>NC_090930.1:1313229854-1313539953 GCF_040938575.1 Ambystoma mexicanum | reverse complement strand
GTGGGCAGCTGTTATACGCTCCCCCAGTAGTGTGCAGGATCATAGTGGCAGCATGTGTCCTGCACAATGTTGCAACACGCCAGGGCCTGGCTGTGGACATGGTGGTGCCCCCACATCCCCAACCACATGCACGCCCGCTGCGCATGGGAGGGGAAAGGGCACAGGGTGAGGCAGCCCATACGCAGCTGGTGGCTAATTACTTCACATAGAAAGCACACCACTGTGGAGTGCACACAGCCCTGGCACATACCATCTGACAATCAATGATGACTCAATCTGACAATTATGATGAACAAAGGGACAGTCAACTGTCAGAACCATAGCAGCCTGAGATTGTTCATCTGGAAGTGTCACAATGTGTGTATCCCTACCTACACAAACAACACCAATGCAGTGTCATCAAAAGACACACTTCCATGCAGCAAAAATGAATACCCACTTGCAAAATACAACATGAGAACAGTGGCATGTCACCCACAACCCCTCCCCGGCACGGTCACACAACACACCATGGCATGTCATGCAATGTGAGAGCAAACAAATTAATCCCCACAACATGCCCCAAGTATCACCAACTACAGTGTCCCTAATGGAAACTGGCCACACATGAAATGCTCACAGTAATGCAGGACCAACAATACACATTATCAAATACTTACCAAGAATACCAATCACCTACACAACCTCCAACCTACCATAAACATGACAGTACGGACTTAAAAAATTGGTAGCCTCACTACCTGATAATGCCAGCACTTCGAACACTTCCAAGTATATAGTGTTAGCGCCACGCAAGAGTGTAGGTGCACTGCTTACAACATGGACTCCAGTCCCAAAGTAGACCGCCTTGTGAAGACAAGAGAAATGGACCTGCAAATTAGGAGGATGAGATGGATGCAGAGCCAGATATCAATACACCATGCAGTGCACAATACAACCACAATATGCACTAGGAATGTATACACAGTATTGACTACAGACTGCCCACACATCAAATGGGAGTCCAACGTCACCGTGTAAATCCATGTCATTTGGGCACACCCTTTGCAAGCCCATGGAAACGGGAAGCAGGAGGGGTGTGTGTCACACAAACCCAAGCATCTGACCCAAATTCAGGACAAGCCAGCATGTGCCCAGCCACAATACAGCGTATGCCCACGGGAGCCACACAAGGCAACACACTGTCCAAAAAAGCAAAAATCAAAAATAAAAAAAAAATAAAAAATAATCAAAAATGGCCATTAATGGGCCCAGGGGTGGGGGAGGCCACCCAGGAGGTCCAAGGACAGGGTGCACACCAAAACCCACATGTGTGGATCTTGCAAAAAAAAAAACACCTCCAGGGGCTCATGGCCTGCACGGCTACCCTATTGTGGGAGAATCGCTGCTGTCGCTCTCCTCACCCTCTGCAGCTGCATCAGGAGGTGGTGGCACTATGGGAGGCTGCCCACGCAAAGCCCTAGTCTGGTCCTCCATGGCAGCAAGCATGCGGGTGTGGAAGGTCTGGTTCTGGAGGATAATTGTGCGTAGGTCCTCAACAACTCACGGGATACCCGGACCTCCGCCCTAGTTGCCTGCATCTCAGCTGAGAGCGTACGTGTGAGCCGCTCCAGCTGCTGTTCTGTCCTCGTGTTAGCTGAAGCCTCAAGCTCAACAAGAGTTGCCCTGAGCTGACGGAGTTCCACCCTCAGGGCTTCCCTGTGGCCCCGGGGCTCAATGGAAATGGCTTCCCGCAGAGTCTCCAGTGCCGCCCGCCTGTCCCTGTTGGACGCCAACATGTCCTCCCTGTGTGACTGGCTAATGGAGTCTGTTGCCTGCTGTAGTTGTTCAATTAGGCTTTCTTGGGGGACAGTGGAAGTGGCCACCCTATCCATGGCCTGAGCCATCATTCAGTTGATGCTGCCTGTTGGTTTGCCATACCGTATATGGATTGCTCCCATGCGGTATTGCCAGGTGGCGTACGGCCACTGCGTCGGCGGGCACCACACCTGTCTGGGCAAGGCGAACTGCGCCTTGCTGTGCCGGCACTGCCTGAGGCTGCAGGACTGCATTCCCCCTCTGATCTGCTGGCCCAGGAACAGGATCAGATGTAGCGGAGTGTGACCCTGCATCCGTAACCACCAAAGGCGGACCTACCAACACTGACATCCCCATTGAGGGTTCTACCCCTGGTGCAGGTGGGTTGGACAGTACAGAATCCCTCCCAGAAACACTTACCTGCGACAGCACATAGGTCTCATCATCCGAATCGACACCTGAATACTGCTCGGGGGAGGTGCACCCAGAAACACCCTTTGAGATGACGGCCTGCAGCAAGTGTGGGTTCTCACCCACCACCACACCACATCCCTCACTGGTGCCCGGTCGGGCCTGAGACCCCTCCTGGGTCTGCACCATCTCCACAACCCCAGCAGTATCAAGTGCATCATCCCCTGCAAAGACATGAAAGAAAAGAAATGGGAACAGGCATTAGCAACATGGAACACAATTCGGGCTGAGAAGCAACAGAAACAGTACTTCATTGACACATGTACCACATGACTAATAATAATAATAATACTTAGGCACTTATATAGCGCTAGGAACCCTCAGGTATCTGTGCGCTGCTTATTATTACCCACGGTGTGTGGTGCTCATTTATCGACCTCGGAAGGATGAAAGGCTGAGTTTGGCCCTGCCGGGATTCGAACCTGCGTTAGCAGGCTCTGCACGGATGTCAAAGCGAGAGCTCTACTCGCTGTGCCACTTGACCGACTACAACCCTCCCATGCATGCACTGTCACTGCGTATGAAGGGGAGGCAAATGGCACACAATGATGACACCAAGATGGAAGACTAACAAATTTGCTGCATGCTGCCTAGCAGTGCCATCACACATTGGCCTGTGATTGGCATGTCCAATACACATCCATGACACCTGCCATCACACAGATGGCATGTGCCCTAGCCATGTCACACATGTGACAATAGGAATGAGAAATGCCTAGTGAAAGTGGTGGAATGCAGACAATCAGCCTGAATGAACACAGAATAACATGCAACTATGTTGTGGCAAGATGACAATTCAAGGGCAACTGGCGTGAGGTTGGGCTGAATGTCTACTGTTGCCAGAAGGGATACTGCAACACCCAAATCCTGGTGCGCAGAATGTATTGGATGAAGCACATGGGTGACCCAAACCACTCAGGCACACACCCCCTCACCTGGCACTCAATCAGAAGCACTCACACACACGCCATGCACATGGATGACACACACATGCATGTGCACTCACCGGACAATGCCTCGTAATCTGGCAGGTCTCCCACGCCTTGGATCTGTTCCTCCGTGACGTAGGTCACAGCAACATACTCATGTGGAGTGAGTTCTATGTCCTCTGCCGGAGACCCACCTCCAGTCACTAGAGTTGCGGCATGACTTGAGGCCAGCTTTTTCTTTGCCCTGCGCTTACGGTCATTCCAGCGCTTGTAGCAATCATTAGCTGTGCGCCTCACGAATCCAAGGGCACTTATGAGTTCCGCAATGGTCTGCCAGTGTGCCTGACGTTGTGCAGGTGTGATCTTGCATCCTGCAGTAATCACCATTTCGCTGTCATTTGCGGACACATACTCCGCAAGTGCATCAAGTTTGACCCGATTGAAGCTGGGCTTCCTTGGTGGGCCGGACTGTGTAGCCGTGTCTGGGGCATCAGCCTGTACTGGACGAGCACTCTTCCTCTTCCGCTTGGAAGGTGGTGGTGATACTGAGTGTCCTACGCCGATCTGGACACTAGGGGCAGGAGCCCCGGTGGACTGTGGACTAGGAGTGTGGGAATGAACACTCACCATGGGACTTGGTGCAGGCATTAGCTGAAGTGTGATGTAGTCAGGGGGAACGTCAGCAGGATGGACTAGGACCGACACTGTCCTGGCTGGGACACTCAGAGCTGGGGTGGATGGAGCCGCAGCTGCCCCTGCAGCCTCCCCACTCTGCCTACTCGGGGCAGCAGATGACATAGCTGCCCCTGATCCACGTGGGCTGGTGACACCAACGTGCACCGCCACACGTGGCCTAGACCTGCTGACCTGGAAGTCAGCCATGGAGTCACCCAGGGCCAGGTCTGGTGCCACAATGGGCTGGTCCAACAAGGGCTGAGCAGGGATGGTGTCAGCCACGTTACCCTCAACCGGGGGGGGCATGGGTGTCCCTGACTGGTCACCCACACATGGGGGGCTAGGGGCACCCTGCAAGTCCTGGCCACGTCCCCTACCGTATCCACCACGGCCACCTCTTGTGGCTCGCCCACCTTTGCCACCCTTACCGCGTGCTCGCCTCCCAACCATGGCACTGATGTAGTTGTGCATATGGGAGTTGCAGTGAGCTATTGTCCTGGGCAATTGGGGGTCAAAGGGGTAGGGTACTAGATGGAATTCGTACCCTAGTGCTCTAGCAAGGCTGTATGTGACCCCTGGGGGAAGATGACGGGTCACGCAACGCACAGGCACCCCGAAAAAGGGAGATAATGTGCATGCAACCCCTCCTAGACCACGTGCATGGAAAAAAAAACCTGCACTACACTGTGGCACCCAGAAACACAAAAATGAACGTATGCGTGTCACACACAGCCTAGACTGACCTCTGAAGGGGTAGGCAACACACAGGGCAAGCACAGATGTCAAATACGTGCGTGACTCACCATCTGCCAGGAAAAATCGCGTGTAAAATCCGCACGTGTGCGCGTTGGCAACACCCCTGCCAAAAGAAGAATTGTACGCTGTCTGAGGAGACAGGACAACAGGAGAAGTGAATGCTGTTTGAGGAAACAGGCCCAGGAAAAAGACAAGAAGAGAAAAAGCTGTCAGAGGTAACAGGGAGTACGAACTTGGAACGCCGTGAAGTAAACCGACAAGAAGTACAGATTTCCCCCACTCGCTCTCCACGAAAAGCACGTACAAGGAAATGGCGTTCTACACGTACCTTTTAAACATGCCCACACGTCCAGCGTCACTTCCGCGTGTACGTGCTAAGGCCCCATCCTCCAATTACACGCGCTGACACTCTGACGTGCAGCCATCGGACGTGTAACATGCACCCGTGTACAGGGAAATGCCCGCGCACGCACGTCACAGACGCGCATACGCGCTGTTGGCCTTTGGGCCAATGAATTTGTGTACGTGTGCTGACGCGCTTACGCGCTAAGGCCCTTTCCCTGAATTACACGCAGACGTGCTGGATTTTCACATGCCAAATCACTCCGTATCAAGCTGGCCACGCGTAAGCACATGGAAGACCACGCTCCTGCCCAGAAGGCCGAATTACTGCCCCCCAGAGGCCCGCGCACGCTCCCACCTGCCATCTGCTGCTGCCTGATTCCCTGCTGCCCACGTGCCCTGCCATTTGCTGCCTGCACATCAGCCAGGGGTGCTGTTGCTGTGACCACCCCTGCTGGAACCGAAGACTCCCAGCTGGGATTCCATCGCTCCACAGCCCAGCCCCAGGACCCAGTTGCCCACCCACTCCTGCCTCTGGGGTTGTCATGTTGGGCACTGCAACATCTGGCACCACTGACAACCCCCGGCCAGAGAGGCAGAAGGGCACCAGCTTCACTGCCACCGAAGTTGGTGTCCTGGTGGAGCAAGTCCTGGGGCAGTATGATGCCCTCTTCGGAAGTTTGCGCGGCGACAAGGAAGGACGGACTCGGATCTGGACGGACATCGTGACTGCCATCAACGCGGAGGGGGTGGCAGTCCGCGACTTCCAACATGTCAAGAAGCGCTGGGAGGACTTCAGGTCCAGGACCCTCAATAAGGCCCGGCACCTCTTGAAGGCAGCGGATGCTAAGGGGCGGCGGGGCCACTTGTCGGACGATCAGATGAGGGTCCTGGAACGCATATACCCAGCGCTCCACGTCCAGGTCCTTGAGAGGCAGACCCGTCTGGAGTCAAGCGGTAAGTGTACATGCATCATGATTGTAAGCTGTGCGTGTGGTGATGGGCCAGTAGTGTGCAGGTTGCACATGTGTTTGTATGGGGCCGAGTATGGGTGGGGGTTTAAAGCGCCGTGAGGCTAACACATGCGAGGGCTGTCATGTGTGAGACATGGATGGTGCTTGTGTGTGTAGGCTTGCATGCCAAATGCAGTTGTGTGGGCACACATGTTTGGATGAATGTGTATGTAAGTAGGCATGTTTGTGATGCACACATGTATGTTGTTTTCAGCTGAATGTATCAGCACTGTGTACATGTGCATGTGTGTGTATTTGACAAGGGTGCAACAGTGATGCAACATGGATGCATGTGACAGCGGGATGTGGAAGCCTGATTGTCAGATGTGACACGGATGCCCATCTGAACACTGCGACAGTTGGCAGAGGTGTACACATGCATGCAAGTGTGGTGGTGTGTGTGCATGTGTAGTGCACTCCCTGTGTTGCATGTGATGTCTGGCTCACCTTTGCCTGCTCATGCTGTTGTATGTGTATGGATGGTGCTGGCAGCTGTGATATGGCTGTGGTATGGCTCATGTGTGCAAGTTGAAATGACATGTGTGTTGGCGATTGTGATGCCATGTCTGAGGTTTGCCAATGCCACTCATGTACAACTGTCATGTGTGTATGTGTCCATTGTACAGTGCCCTGATGCCTGTGTTTTATTTTTCCCTGTCTGCAGCGTCAACTGATGAAGAGGGCGGAGAAGGTGCTGTGGAGCACAGCGGCGGGGATCCCACCGCCAACCGGAGACGCAAGGCCCGGTTCCCCTCCCAGGTTGTGATCTCGTCGGGGAGTGAGGAGTCTGGTGCCGTGTCCCAGGCCGCAGCTGCCAGGGGGAGGTCCAAGAGGCGGAGTTTGGAGTTGGACTCCTCGGCAGCAGAAGGGGCAGCTGGGACCCCACAAGGCCCAATGGGGGAAGATGGCACGGAGTCATCCAGGTTGGTGGGGGGTTTGGTGGAGGAGGAGGCCGTGCAAGCAACAGAGACGGGGTCTGGAGGTGGGGATTCCACTGGTGCTAGTAGTGCAGTGCAGGACCAGGGACAGGAGGCAGCACAGGCCGCCGCGGAGGTGCCTGTGTGCAATCCTGTCCCTGATCCTGTCACTGCATCATCTTGCACCAGCAGGGATGCCTACGTCCAGACCCGTTTTCAGGCAGGGGATGAGCTCACAACAACTGGCCTTCCTCTGCCTGCGGACGTGGCTATCCGGGTCCGGGTTGAGCCTGTCCTGACTGGTGTGGCGTTGCGTCAACGGGCCATGCGAGGTGACCTGCAGTCTTTTCATGAGGAGCCTGCACGTCATCTCGAATGGCTCGTTGACCGCGTCGGCCTACTGGGACAGGTCACCCAGGCCGGATTCCTCCGTTTGATGGGGCTTGCTCAGACCCCCTCCTCAACTGAACCCCCTATGCGCCAGTCGTCCTCCGTGCCATCTTTCCACCCATTCGTCACCTGGGTGCCCTGTGGAGCTACCTCTGACGGTGCGGCCAGGCTGTTGGAGGAGGCATCCCTGCCACAGTCGGGAGTCGGACGTCCAGCAGGGGTGGCCACATCAACGACTGCACCCCAGCCGGTGGAGGATGTGCAGGCAGCAGGAGCCAGGGCACGGGCAGAGGCACAGCAGCAGCAGCAACGAGGTGGGAGCCATGATGGCTCTGGGCCTTCGACATCGGAGGGGCAGGCATCGGCCGGAGGGCAGGAGGACCCAGGACGGGAAGTGTCTTCCGTGTGGCAGCGGTTGGGCCACGCCATAGATGCGGAGCGGCAGCGGGCGGAAGAGGCACGGCTCACGATGGTCAGGACGGAGAACTCCATGCGGAGGGCCCTGAGGCGGGCCGAGTGCCTCGAGGCAATCCGCAGGGAGTTGGAGGTGAAAATGTCGACGGCCCTGCGGACCCTCAGGGCCATGGAGGAGGACCGCCTCCGGGACATTGAGCAGGAGTTCAATGATGCCCTGGCCCGGAACATCCCGAAGTGAGCCGTCGAACTGGCCCGCTAACCTTGTAAATAGTTCTGTAGTTAGTGTTAGGTTTCCTTTGGTTTTGCATTTTTTTTTACCTTTTGGACAATGGGCCACATTTTTGTATATAGTTTTTTTTATTAGGTAGTGTTATTAGATAGGTTTCATTTCTTCTGTTGGGATCATGGACCCTGGATTGTTTATCTGTATATAGTTAACTGTTGGATTTTCTATTTTTTTTTTAATGATTTACCCATGGAGCGATGGTTTTCGATTTTAATTTTCCATTGGATTTACTTTTGTGAACTGTGACTTTGGAGACCTTTCCTTTGGATTATGATTTGTGGTTTTACATTATTTTATGGACATGCTGCTTTCTTTTGTTTATTTTTGATTCAATTTATGTTGCTTTTAATACATATTTTTTCTTCAAACTTCAATGTGTAGTATCATCTCATTGGTTTCATGCATATCATGATATGGGTTTTGACATTCACTGACACCCATTGTGTGTATGTGAGGGACATGTGTTCATTTACAAACTTGCCATTGGGGTTGTATCATGTAATTGCCATTTCTAAGTGGGTGGATGCAATACTCGGGTGGGTGTTTGGCATTTGGAGGCCCAGGGATCTAGATTGTGATGACATGTTGGCTGGGGGATATGTGTGGGGGCCTGGTGGAGGGTGCCAATGACTGGTGGGGGGTGGGGGTGCAGGGAGACAGGAGTGGGGGCCTGGTGTAGGGTGCCCCTGGATGCTGGGGGGTGGGGGTGCTGGGAGACATGTGTGGGGGCCTGGTGGAGGGTGCCCTGCACTGCTGGGGGGTGGGGGTGCTAGGAGACATGTGTGGGGGCCTGGTGGAGGGTGTCCATGACTGGTGGGGGGTGGGGGTGCTGGGAGACATGTGTGTGGGCCTGGTGGAGGGTGCCCTGCACTGCTGGGGGGTGGGGGTGCTGGGAGACGTGTGTGGGGGCCTGGTGGAGGGTGTCCTGCACTGCTGAGGGGTGGAGGTGCTGGGCGACATGTGTGGGGGCCTGGTGGAGGGTGCCCCTGGATGCTGGGGGTGGGGGTGCTGGGAGACATGTGTGGGGGCCTGGTGGAGGGTGCCCTGCACTGCTGGGGTGTGGGGGTGCTGGGAGACATGTGTGGGGGCCTGGTGGAGGGTGCCCATGACTGGTGGGGGTGTATGGGTGCTGGGAGACATGAGTGTGGGCCTGGTGGAGGGTGCCCATGACTGCTGGGGGGTGGGGGTGCTGGGGGACATGAGTGGGACAAGAGTGGGGGCCTGCTGGCAGGTACCCCACAGTGCTGGGGGGTGGGGGTGCTGGGAGACATGTGTGGGGGCCTGGTGGAGGGTGCCCCTGACTGGTGGTGGGTGGGGGTGCTGGGAGACATGAGTGTGGGCCTGGTGGAGGGTGCCCCTGGATGCTGGGGGGTGGGGGTGCTGGGAGACATGAGTGTGGGCCTGGTGGAGGGTGCCCCTGGATGCTGGGGCGTGGGGGTGCTGGGAGACATCCATTGTTGATCAGTAGTGCAAGGTGACATGTGGCTTGGCTGGGGGGCATGCCCATGGTGGATGGGCTGCCTGCGGGACACGAGCAGGGGTTCAGGGTAGTCCCCTGTGGTGTGGCCTGCCTACAGGGGCCGTGGAGGTTGTAGAGCGAACACCTGGGAGGACCCACACGGCCAAGTCATGTGTAGTACTCCCCGGAACCCCTGAAATACACGTACCCTGCTGAAATCGTGTGTGAGACTTCCCACGCACCCCGAAATACACGTACCCAGGACATTCGCGTGTGGAAGTTCCCGCGCACTCCTGAAATACACATACCCTGCTGAATTCGCTTGTGAAACTTCCCGCACACCCCAGGAATACACGTACCCAGGACATTCGCGTGTGGAACTTCCCGCGCACCCCTGAAATACACGTACCCTGCTGAATTCGCTTGTGAAACTTCCCGCACACCCCAGGAATACACGTACCCAGGACATTCGCGTGTGGAACTTCCCGCGCACCCCTGAAATACACGTACCCTGCTGAATTTGCGTGTGAGACTTCCCGCGCACCCCGAAATACACGTACACAGGACATTCGCGTGTGGAACTTCCCGCGCACCCGTGAAATACACGTACCCTGCTGAATTCGCTTGTGAAACTTCCCGCACACCCCAGGAATACACGTACCCAGGACATTCGCGTGTGAAACTTCCCGCGCACCCCTAAAATACACGTACCCTGCTGAATTTGCGTGTGAAACTTCCCGCGCATCCCGAAATACATGTACACAGGACATTCGCGTGTGGAACTTCCCGCGCACCCCTGAAATACACGTACCCTGCTGAATTTGTGTGTGAAACTTCCCACACACCCCTGAAATACACGTACCCTGCTGAATTCGCGTGTGAAACTTCCCGCACACCCCAGGAATACACGTACCCAGGACAATCGTATGTGGAACTTCCCGCGCACCCCTGAAATACACGTACCCTGCTGAATTTGCGTGTGAAACTTCCCGCACACCCCAGGAATACACGTATCCAGGACAATCGTATGTGGAACTTCCCGCGCACCCCTGAAATACACGTACCCTGCTGAATTCGCGTGTGAAACTTCCCGCACACCCCAGGAATACACGTACCCAGGACAATCGCGTGTGGAACTTCCTGCGCACCCCTGAAATACATGTACCCTGATGGAATCACGTGTGAAACTTCCCGCACACCCCTGAAACACACGTACCCTGCTGAATTCGCGTGTGAAACTTCCCGCACACCCCAGGAATACATGTACCCAGGACCTTCGCGTGTGGAACTTCCTGCGCACCCCTGAAATACACGTACCCTGCTGAATTCGCGTGTGAAACTTCCCGCACACCCCGAAATACACGTACACAGGACATTCGCATGTGGAACTTCCTGCGCACCCCTGAAATACACGTACCCTGATGGAATCGCGTGTGAAACTTCCTGCACACTCCTGAAATACACGTACCCTGCTGAATTTGCGTGTGAAACTTCCCGCGCACCCCTGAAATACACGTACCCTGCTGAATTTGCGTGTGAAACTTCCCACGCACCTCTGAAATACACGTTCCCCGCTTGGCGTTTGCTGTTTGGCAGCCCTGTGAACTGGTCCAGGGTTAGCGCAGACATATGATGGCTTTTCCTTGCGCGAGGGCGTTCTTGTGGGCGTAACTGGCGCTGCTGCAGGGTCGCTGCGCCACTCTGCGCCACGGCTGGTTTTGGAGGCTAAAATCCATAAATACGCTGTGCGATGAAATGGATTTTATCGCACGCGGCTGGCGCAGTGTATCGCACGGGGACACTGTGCGCCAGCCGCATGCGCCACTTTTGTGCGAAATTCTATGAATTACCCTGTTAATGTTTTCTTGAACGTGGTCCTACACAAAGTGTTTTATAAGAATGACATTTTTCATGAACATGTCCATTTTTAGTTCCATTCGCTGCAGAGTATTTTCTAATGTCTCTCTTGGTATATTATTTTTAGTTTCTGTATGGTCGGTTAAAAAAATGTGTTAAGTACACATAAAGTAATGGTTATTCATTGGCTTATATAGAGAACTGTTGTGTCTACCATTAGTATCACTGTCTTCATTCATTTCGTCCCGTGGGAAATTTTCTTCCAGCCATTCCAAAGTACTGGACATTTCTGTGTAAAAAATAAATATATTAGTTTTAGTGTAACTAATACAGAAAGTTTATAAATATATAAAATAAATGTATTGTAATTACTCGTTTCTTTGTAAGTTTTGCTGTTACTGCTGTGTAGGTCTACTGTTGCTTTTTGCTGTGCAGTTTCTGTGAGGTAATTATGTTGGAAACATATTTATTTTGTTTTGGTATCTTCCATTCTGGTGCATATGCTATTTAAATGGACGGTTGATGTCTTACATATACAGTTTCCACTTCTTATTTATTATTCAATGTAATGTATTAATGTGCTGCTCTTTGAACTTGTTCAGTGTTTCTATTGCATGATACAATACAACAATGTAAGATGCCCCCTGAGTTTTTGGATAGTATTGATGTTTGGCCGAGTCCGTCCGTGGACATGCGCATAGTCCGCGGACATCTAAAATCACTAGCGTGGGGCAGGAGGTTCAGTCTCTTCTATGTTATATGTATATAAACTAAGGCAATCCTAGTAAACATTTATTAAATCACTGATGAAATCACATGTATGGCTCCCTCCTTTTTCCTTTACTGACATATCTAGGCCAGTAACAGTCAGGAGCTAAAAATTCAAAAAGTATTATATTTGGAGATTTATACTTCAAATATGTTCTTACAGTAATTAACTTGGGGTTCATTCACAGCATATGAAACATATACATAGGAGAAAACAGAGATTTGGAAAACAACAATGCTTTCTATGTATGAAGATGATCAGTAAAGTTATCTACACTTTCTTATAGTTCTGCTTTTTTTAATTACTTTACTTTCCCTGGTTATGCTCATATTTGTATACATTGTTTAGACCCAATGGAAAACATAAAATCCGATAATAAAAGTTGTGGAGTGCGGGTGCAGATCCATACATATAGTTGCATTATAAGTATGTAACCGATGTTGATGATGCTACCAGAGAGTTAAAACATGTTTTGTAGAAACCATAAAGTGCAAGTACATTCATAAAGGATTGCATACATTTAATGACCCATAGCAACAACATAAGGTGCAAGAGATTTTCAGTACAAACATATTGGCATAGCAGCAGTATACAATCAGAAAGACCAGTAACCATAAAGTGCAAGTGCATATGTAAACCAATATCTTCCTATCTCAAATACCATAGTGAAACACATATGGCTAAAGTCTATATATCACACTTTGCCCCCCCTGGCCCAAACATCTCCAAACTTTGCAAAAAAAAGTATATGGGTCACTCTGATTTTTTTTGCAAAGTTTGGAGATGTTTGGGCCGGGGGGGGGGGCAAAGTTATAGGGCGGGGTCCCAAAACGTCTTTTTTCCCATAGACTGAATGGGGAAAAACTTTGCGCACTGCTACAGGTGAAACCGCTGGATGGATTTTCACCAAATTTGTCCCAGGGGCAGGGGCCTGGACCCGAAAGCGTGCTTTAGTAAATTTGGTGACAATCCGTCTACTACTTTCCTTTAAAACTACCAAAAAATATGTCTGAATAAATTAGTGATATCTATGTCCGCTCCGCGGTCACATTTCCCTGTTCGCTCCACGGACATGATACCGATTGGCCAGGGGGGTGGCGTCATCACCGCGGACACGCAATGTCTGAGCCGATTGGCTACTGCGAGCCGTGATGTACGTCAGAATGTGTGGATGCGCCCGACATCTTGGATCCGAAGACAGCGCGCTACTTACCAGAGGCGAAATGCTGTTTTCGAAACTGTTTTGCTCTCCTACAGTGCGTGGGGAGGATCACAGAGTAAGAGACAGATGAAATACTGTACTTGTTTGGCCGGCAATTGTCTATTATATATTCTGCATTGGCGCCTTCTTCAGGATGTTTGTACGTGGAGAAAATGAGGGATCTAATAAGGCTACTATTTGAGTCCATGCTGTGTACAGGCACCTTGAAAATGTTCTCAGGACACTAATTTTGAGTGTATTTCCCTATTATATTACATTTTCCTATGGGTGTGTTATTCCTTAGTACGCCACCATGGTCGTGACATGCTGCAGTGGTTGTGGACAGGGGCTAGATCTTGGATGCATGGCCGTAGGCCCTGCCCACAACCACCGCTGCATGTCACGACCATGGCTACACGTGTAGTATTGATTATCGCTTATATGGTTGAGGGGAGAGTGTACAGTGTTGGGTGCATGGCATAAGGCCATGCACCCAACAAGAAAGTTATAAGCATTGGAGTTATAAGCCAGTGCACATCAACACATTGCAATAATATCTATGTACAAACAGGTAGGAGTGCAGTGTCTGGCCAGAATAAGTGAAGCATAGCACACCCGTACCACATGACATCACAAATATCATTGATGACATCACTGATGACATCACATGTGAAAATAATATTCCTAAAAAATCCCTACCTACAAGGGGTTCTTTCTATTATGTTGGTAGCAAGATGTCAGGGGTGATTGTGTAATGTTACACATGTAATAACTAGCTCACAAATCTAGACTTAATACACACTTGTGCTACAACAAAGAATACATATGCCGACCCAATGCATATAACTGAGCGGCACATACAGGGAAACTGAAGTAGGGTAGAAATAACTAGCAGCATCCCACACTTTATCTTCCTGTATACAAATTAATTGTGTGTTTGAGGCCTGCCATTGCCCCATGCATGTGCATCATGAGCTGACACCAGACCCTAAGGAAAGTACTTTAAGAACACACGAGAAGGGTAACGTTTTGGTATACAGCACCTTTACAATTTTCATATTGTGCTGGTCAGTGAATAAATCCACCTAGCCTACATTTTTCAATGCACCAAAATAAGTGAGACACACATGTGATGTCATCAATGATATTTGTGATGTCATCTTTGATGTCCTGGGTGTTAGTCTTAGCAATGCACGTAGATGGTGCGAGTTATGGTTGCTTAGCTTATTATAATGGGGCAATGTGCAGTGGTGTTTGGTTGCACTGTGAAGTATAACATTCTTTAGTGAATTTTTTTATTGAATGCACATATATATGTATGGCAGGGAAGGAAAAGAAAGGGGCTAAACAAGTGATGTCATCATTGATGTCATCATTGACATTTGAGATGACATCTTTCATGGTCTGGGTGTTAGTGTTAGCAGTGCACAGGCACGGTGGCAGGGTTGGGGGCTTAGTTTACCATAACTGTCGAATTTCAGGGGTTTTCGGTTTTAATTTGAAGCATAAAGGGGGGGTGTAAAGTATTTTTGTAGTGAAGTGTACAGGTTTTTGTTAGGGCAACTTAACCATGACGTCCCTCAACCAAGTTTTTTTTTTGTGTATATATATGTGTATATATTAACATCAGTTTGGGCCTCTGACTCTCCCACATGTATTTAATATGCAAAGCTACTCTCCACAGGAATTAAAAAATGCCTGGGATGCTGGTTTCTGTTTTATTTGAAAAATATGACCATCACAAAGATATTTAAGATTAGAGTATCTAGTTGAAGATCTAATACATTAACATCAGCCATAGACACAATGTTGATCTTATACTTTACAAGCACTGTTATTGTTATTGTTTGGAAACTTCCTATTACCTATTCTCAATGAGTTGCTAATATGAATTGTTAGCTGATGTTCAAGGAAACAGTGTAGAATTTTCTATAATAAGCTTTCGTTACTGATAAAACTGTAGCTAATGGATGAACTTTATATTTATTTGGACGCCTAATGGTTACACGAAATGCTTTTTCCTTTATAGAAATTGAATGAAAGTGAGTTGTTGCCCCTGATGAAGAGAGCTTCTGACTCGAAACGCGTTGGGCTACTTACAACCAATAAAGAAATAAATAGATTTTTACAATACTTGTCAAATTGAATATTTGCTAGATTAGAAAGGCACTTCATGTTATGAGGTTACATAACAAATTCCTGAACCAATTTCCCATAATAACTTGAAGATACAGGACAGTCTAAACATATACCTTCATCCCTGGGGGTCGTGGCTAACTGCCATCTAGAGCGGACACGTCTCCTGTGAGCTCTGCATCGATGTGCCATCATAAGCTGATTTTCATGCATTTCTGCTAACTTTTAAAAGCTGCAACTTGCACCATTCGTCGCCGGATCTCACCTGCTGTCGCATGACCCGTCTTCCAGGCGGTTGGAGACAACCAACACCGACGTACGTCGAGCTAGAAGAGCCGGAGCCACGAATCAAAAGGGCAGCTCCCGCGTCCTGAGTTTCAAGGGACCCAAGCGCGCCTGCACCGCGGAGGACATCATCCATCGGGGCCTGCCGGGGAGCGGGAACAACCGGCCAGCCCACACCGGGGTCGGGAGAGAGATCAACCGCGCTCCTAGACAGAGCGACCCGCCCCCCGAGCCTCCATCCTGCGGCCGGGGGGCCCAGCGGAGCCCTGACAAGACCTGCGGCCGGCCAGAGCCGTGAAGGTGAGCGGGGCGGGGGTAGCCAGCGACTGAGGACTTGTGACCGCATATCACCGGGGGCTTGTCCCCCCCTGCCAACGCATATCTGCGCCTGGGAGTGTCGCCGAAGTTAACTCCGGCCCGACGCTCCACTTCCACAAGATCTGGTGGACCCCCGGTCCGCTCAAACCTGACGCCTGCCTCTTCGGATGCCCTGGGCCCCGTGGCGACATTTCGAATAACCCCGCCGCGCCCCTTAACGGTGGCCTACCACCGACGCCCCTGGCGCGAGAGCACTGTGCCCTCACAGGATGGCCGGTAAAAGTAGCAGACCCAAGCAACGGCAGACCACCTTGGACACATACGCCGCCAGCGAATCCCCTAACCCTGAGAGCACGATTTGTGTGCCCACAAGTCTTCACTCGGACCACACAGCACCGGCGGTACCCGAACCCAGCAACACCCAGCTCCTCGAGGCCATCAAACTTCTACAAACAACGATAGAGCACAAAATCGATGCTGTTGCAGTCGACCTGGGCCTTCTGCACCAAGATGTCAGCTCCCTTGCGGCAGGACTGACGCGCTCGAAATACAGGTCAAGGAAAATACAGAATCCAAAACGCAACTCCTCCGAGACGTAGACGAGCTCCAGCAAAGAGTCAAGAAATTGGAAGACAGGGCGGAAGAAGCGGAGGGGAGAGCCCGTCGCAACAACATTCGTCTCCTTGGGCTACCTGAGGGCATCGAGGGCTCCGACCCCACTAACTATATTGAGAACCTCCTGCTGCAAGAGTTGGGAGCTGGCAAACTCTCCCAAGGCTTCTCCCTTGAAAGGGCCCGCAGATCCCTTGCTAAAAGGCCTCCGCCGGGAGCTCCACCCAGGCCGGTGATCGCGAAAGTCCTTAACTACAGAGATCGAGAAGTGATCCTAGCCTTTTCTCGAGCAGGTGGTCAAATCAAACGAGACTCTGCCACAATTGCAATCTATCCTGACTACACCTTCCAGGTTCAAATGAACAGAGCCCAGTTTATACACACCAAGGCCAAATTGAAGGCAGCTGGGTTACGCTACATGCTCCTGTACACTTCGAGACTCAAAGTGCTGCACAACAACAGGGCACACCTCTTTGAAACTCCGGCACAGGCCAGAGACTGGATGGATGGACAGCAAATTCCTGACATCGAAGGAAAAAAGCGGAAACCTAGATAACGTTCCTCCCGTCATCCCGACAGCATTCAAGCAGCCTTCTCCCACCACTGGCAGGCGGAATGAGCCCCCTACTCAGCTGAACGGATCCTGATACGGAGACACTCGAGTCATGGCCCACTCCTCCCCCTGGAAATTTCTTTCGTTTCTTGTTTTTTTTTGGGTGTATATACCCACCCGTAGGGCACCTAGTGACCCAAGCACGGTCCTATGGAGCGGAAACGGGATTGTCATAACGAGGGTGACCTCGCTGGGCTAGTTCTGTGTTTGGGTTGTTTACAGTTAAGGGGAGAGGAAGGGAAACGGGGAGTTATTACCACAGTTGGGAACCGCAAACGAAAATCACCAAGACCGCGGAGGCACTCGTCAAGCATTTCGGCATCAATAAGACTCAGAGTCCTGCCAGCCCCACTCGTCCGACTACGTAACAACTATGGCTGACACAGTTAAGATCGTCACATGGAACGTTAGAGGCCTAAACAGCTTTGTCAAACAACAACGTGTCCAGTCCTACTTGAATAGATGCAAGGTCAGAATCGCCATGCTCCAAGAGACTCACCTGTCAGCCAATAAACTAGACGGCTTGGCCAAAACTTGGTGCGGCACCCTAGTGGGTTCCACATACTCCTCCTATGCCAGAGGGGTCCTGATCTGGATTGGCCCACGGTCCCCTTCAGGCTGACCAGCACCAAATCAGACAACGAGGGGAGAATGGTTGTGGTTTGTGGTTCCATTGAGGGTAAAGAACTGTGCCTGGTCAGCACTTACTTACCCAACCACGACGCAACTACCTTCTTCCACTCCCTCTACACACGACTCACCCCGTACATGGACAGAATCATGAAATGGGGGGGCGACCATAACTGCACCCTCGATCCTTTGCTGGATAGATCCGACGACAAACACGACCGCCCCTCCCCTCCGGCCAAAATACTTTCCAGATTAGTCCACCAGCTACAACTAAGTGATATTTGGAGGGACCAGCACCTGGGGCAACGTGAGTACTCCTTCTATTCCCCCCCACATGCCGTGCATACCAGGTTAGATTATATTTTTGTCAGCCAGACACAGCAGTCCATGTTTGTTGACGCGCATTACTTGCCGAGGGTGCTGTCCGATCATTCTCCCGTGCTGGTTACCTGGGAGGTGTTCCCGCCTAGACCCCCCATACCCACGTGGAGATTGAGAGCCGAAGCTCTACTTGATACATCATTCAGAGAGCACATTAGAGACGAGACCAAAGAATATTGGGAGAACAACCTGCACAGCGTTAAACACATAGGCACCGCCTGGGAGGCATATAAGGTGGTCATGTGGGGTAAGATGATCGCAGCAGCCGGGGGCGCTCAGAGGTCCATCACAACCCACCTGGAAAAGGCCGAGGGAGACCTGCGCACCCTCGAGGAAAGGGCTGACTCATCTCCCGATCATTTACTTAAAATTTCTGATCTTAGACAAACCTGGCTAAAGCACTTGGAAGCCGTTGGGCAAACTAAGCTACGCCAAACACACGGAGAGAGTCCATGCCCTATGAGACAAGCCCGGGAAACTCTTAACCTGGCTCTACAAAAGGGAAACCCCCAGGCGGCCCATATGCCAAATACTCGCACCTGATGGCACTACTGTGCACACCCAACTGGAAATCAACTCGGTCTTCTCCAGCTTCTACCATAATTTATACTCTGAGACTCCCCCCTCGGACACGGGGATCGAGGACGCCCTTGACGTCATCGATTTGCCAAAACTAGACCCGCATATGGCAGAGACCCTCGATGAGCCCATCACTCCCGATGAGGTCAAGGTGGTGATAGATCGCTACCGGCTGGGAGGACCCCGGGCTCGGATGGCCTCCCGGGGGAGTTCTATAAAACCTACGAGGAAACACTTGCCCCTATACTGGCCCAGGTCTACAATGAGGCCTTCGAGCGTGGCGCCCTCCCGGATTCCCTGAGCGAGGCCGTGATAATACCCTTACTCAAACCTGGGAAGGACGGAGCAGATTGTGCCTCATACAGGCCCCTCTCCATGCTAAATGTAGACTGCAAGATCCTTACTGCATTGCTCGCCTCCAGACTGCGCAGGGTGATCCCACTGTTGATCCATCAAGACCAGACCGGATACGTCCCCGGACGATCCATTACTGAGAACCTGCGTAGGCTGCATCACGTTATTTATAGTACCGAGGGAAGACCACAGAAATTTGCGGTGGCATCACTAGACGCCACCAAAGCTTTTGACTCTGTGAGGTGTTAATGGCTATATTCTACCATGGCAAAGATGGGAATTGGTCCCGTATTTCTAAAATGGACCCAGCTGGTTTATGCCAACCCCACGGCAAGAGTCCGAACTAATAAAACTTTTTCTGCGAAATGGTCCCTGCACAGAGGCACCCGCCAGGGATGCCCCCTATCCCCCATGCTGTACATCATTGCAGCCGAGCCTGTAGCAGCCTACCTGAGACAGGAATATGGAGACGGGGGCATCACCATAGATGGGACATCTCACCTCATCTCCATGTACGCGGACGACACCCTCTTATATATTTGCAGGACCCCGAACACCTCCTACCTTACATTCTTGAAACCCTGGATAGCTTTCATAAGCATACCGGGATCCAGATTAACAAAAACAAATCTTGCCTCTACCCCCTAGCCGCACTACATAGTGATCATTATGGGTCCCTCCCTCCCCTAGGTCTTGAATGGCAGCCAACATCGTTTAAATACCTGGGGATAACCATACATCGGACCCCCTGCACGGAACACATACTCAACACCGTAAGGGCCAAAGACTCCCTCTCGGGGTCCATGGAGCTTTGGGGGCGGCTTCCGCTCTCGGTGGCCGGGAGGGCGGGCCTCCTTAAGATGGTTGCCTTGCCCCGCCTGTTGCACTACTTCACTAACATCCCCTTCTACATCCCCCCGGCGTTCTTTAAAGACCTCAACAAACTCTGTAGGGGCTTCCTCTGGCTGGGAGGCAGGCATAGGGTGGCGTTGGAGACCCTCCAGAGGCCATACGAGAGGGGTGGGCTGAAGATCCCTAATTTCGAACTTTACTTCCTAGCCAGCCAGCTAAGACACATTGTGCGGTGGATGGCCGACGAGAGCACAACAGACACCCGCCTCCTCCAACCGGCCCTCCCCCAGCTATTGCTCAGGGATCTGCTGTGGACCAAGAGGGGGGCTCTCGTACACTGCCCTTACCTCGTCAAGCTGGGACACCGACTCTGGAAAAGGGCCTGCAAACTGGTCGAGTCCGAAGACCCATACTCCCCACAGATCCCCATAGCTGCACTCATGTCTGCCCATTCCTGGGGGCAACTTGAGACCCGTACTCAGTGGGAGCCCCTGGGGGTGGCCACGCTTGGGGACTTGATCCAGGAGCAGACAGTTTTACCCTTCCCTGACCTTAGCGACGCCGCTGGCCTCCCGGCCGGGCAATTCCTACTGCACAGAGCGGTCATACAGGCCCTAACTAGCAGGTGGCCCGTCGCTGGCGACCTGATTGACGAAAATGAATGCATCGAAACGATTCTTAATGCCGCCGAGGGAGGCCACGAAACCGCACGTATCTACGAGGCCTTACTATGGGGTTCCACCAAAGAGGACCTCAGATGCCGAAACAAATGGGAGGCCGAACTGAATATGGTTTTCGAAGACAAAGCATGGGGCGATATAACCCACTACCATAAAAAAAATCTCCCGGAACGCCCGATTACAGCTCATTCAACTGTACGTCACGAACAGAGTGTATCTCACCCGGGAAGCCATATCCAGATTCACTGGTGCGACCACTCAATCATGCCCCAAATGCAGCGAACCCAAGACAGGCATGACCCACATGTTCTGGGGATGCCCAGTGATCAGGGAATTCTGGATTCAAGTGAGGGATAGAGTGGCTGGTGCAGACATTGACATTGACATCGAAGTGGACGAGCCCTCGGCATGCATCTTGGGCAGATTTAGGCGCAGCAGGGAGAACAAACCCCTCAACAGGCTGAGAGACATTATTTACATAACTGTCAAAAGGCGCATTGCCATGGGGTGGAAGAGCCCCAAAGGCCCACCTATGCCCCTATGGTGAGGGGACCTTACAAAGTGGATCGCTGCGGAAACCGCGGCTTGGGAGAATGCGGTCCAAGTGCAGAGGCTTGACTCCAGCGAAGAGCTACACCGATGGGTGGCCTTAACTGTACCCTTGCTGTACCCTGAATCACAAGAGAGCGAGACAGCTGGGGAAAGCGACCCTGGCCCGAGCATGGACTCTTGATGAACTTAGTGCTTACGGTGGTCTTGGTGGGGAGGGGAGGGTGGGTGGGGTGGGGGACAGTTGGGGATTTAATTGTTTTTTTTTTTTCCTCTGATATGCTTAATCATTTCCACTGATACCTGTTTTACTCTTTGTTATTGTTTGTAAAGAAACTAATAAAATATATTTTTAAAAAAAAACTACCTTCATCCTTGTTAGGACTTCTATCACTAGACTAGATCCTTTAAATACCACTTTAGGCCTTGTCCATTAGGAAAGTGTTCAGGGGACGCAGGTTTTCTAAATTAGGAAACCTTTGTTTCACTTGTAGTTAAGCTTTCCCGTTTGAAAATTAAGACAACTACTAATCACAGAATTCCAGGTAAAAAAAATACTGGTTGGCCTTCTCAACCAGGACCATGGCAAATTTGAGAGTTCTGCAATTCTTGCCTCCTTGCCACATCAGGAGAGTTAAACATGTGAGCTCAGACAGGAATGTCATCTTTGCATACTGAGCTCACATGATTAACTCGATCGTACTTCGAGTCTATAAAACAGGGCTAACTGAAACAAAGGGAGTCGCTGTAGATATTTCAGAAAATGTTATGAGAAATGCAAGGATGAGGCCATGTGCATAGGCTTAGACAAACTAGAAATGGAGCGCACAACATGCAGAAAACACATTTGCATTAAACTATGAAATAGTCTAGGTCATGGAAGTAATTCACCTTTTGAAAACTACCACTCTGCAAATGTCCCAGTAAGCACAATAGCAAACCCTAGTTACAAATGAATAATTCTCTTTCGAAAATCAGTATTGTGGCTTTTTTACTTATGGTCAACAAAAAGTTTGAACTAATAACTCCCAAAGTTATTCATTTAAAGAAAGTATTCAGTCAGTAAAATGTAATCATGATGTGCTGTGGGTACAGATGAGTATATGCTGCTATGGGGGGCCGTTTGGGGCATAATCCCATATTCATAAATGTATCTACTGAACAGTGGAAGGTATACATTACATACTCAAATGCATATATCACATATTGAGTTGCATATATTAGATACTGAAATATACACACTGTACACTGAGATACATACTGCTCATAAGCAGTCACAAACCAGCATGTGTTCTTGTACCCGGAAGACATGTCTGGATTAGAACATTTTAAGGTGAGAAATTTGTATTATATAATCGTCTAATGAAATAACATTTCTTTACAGCTCTCATACTGCACCATACCGGGGCTGAGAAGTCTAGGAAAGTCAGATAACATAGTTTGCTTTATTACTGCTTGTTTGTAAGTGCATGGAAGAGATAGGGCCGCGCAACAGGGGCATCATAGTTAAGGTGATGCCAAAATGTCAAGGGTTTTGTGGAATTAAATCAGCACCTTAACGTCACTTCAACTAAAAAATGACACAAAATTTCAAGGGTTTCATTGCATTAGATTGTTTCACCTTAACAGTTTCAACTAAAAGGTAGATCACTTTTTCGGTGGCTTATAACTTCGCTGCCCCTGGAAGAATCTATGCCAAACTTTGGAAAAAAAAAGTATATGGCCGGCTCTGAATTTTTTCCCCAATTTGGGTGAGGTTTCGTGCAAGGGGGGCAAAGTTATAGGGTGTTCCACATTTTCTTTTTCATGGACTGAATAGCCAAAAACTTTACGCACGGCTACAGCCCGAACAGCTGGGTGTATTTTCACCAAACTTGCGGCAGTAACGGGGTCTCGGGTTAGAAAGCGTGCTTTTGTGTGTTTGGTGGAAGTCGGACCAGTACTTTTGTTGCAAAGAACTGAAATGTATGTCCCAAAAAATGTGTGATATCTGAGTCAGCTCCGCAGACCCATTTCCCTGTTAGCTCCGCGGACCGAAGTCTCATTGGCCTGCGGTACGCCGTACGCCATGCTGTCGGCGTACATTGGACGCAGCCGGTGGTTGGCTGGAGGGAACCATGCTGTGCGTCAAAGGTTTTGGGAAATGCTGCCATGGTGTATCAGAGGATAGTCCCTCCCCGGAAGGGGTTGCAAAACATGGTTTGCAAGCTCGTGTGGGTGAAAGAGGTCGAAGTGGAGAAATTGGCCATGTGTTGTGCTGTAGCCAGGGCTGCCAATGGTTATGTTGAGTTTGTGCGTTTGCATTGTTTTATGGCGGTGGGTTTGTGGCGAAATGTTCCTATACTTGGCTGCCTTGCATTGTAGTGGTTGTGGGTAAGGCATAGGCTTTTCAGTGTAGGGCACCACCCTCGCAATGCAATGCTTCCATGCATGCAGCTACCCACCTATACTTCTTTGGCGGGTAGCTGCACAGGCAACTATCATAATTTGGTAGGTGCAGGCTGGCTGCAGTGGGAATGGGGAGTTCATTGGATATACTATGAGGATATTTCCAGTCCAGTCGGTGTACTATGTTGTGTTGTGCCTGCAAAGTACCTACTGGTTCGTGTGCATGGTTAGGGGCCTTGCACCTAACAGTGCAGCAGTGGTTGGAAGTGGGTGTGAGGAAGTTGTCATGTGTGGGTCTGTTAGTGTACTCATATGGAAGTAGGTGTGAGGAAGTTATCATGTGTGGGTCCGTTAGTGTACTCACTATTGCCTTCTAATGAATGTGCAAGGACTAGGCTTTTGGGTATATCGGCAGAGGCCATAGGCCTCCGCGTGTACCCAAGAGGCTAGGGCTTGCTCACACCCTTGCTTCAAGGAAGGCCATTACGACATTGAGACATGGAAGGATTTTTTACCAGCACACTTTTGCCACTTTTGCCATATGGACCATTCACGCAGCTACTGACATATACTGCATTGGTGGATATTGGTCAGTGCAGGCAGACTGCATTGGGGATGGGGAGTGAATTGGAGATAATATGAGTATATTTGGTGTACTATGTTGTGTTGTGCCTGCAATGCCCCTACTGCCTTGTGTGCATGGCTATGGCCCTTGGCCCTAACAATGTGGGCACTGGTTGGAAGTAGGTGTGAGAATGCTGCCTTGTTTGGGTCTGTTAGTGTACCGATACATACCTGTAGTCAGGAAAGCACTGTGGCCACATGTTCGCATGCATGCCTCTATTGCCTTGCAGTGGTTGTGTAGAAAGACTAGGCTCTTGGGGTCATGGGCAGAGGCCGTAGGCCTCCACATTTACCCAAGAGCGTACGTCTTCAGCACAACATCCGCAACACAATGTAGACATGTATGGGACCACTGTGTGTGATAATGGTATGTGAATTGCACACATGCGTACAAAGAGTGCATTCCCTTTGTCTTTGCTCATTTGCAGAAGTTATTATATCCATACCTTCTGACATCCCACTGTTGGCTAGGGGTGCCGGTGGTTATGTTGCCGTTGTGGGTTACCATTGTGTTGTGGCGGTGAGTACGGGTGTTGGTGGCTGTGGTACGTTTGTGAAGTATGGTGTCGGGTGCCATGGTCTCATGCATGCCTCCGTTGCCTTGGAGTGGTTGTGGGTAAGGCCTAGGCTTTTGGGAGCATGGGCGAAGGCCGTTGGGCACAGCATGTACCCAGGAGGTTAGGGCTTGTCCTCAGCCTTGCTTCAGGGATGGCAGGCAGGCATCGGCACATGGAAAGAATTTTTTACCATCACAGTTTTGTGATATGGACTTTTTACATAGGTACTCACATATACTTTATTGGCAGGCAGCTGTAGAGGTGTCTATCCTTTTTTGGTGAGTGCAAGCAGACTCCATTGGGGATGGGTAGTGCATTGCAGACAATATGAGGATATTTCGAGTCAGTGTGCTATGTTGTGTTGTGCCTGCAAAACCCCTACTGGCTTGTGTGCATGGCTGGGCCATTGGACCTAACAGGCTGGCCACTGGTTGGAAGTAGGTTTCAGAATGTTGCCTTCTTTGGGTCCGTTCTTATACTGATATGTAACTCCAGCGTACACTCTTGGAAATATGTATGTCTCCTGTGGGTGCTCACTATTACAGAATGGTTATGGAGGACATTTTGCAGTTGGTACACCAGTAGGTGGTGTGAAGTCCCTGCAGTTGCATATGGTGTGCGTCATTGGCCTTGTTGCCATTCAGGGACTGAGATGCCACCATTTATGTTTGGTATGGTATGCGTCTCATAATACCCTGTGCTTTGAGAGTGAAGGAAGATATTGCGATATGACACAAGTTAATAGGCATTTGTGAAGCAGCAGCGCCTCGGATGGTGCCGCGGCGGCCGCGGCGTGAAGCCGGCCCACACGAGTCGGGAGGCGCTGCCGAGTCCGCGGCCAGTGAGGGGAAAGGAAAACCTGCGGAGGCTAGCCGCGCGACTAAAGCCGCTACGGGTGGACCCGGCGGGGCCGCGGAGGAAGCCGCTATGTGCAGCCGCGGCGGGGCCGCTCGTCACTCACCTGTTCGCCCCAGTCCGGGGGGTGGGGAGCAGTGTTCACGACGGCGCCGGGACACGGGGGAGCAGCGCCCGGCTCGCTGGTCCCGTGCTGCTCAGGACGCTGCTGGAGCTGCACGTTGCAGGGGGGGAGGGCCCAGCCTCAGGACGCGTCCCTACGCGTCGCGGCCACAACCGCATGGCCAACACCACCGCCCTCCACCAGCAGGGGAACGGGGCCTACACCACCGCCCTCCACCACCAGGGGATCGGGAAGAGCAACACACTGGGATGGCAACCCTTAAGAGAGGTGGGACCATGTCCCAGGAACCAATAAAAAGGGGGCTAACTCAAACCCTCAGGGATTGGTGGGGGCTTGATACCTCCGGCTGTGATAAAAGAGCGACCAGGATGACTAATGGGTGGTTCTCATTACACAGGACACGGGGAGGAGAGAGGAGAGCGAACCAGAGTGGTGGGCCTATCCGGACAGCGGCTCGAGATAGGACCAAGCCAGGCCCAACGCCGTTGTATTACAGGAGGACAAGATACCGGTGAAGATAACCGGGAGGACTTAACAGTTTTTCTTTCAGCATCTGCTGCCTTAAGCCAAAAATAAATATTATTTTAGCACTAGTCTGTCTCCGACTATAAATCCACCCTTCACACTGGCGACGAAGGTGGGATTTTAGACAGCGCGATGGAGTCATTGATAAAGACCTTGTCTGAGGGCCAACAACAATTGCAACAGATGCTACAACTGCAGTCCCAACAAGCAGCTGCGGATCGGCAAGCCTTTCAACAAGCCATACAGCTGCAAGGCTCTATATTGACCACCGCACAGGACAACCAGCATGAGGCCATGTCCCGTCTCACCGATGCAGTGGCCAGCACTAGAAACCAACCACTGGTGCCCTCGGCCCTCCTACAAAAGTATAAGGACGGAGAGGATCCCGCCTTCTTCTTTACGAGTTTTGAACGTATAGCCAGAAACGCACAGTGGCCTCCTGACCGGTGGGGTCAGTACGTCGCCCCCCTACTGTCCGGGGTGATGCAGGGCGCCTATCAGGCGGTAAACCCCAACGGCAACACGCCGTACGGGGAGATCAAGGCTGCCGTACTAGACCGCTTGGGCCTGGACGACGAGGCCTACCGGATCCGACTGAGGGAAACCAGGCTCAGGACCGGGGAGAATCCACGCCAGCTGTACTATAGGATAAAGGACCTAGCAGAGAAGTGGTTGTCGGCTCCAAACCCCGCTAACCAACCCCTAATCGATAAAATCATTCTGGAACAATTCATCGAAGCCCTGCCCGGCCAGATGCAGAAATGGGTTAGGCAACACCATCAACCCACCCTGACCGAAGCCGTGGATATTGCATCGGCATACCAGAAGGCAGGCCACTTCCGACTACCAGCTACAGGGGTATCGGCCCGCACCGCCATCCCGATATCCGACCCCCATATGATTAGGGGTAACCGAGCCTTACCCATAAGATGGAGACCTCCCGATGAGAACAACAGGAGACCCGAAGACAAGAGACCAGGAAACGAGGAGAAGGCCCCAGCACCGACCTCTGGTTACAAGCAACCGCAGTGCTATGAGTGCAACGAGTGGGGCCACATAGCCCGGTTTTGTCCCAGGAGAAGAACAGTCGAACCCATGGACATCGGCTATCTGACCCCGATAGACGAGAACGGTGTCCCAGGACCATATGTGGTGGACGTTCGAGTCGACGGCCGACCATCACGTGCCCTTTTGGACAGCGGCAGCAGGCAGACCGCCATATCACCAACTGTGAGTAACGCTCCCTGCTTACCTAATGTAACCGTACCTATCCGATGCATTCATGGGGACACCAAATGTTATCCGATGAAGGATGTAGTAATTGACTTGAATGAAACCTCCTCTCCCTTGAGGGTTGCCGTCCTACCTTGTCTCCCAACCCCGGTGGTAATTGGGACCGACCTCCCCGGTTTCGGTCAGACATTAAGGGATGCCAGGGAGGGGCAGTCCCCGTCCAAATCCGATGTTACAGGAACCGACCCCGTCTCCCAGGAACCCCCACCCGGGCGAAAGAGGAGGACCCGGATGGCATGGTGTCAGGCCAGTTATATGACCCGGCCTATCGACTGGAAGCTAGAAGACAACGAAGACACCATAAGGGGGGAGACCCTAACTGACCCCACCCTACGAGTGGCCAGAGAAAGGGCCGCCCGGGAAGGGGAACCCAACATCGCCAGAGGCCCAGGGTTTCTACTGCGACAAGGTCTCCTATACCGAAGGTATAAGGGTGACGACGACGCCATGAAGGAACAACTGGTGCTACCAAAGAGCCATCGACTTATAGTGATACAATTGGCCCACAACCATCCCTGTGGAGGTCACATGGCCTCTCTTAAAACCCAACAAAACCTACTAAAGAGGTTTTACTGGCCCGGCATATATGGGGAGGTTGCCCAACACTGCAAGAACTGCCCCACCTGCCAATTGACTAGCGGGGTTCTACCCGCAAGGGCACCACTACAGAAAATGCCCCTCATTTCAATCCCATTCCAGAGGATCGGCATGGACATAGTGGGGCCCCTGGAACCAGCCAGCCGTGGTTATAGATACTTACTGGTCGTAGTCGACTACGCCACTCGATACCCCGAGGCCTTTCCCCTAAAGGGAACATCGGCCCGGTTGTTATGCGACCAGCTAATTCCATTCTTTGCCCGAGTAGGGATTCCCTCCGAGATAATCACCGACCAGGGGACCAATTTTATGTCGACCCTCTTAAAACAAGTATGTGGACAGTTCCAGATCAACCAGTTGAGAACCTCAGTATATCATCCCCAGACTGATGGGCTGGTAGAACGTTATAATCAAACAATCAAGAAGATGTTAAGAAGGGTGACGGGACCAGACGGAAAAAACTGGGATCGGGTGATTCCCCTAGTGTTAATGGTGTTAAGAGACACCCCCCAGTCGTCCACCGGTTTTTCTCCCTTCGAGCTCTTGTTTGGGAGACAACCTCGAACAATACTAGACCTGGTTAAAGAGGAATGGGAAACCACAGAAGAAGTGTCTTTAACCGAGTATACAGAGGAATTAAAGGAACACCTAACCGCACTTCGTACCCTGGCCCAAGATAACCTTGGACGTGCACAGACAACACAAGAAAGAAACTATAACAAGGGGAGCCGTATGAGAACCTTTAACCCAGGGGACCAGGTATTGGTACTCCTGCCCACTAGCACCAATAAACTATTTGCTAGATGGAGAGGGCCGTACAAGGTCACGGAAGTACTAAGCCCAGTAACCTACCGGGTACACCAGCCTGATCGTACCACCCCTGAAAAGGTCTATCATATCAACCTTCTAAAAAAATGGAATGAGCCTCTTCTGGGCGCCTTTGTATGCATAGAGGAAGCCAAACCGGACGAGATCCCGAACACCGTTCCTGATACCCTAGATTCAGTCAATTGGGGAGACACCCTTACCCTCGAAATGAAGACGGACATTAGGAACCGGTTGTCCCCTTATGCTGACGCCTTTTCCGCATTACCTGGAAGAACAGATGTGCTTGAGCATGTCATCAAAACAGATCCCGGACCACCTGTGAGGCTTAGACCCTACCGGATACCCGAAGCCAGGCGAACCATCATCAATTCCGAAGTGGACGAGATGCTAAGGATGGACATCATCGAGCCTTCGGTCAGCGTTTGGTCATCACCCATAGTGCTTGTCCCTAAGCCGGATGGCTCGGTTCGTTTCTGTATGGACTACAGACAATTGAACGCGGTGTCCCGATACGAAGCCTA
This sequence comes from Ambystoma mexicanum, assembly GCF_040938575.1. Taxonomy (NCBI): domain Eukaryota; kingdom Metazoa; phylum Chordata; class Amphibia; order Caudata; family Ambystomatidae; genus Ambystoma; species Ambystoma mexicanum. The sequence goes on along the minus strand of NC_090930.1, from coordinate 1,313,510,373 downwards.
TCCGATGCCTCGGATGGACGAACTCCTGGAGGGCCTTGGAGCAGCCTGTTTCTTAAGCACTCTCGATTTAACCAAGGGCTATTGGCAAATACCCCTTCGCTCCCAGGACAGGGAGAAAACTGCCTTTTCCACCCCACGAGGCTTATATCAGTATAAAGTCCTACCCTTTGGTCTCCACGGGGCTCCCGCCACATTCCAGAGATTGATGGACATCATACTGAGACCACATGCTGGATACGCCGCTGCCTACCTGGATGATATTGTGGTATACAGCCAATCCTGGGAATCGCATCTGAACCATCTGGAACAAGTAGTGGCTGAATTACAGAAGGCAGGCCTACATATCAACCCCAGGAAGACCACGATGGGAACCAACGAAACCAAATATCTGGGCCACATAGTGGGTGGGGGAGTGCTGAAACCGCAGTTGTCCAAAACACAGGCTATCCAAGATATACCGACTCCTACCAACAGGAAACAAATACGAGCTTTCCTGGGATTGATCGGGTATTACAGAAGATTTATCCCTGACTTCTCCTCGATAGCCGCTCCCTTAACGGACGCATTGAGACTCAAGGGGAATCCCAACCTGACCAACGACCCGAAGGCCTTGAACGCCATAGCACACCTAAAACAAAGGATCACGTCCAACCCGGTCCTCTGTTGCCCGGACTTCCAGAAACATTTCTTTTTACAAACGGACGCCTCAAACCAGGGCCTGGGAGCTGTGTTATCGCAGAAGAATGGGGAGGGCCTGCAACCGGTGTGCTTCATCAGTCGGAAATTGTTACCCCATGAAGCGGCTTACTCAACCATTGAGAAGGAGTGTTTGGCCATCAAGTGGGCTGTTGACTCGCTCCGGTACTATCTGTTGGGTCGCCGGTTCACTCTGTACACCGACCATGCACCCCTCCAGTGGCTGGCCCAACATAAGGACACGAACCAGAGGGTCCTCCGCTGGTTTCTCTCCCTTCAGCCATTTGATTTCGTCACATTGCACAGACCTGCCAGGTTTCAGCTGGTGGCTGACTATCTGTCTAGGTGTTCACCCTGGCCCGAACGGCCTGGGATTGGGGTGGGGATGTGTGAAGCAGCAGCGCCTCGGATGGTGCCGCGGCGGCCGCGGCGTGAAGCCGGCCCACACGAGTCGGGAGGCGCTGCCGAGTCCGCGGCCAGTGAGGGGAAAGGAAAACCCGCGGAGGCTAGACGCGCGACTAAAGCCGCTACGGGTGGACCCGGCGGGGCCGCGGAGCAAGCCGCTATGTGCAGCCGCGGCGGGGCCGCTCGTCACTCACCTGTTCGCCCCAGTCCGGGGGGTGGGGAGCAGTGTTCACGACGGCGCCGGGACACGGGGGAGCAGCGCCCGGCTCGCTGGTCCCGTGCTGCTCAGGACGCTGCTGGAGCTGCACGTTGCAGGGGGGGAGGGCCCAGCCTCAGGACGCGTCCCTACGTGTCGCGGCCACAACAGCATGGCCAACACCACCGCCCTCCACCAGCAGGGGAACGGGGCCTACACCACCGCCCTCCACCACCAGGGGATCGGGAAGAGCAACACACTGGGATGGCAACCCTTAAGAGAGGTGGGACCATGTCCCAGGAACCAATAAAAAGGGGGCTAACTCAAACCCTCAGGGATTGGTGGGGGCTTGATACCTCCGGCTGTGATAAAAGAGCGACCAGGATGACTAATGGGTGGTTCTCATTACACAGGACACGGGGAGGAGAGAGGAGAGCGAACCAGAGTGGTGGGCCTATCCGGACAGCGGCTCGAGATAGGACCAAGCCAGGCCCAACGCCGTTGTATTACAGGAGGACAAGATACCGGTGAAGATAACCGGGAGGACTTAACAGTTTTTCTTTCAGCATCTGCTGCCTTAAGCCAAAAATAAATATTATTTTAGCACTAGTCTGTCTCCGACTATAAATCCACCCTTCACACCACCCTTCACAGCATTACACATGTAAAGTATGGATAATGTACAGACAACCCACATACATTTGCAGCCGACAACATCATCAACGCTGTTCAGTGCAGCCAAATACAGGTCGGCAGGCCATCTGACTGTTAGCTTTGTTTAGCGTACTTGTTGAGATGGCCAACGAATGTGGTTGGCGCTTCTAATGTGTGAAATTGTAATGAGTGCATTGCTTCCATTACCTATACATCTGTGTTCGGCATACACCATTGCAGAAGTCACTGGCATCACTGACTTTACTTGTGGACATTCGTTCCTCACGGCGTGCACTCCAGGTATTTTCTTTATGTGCATGCCAAGTGTAGCTCACTCTGTCATGTGATCACCTAGCTCCAGAAAGGAACAACATAAACAAAAGCAAAAGCAGACATGCGCAAACAGAGCATACGGTTCCAGAACATTCCCATAGTTTAGTAACACCACAGTGAATTGTTGGAAGTGCTTTATTTTGCTACAGAATGTTAACGACAACGTGTAAATTGGCTGCATTCACACCTCTTTTATTTTGCAATCAAAATTCAGTGACAAATGCCGTCTGTGCACTTCTGTACTTCTGTTCTCGTCTAGCAAACTGGGAAAAGAAGTACTTAGTGGTGCTTGGTGGGCCGTGTGGAACAACACATTTTCTTTGAAAGGTAGACAAGGTAGCAGCTGGTGCCTCTGGGATGCCTTACAGCATAAAGGTTTGCAGGTTGGTTCGTATTGCCGGAACCGCAAATGGACACACCAGCCCATATCGGTCATCCCAGATAATAACGACGGAAAAGAAATCGCTTATGGTAATCTTCCAATGCTTGGTCCACCACTCGTCTATTGGAATGTGGAAGGTGTGGCACGCGCAGTAAAGTGCAATATATCTGAGAACAAAGAGGAATAAGAGTAGATGTAAGTAGCTGGTATTAGTGGCAGCGTACAGGACAAGACTTTGTGGAAAGGATGTCATGATAGCTGGCTGCCTCATGGACCATGTACTGTGTGTTAGTGAGTAGCGTCATATGTTAGCCACTGCCTTGCTCTCTGTTTTGTAGGTGATACTGTTATTGTACGGCTCCACACAAGCAAAATATTTTGGAAACGTTGCCACCAGACGCTCTTTTGATGTGTTTCCTTTTTACAGTTGTTCGACCCACGGTACAATGTGTCTGTCTGTCTGCAAAGAAAGTGATAAAACAAGAACTCTCATGGGGGCACCTCGGATTGTTGGAGCATGGACGAGCTACTTTGCTAAGATGTGCGTCAATGAAATGTGAGCTGTCGATGTTTGTGTGCCGGTTGACCAATGCGTGCATCTGTGGCCGTTCTAACGTTCAGTACACTGAGGGTATGTAGACCTAGTAATTGTGTGAAAGGGCATACAAAGGGCAAAACAGGGAATGTAGCATTTCACGAGTGAGCAGAAGGTGTGTTGTTTTAGTGTACGAATTGCGTTCAATTTTCGCCTTGCCCTTTATGGCTGCATTTGCAGGGAGTGGGGAAAACTGCCAGAAAAAGGAAGTACAATCACAGTTGCAATTTACGGGGAATGGTGGACACATGGCGCTGAAACGGCGCGTCCTTACTGCCGTCACAAAGCTCCATACAATGTACAGAGAGAAAGTGTGCGGTAGAGTAAATTTATAAATATGCATACAGAAGAGCAGCTTAATACTTTTTATTCGTTATACCCATGTGATGTAAAGTTGTACTTACATAACTTCAGCAAATTCCATGCTTGTATTGGGTGGGTGAGAAATGGCAGTGTACGGCGTATGGGATTATTGCAGACTACCTTTGGGGCATATGGGCATAGCAACCGCAGTATAAGTTATGTATCCTTTTTTGCTATACTTCCATACAATGTATGACCTTGGAGCTAAACATGCTTCCTCCTCAAGGCTGTTTTACAATGAGCATGTGTTTTGTACAAGTAGATGCATGTTTGGTTTAGTTTTCCGGATATTATGCTGGAAAAAGAAAGCAATCAGCCGGCAATGTGTTTCGATTGTAGCATGCATTCACAAATGTTGGCAGTGTCATTACTGTGAAGATAGTATGACATACAAGTAGAGATGATGGTGCTGTACACATGGTGCGGTGAAAGCACAGATGGCAACATACATTAAATGTGCTTTTACAGTGCCTAAGGACCAAATATATGTGCAGTGTGTTACGAGGCAATGGTGTACAATGGCAGACTGTGTGTTCGCTGCCTCAGAATACATGAATGGGTGGCCCAACGTACGCAGTTTGGTGTCGTGCAGCATGAACCTGTTTGGGGCGGCCGTTCAGCAAAGAAAAGGAGTTAGTGTGTACAGTTGTCAAACAGTGTGAGGGGGTTATTGTGTTCAAATGGGGTTTCCTTTATACAATAAGAAAGAGAAACAGAAGTTTGAAAACTTAAGCAGTAACGCAGTGGTTGCAATATGGCTGCCGAGCTATGACGCATGTGCTGCACTGAAATATGTCTTGTACACCCTTTTTTTCAAATGGTGTGCATTACAATGAAAAGGACCTATGGCCTACACGGTGCCAGTGTAAAGCAAGGAGCCAAATATTGCAGCAGTTATGACAGTTACATAAGATGTATGGATGCATTCATCAACTTGTATTGTTGTGATTGTTCAGATTGTCGGGTAGGTTACTGTAGTGTTGTGTATTCAGTGTTTCCACTTATTATAGGCTTAGGTGAACAGTGTACGTAGGAAAAAGGTTATGTATTGTGTGGAAGAAATGGCAGCCAATGTCAACTGCAGTGGCTAAGGGGTAGGTGGCTGTGTTATGTGTTGGGTTAGTGGTATGTGGATAGATGTTTGTACAGGATGTATTGAAGTGTATAGGGCGTAGGCACAAGCTGCGTAGTGTAATATAGGTGTGCATTGCAAATGGTTGCATTTGTATAGCAGAAATAAGTGCACACATTGCGCTGTAGAGAAGTATAATAGCAATCGTTGCAGACTTACTGTTTGGATTGAGGAGAGCCTGTTCTGTGTTTTGTGTATCGAGTGTGAAATGTTGTGGTCCTGGTTGCTGCATTATCTGTGGGAAAAGAGAACAAAACATGTTAGAGCAGCTATTTCATTAGTTTGCAGTCCACTAAATAGCATACATGTTTTACTTTGTGGACCCTCATAACTAGTACTTCCTAAGTACTTTGCTTTGAACCAGTGTTTCTTTGCATAATCATTGGGTCTGTGGGGGAAAAAATCCATGCTGGATTAAAAAAAAAAAAAAACTTCCAAATGTCTTTGCTATTATGGTGCATAATGAATGATGGTCACGTTGGAGTGGTTACAGCACTTTTTAAGGTGTACTCTTGAAGTAGGAGGAAATGTAAGGGTTTACAATTTCTGGCCTATACATGTTGGCAGGATGGGTGGCATTGTATAGCAGGTGGTATTTTGTAAATTTTTACCTGCTTCCTTTTTGTACCACTGTTTCTTTATGCGTTTGGTTGCTGCTGGTGGTTTGCAAGTATTGTGGCACTGTACTGTGCTAGTGTGGAATTCTGACGGTGGTTACATACCTGTTGCCGTACTGTCATGCTCATACTTTGGAAGTGTTTTACTATATGTTTGTAGCACAGTAGTTGAAGGTTGAGTGGGGTTGTTTGAATGTTGCAAATAACATTGTCATATTCTGGTTGCAGTTAGATACCAGGTGGCGTATTCTAACTGTTTACAGTCTCCCATTTGTAAAGGGTACGTTTAGAAGGTTGTGCATTACTGTTGCTACTGTGTACATTCTGAAGTGGTAGTGCACCATTATGTAGTTACGATGATAGGTCCATATGTATTGGAGTTGCATGACTATTCTTGGAGAGCTGGTGACTGATTTGCGTACGTGGTGGTTACAGAGGTTACCGCGGATAGTTTTGATCGCTCATAATTAGTACTTTCCTTTCCATGTATCCTTTGAAAAATACTGTTACTGTGATTTGTGTACACTTATTGTTTGTGTGATTGTATTCATTGGATTTATTGGGGATATAAATGTCCAACACACACTTTAGTGTACTTCGTCAATGCTTGCAGTACCCTAAATTGCTGTAGTTCGACAGTATGGAAGGAAAAACATCTTTTGTCCACTTGCCAAGTTACTGGTTGGTGCTGGGGAGTAAGGTATAGTAGGTTTGTACATCAATGCGTACATTTTGGCTTCAAGAATATTAAGTAGGCATTTGCAAGATTTGCAGGTAATCTCTGCTTTGGACTGGTGGAAGTATCATTACATTCCCACCATGACCATTGCTTTCTAATGTATGCAGTATAGTGGCCTCCATTGGTTGAGTCACCTGTATGGTAGAAGTTTTATTGCCAAGTGATACCTGTCCGTTTGTGAAGGCAGTAAGTTTGCAGTTGTTTTCAGTTCCATCGGCTTTGTATCTTAGGAGCATTCATATTACATATTGACTATGTGAGTGTATATGTAGCAACAAACGATTATCAGAATTGCACGACGTACACAACATGCTAGAGTTTGCATTTTGCACCAGTTGCTGAAAATGAATGGCATCACAGTTAGGTATTGATACATACACAAAGCATTTGTTAGGGACTTGTTCCTGAATGACATGGTTGTACAGAGTGAATGTATGTTTCCACATGTAGGAAATGTGAAAGATTTCATTTATGAGTATGTTTTTTCTTTCCAGTATTTGTAGTAAGTACATTAGACATTCCTGTGGATCTTCTTGGCGGTTTAAAGTGAATTTCACCATTCCTGCACTCTAGTCCAATTCTTGCCTTATTCCTGAGACACTGTAAATGGTGTCAGGATTACTTACTGCATTTCTGTGAAGGACGAGCATTTGCAAATACAACTGATCTGCGCCATTTAAATAAATGTTTTCCACAATTGCTGGCATTTGGAATAGAACATTCATTGTTACGTTTGTATAGCAATTAACACCTGTTGTATTGGAAAATTTGAATGGACAAGATACTTCTGTGTTTGAGCACTTTGATAGAAGGGTACGTGGTTTCTTTGCAGAGGCATTTTTTTGTGGGTGGAGTTGGGTATGGTTTGTCTTTTTGACTCCTTTTGTATGTGCTTTTGGTAGTTGATTTAGTATGAGTTGCTTTCAATTTCTTTGATGGTACTGTTGCCAAATCATTTATAACTTCTGATTGAATGAGCCTTCTTTTCAAACCTTTCGGTTTCTGAGGAATAGGGTACATTTTCAGATGGGGTGTGTACAGTGCATGTAGTCTATTGTCAATCTTTTCTTTAGGAACTTCTTACTCAAGCGCTTTAGTTTTAATGGTTTACTATCATCTTATATGTATTAGTCTAAACACAACACAACACAACACAAACTTAACATATTATAATCCTTTATATATGTGCACTTTCACCTTGTCCCCCTACGTACTTTTCCCTCTGCTGCCTAAGTGGATGTATTCTCCTCTCTTTTTATTACCCTTTCTGGTAGTTTGATGCACACTCTTCTACCTGGCCCTGCCAGTTTTCATCCATACCACTCTTATATGGAGTTTGATAGTGTGCACCCTTCCTGTCTCTTCGTGGGCCTGTGAATTGAGGGTATATAATCCACAAAAATCCAATTTTTCTCCTATATACATGTATTCAGTAAAAACACTTTTTCAAAGGGACGTTATGGTTCCAAGTAAAACCGAAAAAACCCTGAAATTTGACAGTTATGGTAAGCTAAGCAACCATAACTCACGCCACCATGGTGCACTGCTAAGACTAACACCCAGCACATCAAAGTGTCAGTCCAGAAAATCTAGACATCCCAGGGTGGAAGGAAATGCATGATAATTGGTTGGCCGAGGACCAACCGCCGCATTTAAAGTGTTAAGAATACATGCTTACTAGTTATTACGTAGCTATTGGCCCAGCTAGAGTGCGGCCATTTTAAGATGACTAGAATCGCCATTTTGTTTTCTCTCTGTTCTCTTTAACGTTGCCTCTTTGCCTCAGGTAAAACCTCTTTGCTGTAGATATTATTTCGCTTCAATGGTCCAGGGCTACGAAAACATGTTGAAACATTACACTGGAGAGCTAGACAGAAATGCCCGATTCCCTCCCTCATATATCCTTGAAGACAGGGAGCAAGGCATTTAATCAGTACATGAATGCCAGCGAGTCTCTTGAAAGAATAGCAATGTACGAAACTAGCATTTAAAGAGTTGAATTATGTTCTTCTTTAAGGCCCCCCTTCCTAAGCCCAGTGAGGCCCTGGAGAGCAGGCTGACCTCCGGAGCGAGAATCGAAACTTAGAGATTGGGAGGCCTGGTATGCGCCAGTCTCCTACGCACAGCTTGCCTATGAGAAACAGAAACGCTGTGTTCTCGCAAACAAAGAATGATGTCTGTAAAACTGGAGATTGCAACTTGTTACTAAATATGGTGGTCTAAGGTGTCATATTTGTCACACTGGTCAATCATCGCCTCTAATTCAAAGGGAAATGAATTGGGGCGGCATCAAATGTGTCATACTGTGTCATTGCTGATTGTAAGGTGCTCCTTTTGTATATACGTAACTGATGTACGTCGCTCGGGTGCTTGACACACATCGCGGGCGTGAGACCACTTGGCCAATTGCGACTATTTTGTATTGCAATAAACCCTAGATTTTGGGAACGAACCTTGTGTTTGGCGTATCTATTCATGTGTGGTGACTTTGCCTTGTTTCCACATTCGAAGGTCCTTCAGGGGCCCCTTCAAGATGGCACCCGAATAGGGACTCTCCCCCACTTGTTCCATCGTGTACATTGTGACATAAGGAAGGCGACAAGAACGGCGAGGGCAGGAGCGATCAAGCCCGGATCCAGAGGTGTACCACACCGCTGATCCCTGATCGACGCCCCTGGCCAGTGAACAAGGAGGCGAGGGTCCCGAAAACGAGGCAGAGCCGAGATACGCAGACACGACTTTATTGGTTGCATCAGTATACGGACGAATTGTGTCTTGAAAAGACAAATTGATTGATCAGGTGAGTCGTGCCCTGATTCGTAAGTAATCCTGATATTGGTTGAGAGTTGATTTTGCAAAATCTAACACCCAGAGTAAGTTTGATTAGCCAAGGGTAAGGTTAAAACATGCCTGGGTTATTGTCCACCGTAGCGGGGTTTTTCCGCTACGGCGGACAATCTTTGGAAACTGGCCAGGTCGCGCCACTGGTGGGAAAGCCGGCATATGAGATGTATGTGAAATATGGTGTGGGAGCGATAATGTTTTGTGAGATTTGGCATAGGCAAACCAGAAAGCAGGAAGATCTTCAGTGGCCGAATCATGGGAGTTTTGAGATGACGAGGATAGATAATTTGGAGAAGGTTTTAATAAAAGAGAAAACACGCCCTGGGACATTTGATGCCCTTAGTGACTGGAGTAGGGAAGCTATGCTTAGTTTCAGAAGCAGAGAGAAACATGCGTGGAGGCATAAATCGAATTCAGAAAGGGTGGAAGAAAAAGAGGAGGAGGAGTGGAGTAATAGTTTGAGAAGATCAAATAGATGCAACCAGTTGAGTATAGAAAAAATATATCCACAACGAGAATTGCATTCATCAGATGAATTGATAGAAAAAATATTGACTGGTACGAAACAAGGCCCAAGGCGAGAGACTCAAAAGACAGTGTTAATGGCTATTGCTCAACCCCCTCCTGTTGCTCAGCCCCTCCGGTCTGTTCAGATCCTAGCACAGCCACAGACTGCACATGCAGTGCCTCCTGGTAGCCAATCAACATCCCAACAGATACAGCCCGTTCCCATGATCCCATCCGCACCCCCCTCTCTAGAGATCGTTTCTGTCCCATCTGCCCCTCCCGTGATTGGACTTGAAGCTGTTGAAACAGAAGAAGGGGCCGGACAGAGTGGATGTCTGAGAGTGACTCGGAGCGCGATTGGCAGGGAGAGGAAGCGAGAGTTGCAAGAACAGGCCGAAATGTATATAGATGGGAATGATGAAACGGCAGCGATGGCTTCAATATTTGGCTTCAGGAGGAGCAACGAAAGACAGGCAGTGTTGGAATGCATGGGTGAATATTTAGTGGCTAGATGGAAACAGTTGACTGGGAAGTTGCCGCCACAACGATTGTTAGATTTGAATGCATTGGCACGTTGTAGAGGGAGAGATGAAGAGATGAACATGTAGATCGGCTTTTTGAACTGAAGAATGAACTTGATAATGAGTATGCTGAAATGTTTGCCACACCTGGATATAGGAGTAGAGATATTAGGAGAGATGGAACTGAAGCGGTAGAGCCATATATACAGTGGTGATATTTATCGTCATCAAGACAGACAGGTGACCGACTAAGAGTGTATATACGAGAGGCATTGAAATGGATTTCAGACCCTAGTATTCCCACAATGGAGATACATGAGATATTTGATGAGTACACCTTGCCCATGAAAAGAAAAGCATTGCAGATAATGGCTGAACATCTGATAGACAAAGATATAAGTGAGAAGAAAGCTAGCCCCCCCGAAATAATAACAGTATATAAGAGGGCATTTGAATGCAGAACAGGAGAATCAGCCTTATCACTTGACTTGGGAATATTACTACATATGAGAGAGGGGGGAGGAACAGTGAGTGCAGTATTTCCTATGAGAGAAGTCCCACCTACCTTTGTACCGAAAGTAGAGATTCCTGCAACAGGTACCGAAGCGGCGTAGGTAACGCCAGCCCATTATACCGCCCAATATGTACATGTCCCCTTTTCAGACAGGAAGAGAACAACATAAAATAGACGATTCACCATTATAAGAAAGAATCCCGGGGGATTTTATAAAAAAGTAGAGTCCTGCTTGCAATCATCCGTGCTTACCATGGGTGACATAGATTTAATATTCCCAGTAATATTACCAGCAGATATATGGAAGCAAATAAGGAAAGTGGATGATGCAACGGCCTATGGCGCCACATGGGCGGGGTTAGTACCAGAGGATAGGAATAAAGAGGTGGGAGGGAAACCGGGGCCAAACATGGTGGCATTACCAGCACGAATAATACAGAAATTGAAAGAAATTGTTCCAGAGAAAAGAATTCAATGGGACAAACTGACTGCATGTGTCCAGGGCAAGGATGAACTAGCCACAGATTATTTTAATAAATTCGAGGAAGTCTTTACAGATTTTAGTGGACAGGATGTAAGTACAGAGGCGGGAAAAAGGCTATTTGTTGAAAAATATGTGAGAGGGTTAATACTTCCCATTCAAAACTCAATAATGACATCGGAAAGTGCATGGCAAACAAAAACATTGAGTGAAGTGCTACATATGGCTCAATATTACGAGAACAGAGTAAACGCAGAGAAAGAGAAAGAGGCGAAGGATAGAACAAATTTAAAGACGAGGGTGCTACTCCAGCAAGTAGCGGGACACAATAGAGGTAGAGGAAACGCCCAAGGCAGAGGTCATCCGAAATGCATGGAGGGCCCCTGGGATTGAATCAGTGTGCGTATTGCAGAGAGGAAGGTCACTGGCGAGCACAATGTCCACATTTGCAAAATAGGAATGGGCATGTCCAGAGAAGACAGCATAGAGGGCATCCAGGAGCAAATGGGCATAACAGGAATAACATGCAGCAACACCAAAATGGTCAAGGCAATGGTGCCAAGAACCAGAATCAAACCTCTACTCCAGCAGAATATGCAAAATGGAAATAGAGGAAGGGGTGGGAACATTTTTGATACCCATGCAAATGCGTACTATAATAACAGCAGCGATTACACATCGGATGATGTGTTGTTTCCCCAATAGGACAGCCCAAGACAGGGGTTGGAACCGTTGTCTATTCCCGTGAATCTGAAAGGACCCTACATAGAAATGAAAGTCGGGGATAGGGAACACAGATTCCTCGTGGATACGGGGGCACAAAAGTGTTCGATAGACCATCACTTGGTTCCAGAGATACCACTGTCAGGGCAAAGAAATATTTCAGTAGGGTTCGCAGGTACCCTAGTGATTGATCCAGTGTCCCAACCAATAGCAGTAACATTAGGCACATTCACTGAATACTGTCCATTCCTTTTAACAGAAAACTGTGGGGAGAATTTGTTGGGATTGAATTTATTGAAAAAACTAAGTGCAGTAATCCACTTTACGCCAGATGGAGTATTTTTGACCATTTCTCTGCAGGATGTGCCAGTATCTGAATTTTTGTCTAAACCTTTGACAGGGGAATTAAGTGAAGTGCCAACTTGTATAAAGGCGGTAAATGACAATGATGTGGGATGCTTGAAGATAGAGCCAGTGAAAATTACACTAAGAGAAGGTGTAACATTACCACGTATTCTGCAGTACAAAATCTCAGTGGAAGGAGAAAAAGGATTCAAAAGTATTGTGTCTGATTTGGTAAAACTGGGAGTGATTGAAGAAATTACAGGCAACACCTGTAACAGTCCCATTCTCCCGGTATATAAGAAAGGCGGTAATGAGGTACCGTACCGTTTCATAATTGATCTGAGTGCATTAAACAAGGTAGTAGATCCTCAATTTCCATTAGTCCCAGATGTTACCACAATTTTGACAATGATTCCTGCTTCAGCAGAATACTTTAGCGTTATTGATTTGAAAAATGCTTTCTTCAGTATTCCAGTGCACCAAGAAAGTAGATATTTGTTCGCCTTCACATTAGGAGGACGATTATTCACATTTACGCGCATTCCACAAGGCTACACAGAGAGTCTGAGTATTTACAGCAGAGCATTGAAAGAACAACTAGACATGCTAGAGTTACCAACAGGTTGTATATTGTTACAATATATAGATGATTTGTTGATTGCTGCAGATACAGAAGAGATTTGTAAAGAGGGTACTTTTTTATTGTTAACACATTTGGCAGCACATGGCCAAAAAGCAAGCTTGAAGAAGTTTCAGTATTGTCGAAAGGAGGTGGCTTATTTGGGTTACCTACTTTCGAGAGGAGGGAGAAGACTAACGCCAGAGCGAATAGAGAGTATTTCTGGCATGCCTATTCCAAAAAACACAAAAAGGAGTTAGAGCTATAATAGGCATCGCTGCTTATTGTCGGCAGTGGATAGTGAATTTCGCTCTAATTGTGAAGCCAATGGTGGAGTTGACAAGGAAGGATGTTGTGATGCCTTTGCAGTGGATTGAAGAATGTCAGAGAGCATTTGGGTTGCTCAAAACTGCGTTGTGTTCCACTCCAGTTTTGGGCACACCAAATTATGATTTTTTTTTAAAAAATTATTCGTGCATGAGAATGATGGTTGCGCGCTGGCTGTTCTAACACAGGAACAAGGTGGAAGAAATAGGCCGTGCAGCTATTTTTCTTCTGCGCTGGACCCTGTAGCGTGCGCATTACCACAATGTTTGCGAGCTGTTGCAGCGTCAGTTGCGTCAGTGAAACAAGCAGAAAGGATGGTACTGGGGCACTCTATAATTTTGATGGTGCCACATGCCATAGATGTTCTATTAAATAGAACACAGACGCAACACCTCACCTCTGCTAGATTGACTAGATATGAAATTGTCCTGTTCGCACCACACATCCAAATTATGAGGTGTAGCGCTTTGAATCCTGCTGAATTAATGCCACTGCCCATGGAAAAACTTGATGAAAATGAATCACCTACCCATGATTGTTTATGTCATGATCTCTGCTTCCAAAAGGTCAGGGTTTTCCCAACTCCCTTGGAAGCAGATCCATAACCCAGGTTCCGAGTGCCAACCAGTCCCAATTGGGACCTTTTGGACCCAGTCCTGGCGCCAGTGGCACCAGGCTCATAAATATGCCCAGTCCCAGCGCTGGAAGCGCCGGGCTCATAATGCTTGGGTGGACTTACCTGCAGCAGACCATGCTGCTTACTTGCCTGCCAGTTGAGCCTCTGATCCTCTTCTGTTTGGAACTACTTTTCCTGTTGGGTGGGGCAGGAGCCACTCCCTAGGTTCAGAACACTGGAACTCTTCTGGAAAGCAGGAACTCTTTTCTTACCTAGGCGTGGCTGTGGAAGGAGACACCTAAGCACTACAGGAGGCTATTTAAACCACACCCGATGGATGAATCGTGCTTTGCGTTATTCTGCATCCTCTGCAGCAGAACGCTCATCGTGTCTTCTGCATCTGATCCTGGGCCTAAGGAAAAAGGCTTACCATCCTGAATCCAGTCTTCAGCAACACCTATAAAGAGAAGAAAGAACAGGTTAGCATTACGTCTTCAGTGACAGCTGTTCACTTACCTGGTCCATCGGCTGTCACCAACGCCCCGCGCTGCATTCCGGCATCTGAAAGACAAAGGCTTACCTACTCTTCGTGCGCTCCGGAGGTCTTCACACTGCATTCCGGCATCTGAAAGACAAAAGCTTACCAAATCTTTGCACACTCCGGAGGCCTTCGGCGCTGCATCCCGCATCTGAAAGACAAAACAAGGTGCGTTTAAAGACATTGGGGAACTTTAATACTCACGTGCCATTACTCCTTTCCACATCTAACCCAGTGGGTATTCCGGCACCCTGCAGCCGCTCCGAACTTGTACCTGCAAAATAAAAAGACAGTTAGAGCGCATCGTGAAGCAGGCAACAGGCGCTTACTTACGTGCTTCCAGGCGCTTCTATTCATCACACGGGCTCCATCTTCAACTCACTTCAGCCCGTCATCCGCCATCGCCGGAACCCTGCAAAACAAGAAACATCATTACTAAACACTTTAAAGACATTAGAATTACTCGAAACTTACCGTTCATGCAGTAAATGACGGACAGCAGTCCTCTGAAGTCAAGAGGCCTGCTCCCCTTATCCAGTGAAGAAACTGGTTACAGCACCCTGCCCCGAGGCAGATGGAGAGCACGGTGTTCACTTACCTAAGGTGAGAGCGTTAACCTTTGGGGTTCTACAGGAGAAGAGAAAGGGAAGAACAGAGAGACATTCAATAACCCAGTTCCTTAATCCCATATTTTCTATCTGCAGACATCTTACCCTTCGAGTCAGACATACAGTGCACAGAGGTCCAGCCCAAAGAGCCAGCCGTGTGTTACACATCACCTTTGAAGATACGGTATACGCCCAGTCAAGACCAGCGCCTCTACGGGAATCAGGTGAGCGTTACAGAACGCAAAGCCTACCACAAAACTCCCGTCCAGGCGCTATGGAAACCTCGGATACCGACCAGCTAGCCCAGTTACTTGGGGAACTAAGGGCAGAAGTGCATGCAGCCCGTCAGGAAACGAACGCTCTAAGAAGGGAACTGATTATTTCCAAGGAGCGAACAGATGATCTCGCTAGACAATTGCTACAGTCACAAGCCGGACAGACCCCGTTACCTGCATCTGGGGGAAATCTTCCTTCTACATCCTCTATGAATCCAGTGCAGATCAACCTACCTGGGAATGTACCTCTGGCTCCGCCCGAACGATTTTCTGGTGACCCAAAGAGGTTTGCAGTATTTATCAATCAGTGCCGGTTGCATTTCTTATGCCGGCCAGCAGCCTTTCCAACTGATCAAGCTAAAGTAGCGTTCGTGCTTTCGTACCTTAGTGGCAATGCGGCAGACTGGTCGATCCCTCTAGTAAATCAAGATGATCCGGTCCTCCATGATTTTCAAGCTTTTCAGCTCAGTATGGAAAAACTGTTCGCAAGACATTCACAGGGGCAGGTCTTGGACAATGAGCTTCTTTCGTTGCGACAAGGTAATCAAGACCTTTTGGCTTATATTGCGTCTTTTAACAGACTGATAGTGGAAACTCAATGGCCTGAGGACAAAAGGATTACGCTGTTTTATAGAGGTCTATGTGGAGAGCTCAAAGATGTGTTAGCCCAAGTAGTGAATCCCCCACAAGATTGTTCGGACTATATAGACTTAGTCGTTCAACTAGATCACAGACTGCAGAACAGGAAGGCCGATCGTTCCAAGTTTGATGCTCGAGTATTTTTCAAACCGCCAACTCCTTCCAAAGGAGTAGACTCCGGGGAACCCATGCAAATAGGGGGTCTGAAAGGTCCTCTAACACAAAAGGAGCGGGAAAGGAGAAAACAGTTGCAATTATGCCTCCATTGCGGAAACTCAGGGCACTTTCTTCGAGACTGTCCGGTGAAACCTGCCAAGAAGGCAGTAGGAGCTGCAGTTACCAAAGTTACAAACTCTGAGCAGGGAAACGACCTCGCCCGACAAGAATAGAGGTCCTCTTGCCGAGCGTGAAAACCAGTTCCGTGACCTCGCATTTCGTGATACCTATGGTCCTCATTAGCCCTGATAATCCGGATCGATTACATGCAATTGAAGCTTACGTCGACAGCGGTGCCATCAGCAATTATGTGGATCATGAAATGGTTTTGAGGATGAATCTAACTCTTTGTCCCAAGGCTGTAAAGGACGTCATTACTACGGTGGATGGTACGGAGATAGCCTCCGGGCCAGTAACGCATACCACTCAAGAGGTGACGCTAGTAAGTCAAGATGGACACCATGAGAAGATCGTGTTCGATGTGATCAAGGCCCCTCAGTTTCAGATTATTCTAGGAATACCTTGGTTAGAGAAACACAATCCTCTGATCGATTGGCGAGCAAGAACGGTCCAGTTTCCAGAATGTGTCTCTACTTGTCACCCTCCACCTGGTGTTGCACTGGCAGCAATTTCTTCAGAGACTCCCCAGTTACCTCCCGAATACCTAGAATACCAAGATGTTTTCCGGAAGGATCAGGCTAACTCTCTACCTCCTCATAGGTCTTATGACTGCCAGATAGACCTGATACCTGGATCTACTCCTCCTTGTAGTAGAATTTATGCCCTCACCGAGCCTGAGAACCTTCACCTTCGACAATACCTGGATCAATACCTGTCAAATGGGTTTATTCGTCCTTCCAAGTCCCCTGCTTCTTCAGCTTTGTTCTTCGTTCCAAAAAAGGAAGGAGACCTTAGAACTTGTATAGATTATCGCTCCCTGAACCAGATCACTGTTAAGAATAGATATCCGTTACCTTTGATCCCTGAACTCCTGGACCAAGTCAGAAAAGCATGCATATATACAAAGCTGGATCTTAGAGGAGCTTACCACTTGGTACGAGTAAAAGAGGGCGATGAATGGAAGACGGCCTTCCGCACCAAGTATGGGCTATTTGAATATCAGGTCATGCCCTTCGGACTTTGCAATGCCCCGGCCGCCTTTCAATATTTTATGAACGATGTCCTCAGAGAGCTCATAGATGTGTGTGTTGTTGTTTACATTGACGACATCCTCGTTTATTCTTCATCGGAATCTGAACATCGGAAACACGTGAAAATGGTCCTCGAAAGATTGCGTCAACACAAACTTTTCGCTAAGTTGGAAAAATGTGTTTTCAACGTGACTGAAGTTGAATTCTTGGGATTCATATTATCACCTGGCAGAGTGCGTATGGATTCAAAGAAGGTCGATGCAGTTCTCAAATGGCCATCACCATCCTCCGTAAAAGGTGTGCAAAGCAAGTTAGGCTTCGCTAACTTTTACCGCAGGATTATCCCCGAATTCTCTCGAATAGTCCAGCCCATCACTGCCTTGTTAAAGAAAAACAAACGTTTTGAATGGTCTACCGAGGCGGAACAAGCTTTCCAGGATTTGAAGACTAAATTTATCTCTGCACCAATCTTAAAACACCCTCGCCCCGAACTCCCCTACATCGTGGAAACTGATGCTTCAAGCCTTGCCATGGGGGCAGTTCTATCACAAAAGGACCCGGTAACCAATCAGTTGCATCCCGTGGCATTTTGGTCCCGCAAATTCTCGCCTCCTGAAATCAATTACACGATTACTGACAAGGAACTTCTGGCTATCAAGTCTGCCTTTAAGGCTTGGCGGCATTATCTGCTGGGGGCCCGACACACCGTTACTGTGATTATGGATCAACAAAACCTGCAATATTTGAAAACCGCAAAAGCCCAATCCTCTAGACAACTCCGTTGGGCATTATTCTTTGCCGAGTTTGACTTCATAATTACCTATCGACCTGGTACAAAGAACGGTAAAGCTGATGCCCTTTCTCGGATGGGAGTGGAAGAACACTTGATCAACCCTAAACCTGTACCAATCATTCCCGAACAAAGAATTCTGGGTGTAATCGCCACAGAATCCATAGAGGAAGTTAAGGATAAAGCCAGGCAACTTGTAACTCCAGCAGACATACAGAATTGGCATCTGCAGGGAAAGGACTTTGCAGTAAAGGACAACTTATTGTATTTCCAAGAACGATTATACCTACCCAGCACAGATTTACAGAAAAAAGTAATCTCTTGTTATCACGATTCTTTAATGGAAGGACATCCCGGTATGGCCAAGACCTCAGAAAAAATCAAGCGCTACTTCTGGTGGCCGTCTTGGAAAAAAGATATCAGAGACTTTATAATGTCCTGTGGAGTATGCGCCCAAAACAAGAGTCAAAAGGAAAGACCAGCAGGCCTCTTACGCCCTATTGACATCCCACCTCGCCCTTGGCATACGCTTTCTATGGACTTCATCACCGATCTACCTCCATGCTCCGGATACAATACGATTCTAGTAATCGTGGACTTATTCTCCAAGATGGCGCATTTCATTCCGCTCAAAGGCTTGCCAACAGCAGCAACTCTGGCCCGAGAATTTCTCGAAAACATCGTCCGACTGCACGGTTTTCCTTCGGTTCTAATTTCGGATCGAGGTAGTCAATTTATTTCTCATTTTTGGCGAAGATGCTGTCGGTCGGCTCAAATTGATGTGAGACTATCGACCAGTCACCACCCTCAGACCGACGGACAAACCGAGAGGACCAATCAAACTCTGGAACAGTATTTACGCTGCATGCTGCAACAAACTGAAAAAACTTGGAAAGACATCCTTTGGATAGCCGAATATGCCTACAATAACTCTGTCCATTCAGGAACTGGGAAAACCCCGTTTTTTCTTTTGTACGGCAGTCACCCTTGAACCTCGGAGTTGGATCCCCTCCAAGATCTTGAAACACCAGCAGTAGACTACCTGCATTCTACAATCACCCAAGCCTTTAAGGAAGCTGTTTCTCACCTTGAAAGGGCTAAAGAACAATACAAGAAAGGAGCAGATCAACATCGGAAGGAAGCCCCTCAATATCAAGTAGGGGATCAAGTCTGGTTATCCACCAAATATCTACCTCTAAAAGGGCCACGCACATTCAACCCAAGATACCTTGGTCCCTATTCCATCACTACCATAGTAAACCCAGTAGCGGTCAAGTTGGACTTGCCCCCGCACATGAAGATACATCCGGTCTTCCACGTCTCTCTATTAAAACCCGTGCAACCTCAAACCCGACTAACTAAATCTCCAAAACCTATCCTAGTTGATGGAGAACTTGAGTTTGAATTCAAAAGCATTCTGGACTCCAAGATCTCCAAATCTAAACTATTTTACCTAATTGACTGGAAAAGCTACGGCCCCCAAGAGAGATCCTGGGAACCTGCTGAATATGTCCACGCTCCTCGCCTAATCAAAAGATTTCACCGAACATTTCCTGACAAGCCAAAACCCCCGGAGAAGCCCGGTTTGGGAGGGGCCTTGAGGGGGGGTACTGTCATGATCTCTGCTTCCAAAAGGTCAGGGTTTTCCCAACTCCCTTGGAAGCAGATCCATAACCCAGGTTCCGAGTGCCAACCAGTCCCAATTGGGACCTTTTGGACCCAGTCCTGGCGCCAGTGGCACCAAGCTCATAAATATGCCCAGTCCCAGCGCTGGAAGCGCCGGGCTCATAATGCTTGGGTGGACTTACCTGCAGCAGACCATGCTGCTTACTTGCCTGCCAGTTGAGCCTCTGATCCTCTTCTGTTTGGAACTACTTTTCCTGTTGGGTGGGGCAGGAGCCACTCCCTAGATTCAGAACACTGGAACTCTTCTGGAAAGCAGGAACTCTTTTCTTACCTAGGCGTGGCTGTGGAAGGAGACACCTAAGCACTACAGGAGGCTATTTAAACCACACCCGATGGATGAATCTTGCTTTGCGTTATTCTGCATCCTCTGCAGCAGAATGCTCATCGTGTCTTCTGCATCTGATCCTGGGCCTAAGGAAAAAGGCTTACCATCCTGAATCCAGTCTTCAGCAACACCTATAAAGAGAAGAAAGAACAGGTTAGCATTACGGTCTTCAGTGACAGCTCTTCACTTACCTGGTCCATCGGCTGTCACCAACGCCTCGCGCTGCATTCCGGCATCTGAAAGACAAAGGCTTACCTACTCTTCGTGCGCTCCGGAGGTCTTCACACTGCATTCCGGCATCTGAAAGACAAAAGCTTACCAACTCTTCGCACGCTCCGGAGGCCTTCGGCGCTGCATCCCGCATCTGAAAGACAAAACAAGGTGCGTTTAAAGACATTGGGGAACTTTAATACTCACGTGCCATTACTCCTTTCCACATCTAACCCAGTGGGTATTCCGGCACCCTGCAGCCGCTCCGAACTTGTACCTGCAAAATAAAAAGACAGTTAGAGCGCATCGTGAAGCAGGCAACAAGCGCTTACTTACGTGCTTCCAGGCGCTTCTATTCATCGCACGGGCTCCATCTTCAACTCACTTCAGCCCGTCATCCGCCATCGCCGGAACCCTGCAAAACAATAAACATCATTACTAAACACTTTAAAGACATTAGAATTACTCGAAACTTACCGTTCGTGCAGTAAACGACGGACAGCAGTCCTCTGAAGTCAAGAGGCCTGCTCCCCTTATCCAGTGAAGAAACTGGTTACAGCACCCTGCCCCGAGGCAGATGGAGAGCACGGTGTTCACTTACCTAAGGTGAGAGCGTTAACCTTTGGGGTTCTACAGGAGAAGAGAAAGGGAAGAAGAGAGAGACATTCAATAACCCAGTTCCTTAATCCCATATTTGCAGACATCTTACCCTTCGAGTCAGACATACAGTGCACAGAGGTCCAGCCCAAAGAGCCAGCCGTGTGTTACACATCACCTTTGAAGATACGGTATACGCCCAGTCAAGACCGGCGCCTCTACGGGAATCAGGTGAGCGTTACAGTTTAATGGTTACTGAGGAAGAAATGAAGGGGAGAATTGATTTGAAAGACACCCCACAAAAAGAGACAGATGGAGAGTTGTTTTGTGATGGCTCCTGGTTTAAATTGCCGGATGGCACATCAACTGCTGCCTATGCTATCACCACATAAAAAAGTATTGTGGAAAGTAAAAGAATCCCCTACAACTCTGCACAAACAGCGGAGTTAATAGCCTTGACCAGGGATTGTGAGATTTCTGAAAATTTGAGTGTAAACATATATACTGACAGTCAATACGCCTTCCGCGTGGTTCATAACTTTGGCCGACTTTGGGCTGAGAGAGGTATTTTAACATCACATGGGACTAGAATACAACATGGCCCTTTGATTGTACGATTGTTGTCTGCACTTACGTGTCCAAAGCGCCTGGCAATAATAAAATGCGAGGCGCATAAAAAAGTAACATGCAAAGTGGGAGAGGGAAACACATTTGCAGACAGGATTGCCAAACAAACTGCCACTGACCTGAATGCCAGAATGTTCACAGTACAGTCAGAGGAAGTGCCCTGCATGATAGAGAATGGAATTGCCACAGTCAAAGAAATGCAGGCGGAAGCCACTGTAGATGAAATACAAGGGTGGGCTGAGGGCTCTGCTGAATTAGATCTGAAGGGTTGCTGGGTAGACAAGAAGAGTAGGAACTGGATGCTGCCCAATTCCTATGTAACTAGATTAATAGTAGAAAACGTAGCAAAATCATTTGTACCATTTCTGGCCCAAGCAATAAACTCCTATAATATACGACAACTATCCAGAATCTTAGAAAAAACAATAGATATATTGTACAACATGACATTAGAGGAGAAAGGAATTAGATTAAAGACACTTCAGAACAGGATGGCTCTGATGTAGTGCTGGCTGATCGTGGCTATGTTTGCAAAATCGTGGGATCAGCGTGCTGTGTATTTGTAAATGACTCATCTCCTACGATTTTTGAAGCGATAAGAAAGCTACAAGTCTTAAGCTCTGAACTTTATACCCAAGAAGGAGGTTGGGATATAGGCTCTTGGTTCTGGAGGTTATTATATTCATGGGGATGGAAACTATCTGCGATCCTAGTAGCAGTACTAGGAATATTCATGACATGTTGTTGTTGCATACACTGGTTACCTGTAATATGCACCGAAATTAGTAAAGGGTGTGTGCAGATGATAGAAAAAAGAGCACTATTAAATTGAGTACCCATGGAAATGAGGATACAAAGGCAGTGAAAGAATTCATGTCCATCAATATAGATGACAATTCGGTGGAAACTAAAAATGCACAAGATTCAGAATCAGAATCTGAATCAGATACTTCGTCAGAGAGGATGCAATGTACGGTTGAGACGTTTGGCAAACGGCCAAAAGGAGGGTTTGTCAGTCCAGAAATTCTCGACCAGAGGGCAACATACTTTGTTGGCTGTAGACCAACTGCCTCATGTGTTTAGTAACGAGAAGGTGTAGAAAAAGCTCAACCATAGTGCGGCCATTTTAAAGGTGACTGAAATCGCCATTTTGTTTTCTTTCTGTCTTCTCTAACGTTGCCTTTTTGCCTCATGTAAAACTGCTTTGCTGAAATATTATTCTGCTTCACTGGTGCACAATGCAAGACATGTTGAAACATAACGCAGTAAACCAGACAGAAATGCCTGGTCCCTCCCACGTATATCCTTGAAGGATGAGGTAGTTTAATCAGAACAGCAGGTACCAGTTAGTCTGGGTAAGCACAGTAGAAACTCTAGAGCGAACATGAAATGACTTGAATTATGCTCTTCTTTGCGGCCCCCCTTCCCTGAGCCCGTTACAGCCCTGGAGAGCAAGTTGACCCCCTGGCGCACGAATAGCAACTAGGAGATAGCAGGGCCAGGAATGTGTCTCTCCCTACGCACAGCTTGCTTGCAGAAAACAGAAGCATTGTGTTCTTTAAAATACATACTTAGTGTCTGTGTGCTTACAAAATTGCAAACTGTTACACAATGAATGTTTGAAGGTGTCAAACTCGTCACCATTGTCAATCATCGTGCCTAGTTCAAAGGAAATGCAATAGGGGCGGTATAAGTTGTGACACTACTGATTACTAGATGCTTGTTTTGTATATATGTAACTGTTGTATGAATCTCACTCTCTTACGTCCCCCGAAGTCTGATAGATACACGTCGCGGGGCGTGGGACCAGTTGGCCAACTGAGACTATTTGCTTTGCAATAAACCCTAGATTTTGTTGGGAATACAACCTTGTGTCTGGCGTATCAGTTTGTGTGTGGTGATTGTGCCTTGTTTCGACAAACGAGGGTCCCTCAAGGGCCCCATCATAACTAGCCTGTTAAATTCCATCACTATGTTCGTGGAATTAGATCGATAGTTAACATCATCAAGCTCAGTACTTGAAACAGGCGATAAAGTGCAGTATGTTATTGGAGAGGCATTTTAACATAGTAAAATGCAAGATAGGCATTTAATGTTAAAAACAAGGGGGAATCTATCTGATTAGATCTTAGGGCTATCCCTTGTATAGCCTAAGAATAAGAGAATATTAGTCTCGGAGCAAGGTCTTAAATGCATTGAGGCTTTTAAGTCACGGAACGTGGTCAAAAATTCTTTTGAGCATGTAGGGGTACGGGGTACTTATTGGAAAGGTGGACCCTGTACTTATACTAATAGGCCCTAAAGATGTATATTACAGATCTCCGCTATATTAGAAAGCATGATACTTATGTTAGCATAATACATTTCAGTTATAACAACTACCCCAAATAAGTGGGTGTACTATTTTATCCAATGATTCAGATAGCATTCTTGTCAACTGCCATTGCATATTATGGGTGTCTGGTACATTTAGCCGTGCATTATAAAAATGGCATTTTTCTGTAATACCAGACTTGTTGCTATGTATCACTGTCCCAGAAGTAGGGGTTAACAATCTTGCAACAAATATTAAGATACCAGGATAATATAAGCCAAAATGTGTTTCATAAAAAAGGCTTATATAAGAGAGAGACAGGTAGCTCTATTTTGTGTGAGATGTATATATGGAGATTATATCCATAGGTATTATATCTTAATGAGCTTATTTAGGTCTAAACAAGTTAAATGGATAGGTATAGCATTTCTACCATGTTCATATTAAACAGTATGCTTTTTACTAACCCCTAGGGGTGACCAAATTCCTCAGTTCTCTAGATTGTTGTTTTATAGGAAGGGTCCTAGGTAGTAGTCCTCGTTGATGCCAATTGGGGTCATGGCATCTCATTTGTGGATCCAAATAAGTTCCCTTTGTGCTAGCAGTCTAGGTAGGTTTCCTCCCCGTGCTAGTGGATGAATCACCTCTAAAATAACCACTCTCATCTGTGAGATGTTATGTTTCAGATCTCTAAAATGCCTGTATACATGTGATTTGATGCTTTTAGTCCCGATACAGGACTTGTGCTCTGTCCACCTGTCCTTTGCCTTTCTGATGGTCTTGCCTATATAATATTTACCGCAGGGACAGCGGAGAGCGTAGATCACATTTTTTGTGTCGTAACATTTTTAAGCATGATTTTCTTACCAGTATTAGGGTGTCTAATGTGATCCCCTTTGATAATGCTGTTGCAATGTTGGCAGTTAAGACAGGCAAATGTGCCAAGTTTCTGTTTGCAGAGGGTTGTCTGTGTTTGTTGTTTTGATTTTTCTGCCTTGATCAGTTGGTCCTGGAGGTTTCTTCTCTCTTATATGCCATCATTGGCGGATCTGGAAAAAGTTGTCTCAATGTGTTGTCTGATTTAATGAGATCCCAATTTTTGTGGATTATCCTTTTCACTTTGAAGCTTTGGCCTGAATATTTAAGCGTGTACATTCGATTTTTGGCTTCCTTTTTCATATTGCCTTGGAGGAGGTCCCTCCTCTCTTGTATCTTTATTCTTAAAATGGCTTCATTGATGGTTTCCAGTGAAAATCCCCTTTCAAGGAATCTCTTTTTCATGATGTCATACTCATCCTGTAATTTGTCAGCATCTGATGTAATTCTTTTGAGCCTGAGAAGTTGACTATAGGGTACATTTTCTTTAAGATGTTTTGAATGAAAGCTATTATGATGAAGGCAGCTGTTAGCATCCGTCAGCTTTCTGTAGATGTTGGTTTTGAGACCTGTGCCATTCCTTTCAATGGTTACATCCAGGAAGTTCACTGATGGTTTGCCGACCTCTAATGGAAAGCTACTTCTCTCATTGCATCCGTTACGGAACTCCAAAAATGTTGTCAGTTCGTTTTCAGTACCAATCCATATTCCGGAGATATCATCAATTTATCTTTGCCAGCATTTGATCTTGTCCTTCCATTGTGGATTTTCCAATGCGTAGATGTTTTCGAAATTGATGCATAAAGATTTTGGCATAGGATGGGGCCACAGCAGGCCTGGGCCCACGGAAGGCGTACTGCACCAGTGAAGCAACAAATGTCAAGTGCCCCAGCACAAGAACCGCAGGACAGATAGCTCACCCCTACAAATAAACACCATCGCCTGAAGCTCTGGGAACCTGATCCCAACTCTGCAGCTACCGCGCACATCTTACCTAAGACCAGCCATGCCACCGCCTGAAGCTCTGCGAACCCGATCCCAACTCTGCAGCTACTGCGCGCACCTTACATGTCTCTGCTGATCTAAATCTTCCAGCGCCTTGCATTCTTACCTGTTCCGGATGCCCGACATCACCCGAGACATCTTCCGTTGCAGCATCCTCATGGATTCCGCCATCAAGCGCGGTCAGGTCGACCCTGCAAAGGAAGATAGAAAACACAAGGTTAGCAGCTGCATAAACTTTTAACGCTTAGCCGTGCACCCTACAAACCTTGCGCATCATCTGGAAACCCAGCTCACCTTTCTAGTGGGGTCTTCTAAATCCTTGTTGGCTCCGTTTTGAACTCTCTTCCATCACTGCGTCTCCGCAGGCCATCTTCATACCTAAAGGGGAAAGAAAGGACATTACAACGTTACGAACAATAATCATTGGGAAAACCAACACACATTGCTACAAAGACTTACCTCCAAGGTGGGATTGGTTGCAGCCGGTCTGGACCACCATGCACAAGGACCAGTGATGCAACGTGGTCTACTTACAGCACCACTGCTGAGAGAAAGCAGGACGGAGAGCTCATCCTTACAAAACCACAGGTAAGGTCATATGGGAAAATGCATGCTCATCTCATTCTGGCACGAAAGGTTCGAGGGGGATCGCAGTTCCATGCAGCATTCTGATTGCCTCCTACCTTCTCTCAGGGGTATAACCAGCAACCCGAGCAGTGCACACCACCGCAATCGAGGGAGGAGCTCGAGCCAGGGGAGTTCAGTCCAGGGAGGGCTCCAACCGTGCCCCAACATCCCTGCAGAGACAAGATGAGTGTAACAATATCTATCCATTTAACTTGTTTAGACCTAAATAAGCTCATTAAGAGATAATACTTATGCATACCATCTCCATACATACATCTCACACAAAATAAAGCTACATGTCTCTCTTGTATAAGCCTTTTTTATGAAACACTGTTTGGCATATATGATCATGGTATCTTAATATTTGTTGCAAGATTGTTAAACCCTACTTCTGGGACAGTGATACATAGCAACAAGTCTGGTATTACAGAAAAATGCCATTTATATAATGCACAGTTATATTTACCAGACACCCATAATATGCAATGGCAGTTGACAAGAATGCTATCTGAATCATTGGATAAGATTGTACAGCCACTTATTTGGGGTAGTTTGTAAGGACATATATAGTATTTTACCAAATGTAATGGCATTTTTTTATTTTACCAAAATGTAACAGCATTTCTATTGCAAATCCAATGGCATTTTATTGCCAGAATGTAGTGGTATTTTGCCAGCAGTAATATGGCATATACATATATATTTTAATTTTGCCAGTGTGACATGTAAATGTGCTGTTGGTGGCATGCAAAGTACAGGTTTTACAACACAGCCAAGCCCAACTTGAAACTGAAGAGAATGAAATGCATGCATAGAAAAGCTTAGTGCTGCCAGGTCAAATAATGAAGTGCACCATTTTTTGGACACCTCATACATGGAGACTACATTAATTTATGTAACTGACTAACATAATTAACATTTCTAAAATACTAATTCTAACTTCCCTAACATTATAATGCAGTCTCATATGCAAAATGAGGTGAAAATCCATGTTTTAGTGGCACTGCTGTAATTCATTTTTAAATGCACACTAGCATTTTTTTTATTAGCTTGTGGAGAGCAGAGGGAATGATACAACATGAAACAGAATGAAATATTTATTCACGGCCCTCATTGTTCTAAACATGAGGGTTGATACAGAACACATTCTTGTTAGCCTGATTGGGGGAAATTATAGGCAGATAAGAAACGTCAAAAGGGGAAGGATAGGAGATTTCTTGGGACAAGAAATGCGAAGAATAGTTAGTTCGTGCTGGGCTGAGAAGACTGACGGTGTTCCAAGGGGTTAGAGTGCTGGCTGTGAGAGATATCTCGCTGGTGCTCTCCACACAAGATTACTGAAGCATTTCACGCTGACACTGGGCCTGCATTTGCGAATATAGCAAGGTCATGCTGGGAACTTCAAAGAAATACTAATCTTGGTAAGATATGTGCCAAGTAAGGGCAGTATGAGTGGCTGAGGTTATTACAGTGCAGGAAGTCAGTGCATGCATTTTTATTTTTCGTCATGCTCAGAATGTGGGAACATTAATACATGTTTCAAAAGACCTGCTTGTTCTGTTTTTTTTTTGTATTCCAGATGACGATGCAATGTACCCATGGTAAGACTTAATGACGTGTGAATAAGATATAATATAATGAGTGTATATGAAAACAAATGGGATTTTGGTGTCATATTTGCATCTGCGAATTCATTTATTTTCATATATATATATATATATATATATATATATATATATATATATATATATATATATATATATATATATATATATTTATGAGGTATACAGGGGAAGTTCATGTCTGTTCAGTAGTGCATTTGCCAATTTAATACTGCAGGTAAAATAACAACCCAGAGGAAGCTAATAATATTCAGTGATAAGGCAGGTTTGTGTGTGTGTGTGTGTGTGTGTGTGCCTTCCTTGCATGCTGATGGGAAGGAATCTAATCTGTTTCATAGATTACTGGATGTAAATAAGGCAGTAGTGTCTTATGGCACATAGATTACTGGATGTATGTAAGCCAGTGATACCAGCCACAAACTGTAGGTGGCGCTCTGAATAAAATCATTGGGTTCTAACAGTGCATAAGTCTGGGGCGCTCTACAAACAACTTGGAGGTAATCTGATAGAAAGGAAAGGTTTGTTTTATGATGGGGTTATAGTATAAAAAGAAAAACATGCTCACCGCTATACCACAGGTATAAATACAGCAAAACA
The DNA here is from genome assembly GCF_040938575.1 of Ambystoma mexicanum. Lineage (NCBI taxonomy): Eukaryota > Metazoa > Chordata > Amphibia > Caudata > Ambystomatidae > Ambystoma > Ambystoma mexicanum. Next base: position 1,313,482,061 of record NC_090930.1, on the reverse strand, counting down.
AGATACCACTAAAACTACCACCCATATAAGCTAACAAGGTATGGTGACTGAAATAGTGTGATACCAAACCCAATATAAATGCAAGAGTAATTTGCTACCAAATTACCGCCAATATTTTGTACGGTAATAAAATACTGCCAAATCCCAAATTTACCCCAATAAGACAAAATATCTTACAAATAATGGTGCGTTGGCCGGGAAAGTGGCTGTAGAGCACCTACTGGGCATAGCAAGTGTGTCTAACACTACCATACGTGTATTGAAGGGAACCCATTTCATGTGAGCAGAGTGACACTGGAAGTGAATCTCAGAATGTCTCAATTGGAGGCCACATTCCCAGAGTTAGTGCAATATCTGGAGGGAAAGTTATATGCACATGGTCATCAAATAATGCGTGACCGTATCTATGGGGAAGTGCAGAAAGAACCATTGGATAACATTTTTGCAGAAGGTAGCATAATCCATGTCTGTCTTTTGAGATTATTAAATGCTGCTGATAAACATGCAGAGAAAGATTGTCTGATACGGCTATGTGCCAAGACATGGTTCATTTTAAAGAGGTCTCTGTGAATGCAAGAAAATGATGCCAAGCTGATTAGCAGATTAAAAGTTGAACTGGATGGAGCTAGTGAACAAGGGGAAAAGTTAAGAGCAGAACTGGAGGTATTTCAAAAGGACATGCAGTCAAAATGCAAAGACCTCGACACTCAATTGTCCCAAAGAAAGAAACAGTTTGAGGATAGTGAGCAAGAATTAAAACACTTGAAACGTTGGTAGATCATATTGGACAAGATAAAGATGAGGTTATTTTGGAAATGCAGATTTTACAAAAAGAACATTTTGAGAAAGTAAGTGATCTTCAAAATGCTGAACAAGAGATAGTTAAAATGTTTGAAGAAAGAGACGAGAGACAAACAATTCAATTAATGCCAAATGCAAATGAGCGATATGCAAAATGTGATTAATAAGATGGGTGATGAAAATAATATTTTGCGTAAGGAGGCGAATCGGCTCCTTAAAAAGTGCAAGGATTTGGAACAGCAAATATGCATTTCCAGGTCCCAGGGCAAACGACAGGGCACCACATTCAATGGAGTTGAGGTGAATTCTAACACAGGAGAGATAGTGCCCCAGTGGCTGTGCCGGTGTCTGAACTTGGCTGTAGCGCCCTTGGGGGATTTGACATACCCATTGGGGGCCGCCACAAATCCCATAGACCTGAAACAAGGGTTGAATCACAAAGTAGTGCAATCTCATGCATAGCAAAAAGTAGCCCTATTAAAATAATGAAATCAATCAAGGCCCTAATCAAACCATTCAAAAAAGGAGGGGAGTGCTGCATAGAAGACCATTTAGAAGCGTTGCATGATATATTTTAAGCCCTCCAGACACCTAAGGAACAATACAGACAATACTTTCACTTAACTCTGGACACTCCCACAACCAGTATCATTAGAGGATTAAATGAACAGCAAAACATGACATGGGCTGAATTTGAAAAGGAGATTAGACATCATTTTTCTCCATTCCAGTCATTACAGGAGGCGAAGAAAGTTGCTTACACGATTACAGCTGGGCCAAATACGTCCCCTCGCCAGTTTTCACAAGATTTAAAAAGCACTTTTTCTCGCTTTGATGTATCTTTTGACCCCAATTCCAATGAGTTTAAAACTGCCTACTTCTATGGGTTCCAGAAAGACATCATTTCACAGTTAGTCCGCAAATTTGATCGTGACAAGTCCCTTGAGTGGATTGTACACCAAAGTACAAAACTATGTGAAGTGCTATACTTTCAGGGTGGAAATAGTGATAAAATGGAAGATACTAGACCAAAATCTAAAGACTCCTCAGCAACAGTGATGGAGATCAGGTCAGCTAAAATGTCACTTGAGTCCGCTCAAAGTCCAGGTAAAAATAAAGTGATACCCGAACAGAGGGGTAATCAACAAAGGTTGCTTCTCTCTGCACCAATGTTTCAGTCACATGATCCTAGTAATAGGGAGAGCTACGTTAGCCCTAGGTACTTAGGAGACAGGCCCCGGGCAGGATATCGGTCTGATATGTCAGGTATGAACAATAATCCGAGACAAAATCAAGACCAAAGAAATAATGGTCCCTACCAGACATTGGGGACACAGAGCAGATTTGACCCCAACACCATGATATATGGTAATCAGGACAGACCCCGGTATGTGGATCGATTCACTGAAAATGGGAATCAGCATAGGGGACAATACTCACAAAATGAGAGACAGGAGATGAGGCAGAGTATGAATTATGCCCCATCTCAATACAATCAATCACCGACATCAGGGGACTACAACCAAAGTATAGGTACACCCCGCTGCCCACCCCACGTGAATCAAGAGGTCAGAAACAACCCCAATCGGAATCACTCTCCTGAAAGATATAAGAATAGATTCAACCAGGGGGAAAACAACCAATATCGGCATAGGCCGCAGAGAGAAGATTATAGAGAAATGGAAAGATTCCAGTGTCTTGAGGCCCAAGTGAAAATGTTGGCTTAACAAATAGGAAAGCTCTGTACGGCCCAAAAACAGTCATCAAAAGAAGGGGCAGAAGGCCATAGTAGTGACCGGGTGGCTTCCAATAATAAGTGACTAAATCATCATGATACCTGCAATGCTAAAAAGACAGATTTCCCGGATCTGGTTTTGCATAATGTCTCAGAGATGTTTGATGATTTAAAAATGAAAATACCGGCAAATTAACGTGTGACAGAAATTGCAAATACATCTAAAAAAGAAGTTTGGTTTAACCTGGAGTTAAATCAAACGTTGGAAATTTGCGCAAATGAAAAAGGAAAACATGAAATTCCAAAAGAACAAAGAGACAGATTTAAAAAAAAAAACAACTCCTGCACGGGTAAAGTAATTGATGAGGGGGTAGAGGTGAATGTTAAAACGCTCTCCCTAGACAATCAAGATGCTAATGAAATACAGGCACGAAAAATAAGTACTCAAAAGTAGGGTACAGATCAGTCACCTGAAGAGTTCTTTGAGCCACAGATTTTAGAGGAAGTTAAAAAGGCTGGTATCTTGCCGAATACCCAAAAATGTCCAGAACTAGAAAATGACAAATTATCAAGTGATGTTTATACGCATATTCAGTTGGAGGATTATAGTGTGAATTCTGATGATCCCCGGATGGAAGGGCGAACCATGGCCACACTCCAAAGGACCTCTGAATATGGGGAAATGAGTAAGGTTTCTCAAACAGAAATTGACAGAAAGGAGGGAAAAATGTATTTTCATTTACCAATGTGCTTAGCCAAAAGTGAAAAGGGTCTGAGAAACGTGAATCCTGAAATCAGTAAGAATTTGCACTTTTTGTGTGTGTTAGAGGAAGTTGAAGACAGATATTATGCTCCCATTACTGTGGAAGAGAAATGCAATACATTTGCAATGATTGACACAGGCGCACAGGCCACAATTATGTCCAAAGAATTGGTAAAAAGTATCAATGAAGGGAGATCTCCACAGAATCAGATCACAGTGAGGCGAAGTGAAGGCCCAGTGCATAACTTTAACAGTGAGAGGTGCCTATCGTGGGTGTCACCGAGGTTGACATAAAGATAGGAAAACACAGAATGAAACAGGAACTGTTGATCACATCTATTTGTGAAATTCCATTCCTGATGGGAACAGATTGCCTGAAAAGATTGTCTCCTCTCATAGATGGGGTAAATGTGGTACTGTGGTCTTTAACCAAAAAAACATTAAGACCTAAGAAAATAAATTCACAAAACAGCAGTATAAATGAATGCCACACTGTTGCTAAAACAAATGATGCAGCGGAGGTATACCTACAGAATAGCTGTGTGCCTAGTGTCACTGTCATTTCGATGTGTCGGGATAAAATGCCAAGTGAAAAAGAAAAACCATCTGTGCAGATTTATTTGGATCCCAGGAAGAAATGGCAAACTGAAATAGATGAACACACATTGCGCTTCTATTTAAAAGAGAAGAAATGCAAACAGAACACTATTCCTAAAGCAGACACAGAAAAACACATCATCACCCTTGCTGTAATACACATGGAAGATGAGCAGCCCTAAATTCACATTGGTATAAATGACAAAAGCCACTTTGGCACTTGAACAAGAAAGGAGTTTTATTAATGAGAAACTACTGCAGAGAATAATGGAGAGGGAGGAGATCCCAAAATTTAGAATTAGAGACCAATAAGTCTCTGGTTTGGACAATCCAGATTTTGAAAATCGAATTGCAGGAAGGTGCATGCTAAAGATTAACATTGGACACAAAACCATCTACCACAATGTGTGGATAGTGAGTGGAACACAAAATTATTTTTATCTGGGCAATGATATCATGCACAGAATGTGCATGGTGTTAGATTTCCTTAACCAAAAAATATGGTCCCGGCTAGGTGGGCTTGCACCTGAATTTGAAGACAAGCGAAAGCCTTATCATTGTGCACAATTGGTCCCATATGCAATTGAATTATAGGTGAAGAAGGATATTACTATTCCTGCATTCACCAAGCAGGTTGCTATAACACTAAAGTGCAAGAATGGACAGCATATGAAAGATTCTGATGCATTTGTGTGCTTGAATTAATCCATGAAACAGCAAGGCCTGGATTATGAATACACCCCATTGATAGATGTTGGAGAAGGGTCTGTCAAAATTATGGTGAATAATAAAGGATGTTAGGATATAGAAACAGCTTAAGTGCCCTGAATACATGGAAAGAAAGACACAGTAGCTGTCTTCATATTATCCACACCATAGAAATAAAAATAGATGTAGTCCTTATTGTAGAGATAAATGTAAATGAAAATACCATAGGTGATAAACATTGACATAAGGGGCTGAATCAGGTTGAATTATTATGGTACAATGTTGAAATATATTTTTTGATGTATAATGGTGTCTTATGTATATCATTGTTTTCTCTCTAACATGTGCTTAGTTTCAGAAATCAGAAGACTCAAGCGGAATGTTTTGGCTACATTTTGTTTTGGTGTGGTAGAAAGGATAAAATTGGTATTGTGCAAAGTACTTAACCTGTCTCTTTTATGAAAACTTGATGATCAGAACATCTCAGAGGTGCAATCATAAAAATGATAAACGTTTTTAAAAGAAGAGTAGTGAATTGAACTTACTTCTACAGCGTTCCTGATGAAGCATAGTATTGTTATATGGAACTGAAAAGGAGTGTGGTGGAGAATCACATGTTTGTTATTTTAATTATTTGTTTTAGTTAGCTATATTAGTCATTTACTTTATTTATTTATTTTATTCTATTGTTTTTGTTATCATACATGAAATGTTGACGGTAGACACTTCGGTTTAAAAAAAAGTTATACATGCATATGCATATGTGTATGAGGACTCATGGACCCATTTGGGATTTTACTGTTATTATGATTGAGCAGTGGTTTATTATGAAATATGTTAATGTTCATTTTATTAAGTTGCTATTATTTTAATTGTGATTTATATAATGGAAAGAAAGAAAAACAATTTGGGTTTCCTCCAATCGTGGATTTGGGTAGCCAGAATTGTCGGAAAAGGAGGGTATATGTAAGGACATATATAGCAAGTTACCAAAAGTAATTACATTTTTTTATTTTACCAAAATGTAATGGCATGTTTTATTGCAAATGCAATGGCATTTTATTGCTGGGCTGAGAAAACTGATGGTGTTCCAAGGGGTTAGAGCGCTGGCTGTGAGAGATATCTCGCTGGTGCTCCCCACACAAGATTACTGAAGCATTTCGTGCTGACACTGGGCCTGCATTTGCGACTATAGCAAGGTCATGCTGGGAACTTCAAAGAAATACTAATCTTGGTAAAATATGTGCCAAGTGAGGCCGTATGAGTGGCTGAGGTTATTACAGTGCAGGAAGTCATTGCATGTTTATTTTTCGTCATGTTCAGAATGTGGGAACATTAATGCATGTTTCAAAAGACCTGCTTGTTCTGTTTTTTTTTGTATTCCAGATGACGATGCAATGTACCCATGGTAAGACTTAATGACGTGTGAATAAGATATAATATAATGAGTGTATATGAAAACAAATGGGATTTTGGTGTCATTTTGCATCTGCGAATTCATTTATATATATATGAAGTATACAGGGAAAGTTGATATCTGTTCAGTGGTGCATTTGCCAATTTAATACTGCAGGTAAAATAACAACCCAGAGGAAGCTAATAATATTCAGTGATAAGGCAGCTTTGTGTGTGTATGTGCCTTCCTTGCATGTTGATGGGACGGAATCTAATCTGATTCATAGATTACTGGATGTAAATAAGCCAGTAATGTCTTATGGCACATAGATTACTGGATGTATATAAGACAGTGATACCAGCCACAAACTGTAGGTGGCGCTCTGAATAAAATCATTGGGTTCTAACAGTGCATAAGTCTGGGGCTCTATACAGACAACTAGGAGGTAATCTGATAGAAAGGAAAGGTTTGTTTTATGATGGGGTTATAGTATAAAAAGAAAGCCATGCTCACTGCTATACCACAGGTATAAATACCGCAAAACAAGATACCACTAAAACGTCCACCAATATAAGCTAACAAGGTATGGTGACTGAAATAGTGGTGATACCAAACCCAATATAAATGCAAGACTAATTTACCACCAAATTACCGCCAATATTATTACGGTAAGAAAATACTGCCAAATCCCAAATTTACCCCAATAAGACAAAATATCTTATAGTTGTTATAACTGAAACGTATTATGCTAACATAAGTATTATGCTTTCTAATATAGCAGAGATCTGTATTATACATCGTTAGGGCTTATTAGTATAAGTACAGGGTCCACCTTTCCAATAAGTACCCCATACCCCTACATGCTGAAAATAATTTTTAACCACATTCCGTGACTTAGAAGCCTTAATGCATTTAAGACTGTGCTCTGAGACCTTGCTCCGAGACTAATAGTCTCTTATTCTTAGGCTATACAAGGGATAGCCCTAAGATCTAATCAGATAGATTCCCCTTTTTTTGAACATTAAATGCCTATCTTACATTTTACTATGTTAAAGTGCTTCTCCAATAACATACAGCAATGTATCGCCTTTTTCAAGTACTGAGCTTGATGATGTTAACTATCGATCTAATTCCACAAACATAGTCATGGAATTTAACAGGCTAGTTAGGGCGTCATAGTAAGCCATTTGTCTCCATCACGTGCCAGATAGCAACGTTTACCACCTATAACTTTTAAGAACATACATCTGTCCTGGTAACTTTCGGCACATTAGTTTGTGCTAATGATGTTTTGTATTAATTAATGTAAATCTAAATCACTCGAAATCCCGCGTGACGTCACCCGCACATCCGCGAATGACATCACGCTACACACAGATATAAACATGGCTTCCCCGACTCTATGGCAGACTTCGCACTACTACCTCCGGGTAGAAGACATCTCAACTGCGTTCCTGTTGCCCTACACAGAACAAGAAGAGAAGTAAGTAAACACGGATATTCCAGACTGGTTGTTTTTACAATCTGAGACTCACATACTTACCCTTATCTTACCGTTGTTAGAGTACTCGGTACTGGACCCTTTTTCATTTTTGACTGAATTGATTCTTTTTACTTGGAGCCGCAAACAGATCGAGAATTGGCTACTCCATAGTCCTATATGGAACATAACATACAAGTAAGTCACCTTTGGTGGAATTAGACGGACGAATCTCCTTGTTTTAATAATTGAAATAACAATACTTTTTACTTACCATTCTTTCAGAACCCAGTACTGGACTATCTAGAGTAGTTCTGGCACAATTATCCACCGACACTTGGTGTTGCAAGCACATCTCAACTTTGTGGTTTGAACGGTTACCGGATTCTTCTCTTCCAAATGAACCCTAGACACGACACTGTATGCCAGTATTTGGTAAGCTCCTACCCAGCCTTCATGATAAAGTCCTTGGTTACTACCTTTACTGTTATGTACATAGGTACCAATCAGTGATATATCTTTTCAGACACTTCTAAAAACTTTAAGAAGTCCCACTGTACCACGCTATACAAGCTACGAATAAATTCAAGACGGTGACCCTTATATTACTGGGTTGGAAATAGAAGATGACACCGCATTAGGTAAGGATATATATATATTAACAACAGTTTGGGCCTCTGACTCACCCACATGTATTTAATAAGCAAAGCTAGTCTATAACATACATCCGCTGGAATGAAAGAACGCCTTGGACGCTGGTTTCTGTTTTATTTTTATAATACAACCATCACAAAGATATTTAAGATTAGAGTATCTAGTTGAAGATCTAGTACATTAACATCAGCCAAAGACACAATGTTGATCTTATACTTTACAAGCACTGTTATTGTTATTGTTTGGAAACTTCCTATTATCTACTGTCAATGAGTTGCTAATATGAGTTTTTTGCTGATGTTCCAGGAAACAGTGTAGAATTTTCTATAATAAGCTTTCGTTACTGATAAAACTGTAGCTAATGTATGATCTTTATATTTATTTGGACGCCTAATTGTAACACAAAATGTTTTTTCCTTCATAGAAATTGAATGAAAATAAATTTTTGCCCCTGATGAAGAGTGATTCTGACTCGAAACGCATTGGGCTACTTACAACCAATAAAGAAATACATAGCTTTTTACAATACTTGTCAAATTTAATATTTGCTAGATTAAAAATGCACTCCATGTTATGAGGTTACATAACAAATTCCTGAACCAATTTCCCATAATACCTTGAAGATACAGGACAGTCTAGACATCTCCCTTCATCCTTGTTGGGATTTCTATCACTATACTAGATCCTTTAAATACCACTTTAGGCTTTGGCCATTAGGAAAGTGTGCAGGGGACGCAGGTTTCCTAAATTAGGAAACCTTTGTTTCATATCCCCCCCCCCAGATACCAAGACTGAGCATTTCTCCCTTGCACCTCAAAACACCAGTAATTGTACAGTGAATTTAACAACTATCTTTTGATAATGCCACATATAATAATCTGCCTACATAATAGGTGTGCTGGGGTTTCTTCCTTTTTTCTAAGCTCAACTACAAGTCCCAGAATCCAACATAAAAAAACAGGACTGGAAGGCCTGCTCATGTATTGCCTCTTGAAACTTGATAGCTCTGAAATCGCAGGTGTAACAAGTGGCGCTATCTATCTATCTATCTATCTATCTATCTATCTATCTATCTATCTATCTATCTATCTATCTATCTATCTATCTATCTATCTATCTATCTATCTATCTATCTATCTATCGATCTATCTATCTAGCGCAGTAAATCTGTTAATTTGTTCCTTATACAATTCCACATCATTCGACTGTCAGGCTGAGAGGTCCTGTGTCCGCAGAAGCTGCTGAACCCCCGACAATCCCCCTGAAATGTAATTCCCAGAACTAGATATTAATTCAGCTCTACAAACTACACCCCAAAGGGAAAGGGGGAAGTGGATAACAAAACAACACCAGGCAGACTGCGTCAAGGCTAACCAAGGCTGAACCTGCAGAGGATATAAGAAAAAAGCAGATACAAATCCTTTTATCACTTACTTAACCTTTAGAGTTGGAAAGACTTTAAATCCTTAACTAATATAGTAAGAATCATACCTGGTTCTTCTCTTGAAATTTCTTAGAGAAGCTTTTAAAGAAGCTGAAAATCTCTCTTACTTGAGTCTCTTGAAATTCACAGCAACTTCTTATTTTGGGCAAACCTGGAAAGTTTTTTGCTCTTTGCCTTTTTTCCAAAATTCACTAATAGTCCAGTTAAATTGTCTTTAATATTTTCTTTCTTTTTCTTTCAAACTTTTCTTTAATTTCCAAAACCTTTTTACAATTCAATACAGTTTGAGAAGTCTTGAAGAAACACGTGTTAAGCACACACGCAGATGATCTCAATGCTGAAGATTCGCACGTTGAAATCTTCCTGCGCTGAAGAACACGCGCTCTGTAAGAAAAGTCCACGTGCTTAAAACACACGCGCTTGTAGCCACACGCGAAGCAGAATTCATGCGCAAACGGATTCTTGCGCAGAAAACACACGCGCTTGTAAACACACGCGCAGTTGAAACTCCCGCGCCTAATTTCCGTGCCTTAATTTCCACACGCAAAAGTGTTCACACGCGGTTGGGTTCACGCGTTAAAAAAGCACACACGCTGGAAAACACACGCGCAATAGAGTTCTGACGCGACAACAGATTCTCGCCCTAGGAAGCACATGCGCTGGAAAACACACTCGCAATTGAGTTCTCACGCGACGAACAGATTCTCGCGCTAGGAAGCACACGTGCTGGAAAACATATGCGCAATTGAGTTCTCACGCGACGAACAGATTCTCGCGCTAGGAAACACACGCGCTGGAAAACACACGCGCAATTGAGTTCTCACGTGACGAGCAGATTCTCGCGCTAGGAAGCACACGCGCTGGAAAACACACGCGCAATTGAATTCTCTCGCCGAAACTACGCGCTTAAAAACACACGCGCTATTTTCACTTGCACGCGCAAGGTTCAACGGTTAGTTTCAGATTACACGTAGTACGTGTTTAACAAATAGCGTTCACACGTTAACCTCGCGCTAAATCTCAAGCGCACCTAAACAGTTCAAAAATATAAATTCAAGGAAAACATTTTACAAGTTCTCACTAAAATGTCTTTAAGAGAAACAGAGCGGCAGTCTAAATATCTCTTAACAAAATCACTTATCTCCTGAACGATTTCCTAAAGATCTTCAGAGTTTCCTGTCTTCAAGTCTCATTCCTGACATCTGAGAACTTCTCCTGAAACCCCCAAGAAAGTAGCCGCTCAACTGCTAGCACCTGAAGGATAAAATCCAACAGGCCCAAGTCTAAAGCAGGAGCAGCCACTACACACGTCCTCTCAGCTGGGGCTTAGATGATGAAAGGCAAAGAGTGACAGTTTAGAATGTTCATTGTTGTTCAGCAGTGTTTTCCAACCAATCAGAGCTGTCACTGTGAAACTCCATTTTGCCTTGGGACAGAACCAGGATTCTGAATCAGGAAGTTAAGGCCAAACAAACTACAATAGAAAACTTCCCACCCACACAAGGCTAATCTAAAAAAGGAAAATAAAAGAGAAATAATGGAAAAGAAACTTGAATAAGGGAAAATAGCCTAAATAGGGGAAGGAAACCTGACAGCACCCCCCTCCTAATGCCCAGTCCCTGGGCCTACCTTATGTGGATTTTTAGCATGAAACTTAGCAACTAAACGGGGAGCATGTACATCAACTAAATCCTCCCAAGATCGTTCTTCAGGTCCATATCCCTCCCAATCAATTAAATACTGCAACCTTCCCCTCACTCTCCTGGAATCCAAAATTTGTTTAACCACACATTCCTCAGATGAATCCTCCAAAATCACAGGGGAAGGTGGTGTTCTAAATCTAGTTCCTGAACAAACTGGTTTTAAAAGGCTAACATGGAAAGTAGGATGTACCTTCAAATGCTTGGGTAATTTCAATCGTACTGCCACAGGGTTGATGATTCTCTCTACCTCGAATAGGCCTACAAATCGTGGACTGAATTTATTTTTCCCCTTAATTTTTAGGTACCGGGTTGAAAGCCAAACTAAGTCTCCCACCTTATATTCCAGTCTAGCCTTCCTTCTCAAATCAGCACACCTTTTATATTTCAACTTGTTTTCTCCCAGCACCTTTTTCGCTCTATCCAAGTTATTTTTCATTACCAGCAAACGATCTTCCACTCTAGGATTCCCGGAATCCTCCAACACCTCAAAACTCAGTGTTAAGATGGATTTCTGAACTCTGTCCTGGTGGCGCAGAAGTTCAGAAGGCCAACCTAATTACTTGGAACAGGGTAAACTCTGGACGAGCCAGACCAATCAAGGTAGCGATCGCGGCGGTCAAGACTAGGTCTCAAGAGGGGTGAGGGTGACTGAAAGCCCGCTATGAGCACACAAAGCAAGATCACTTACAAACTACTCCAAACTGTTGTTATATTGAAAATATATACACATTTAATCAAGGCCTTTAAAACAATGACCGTAGCGAGAAAATCACAATATAACGATAGTAAACCAACACATACCATATCAACATAATATATATACAAATACAACCAGTCTCAAGAGTTATATGCACGAAATGTGTAGTCCACTTAAAAGGGAGGGAAAACAGGCAGTGCGCAATAATGCTTAGACCCAGTTCACCTTCAGAGGCACCTAACTAGAGGGAAGTCCGAGCCCTGCGAAGAGTGGAGCCTTGTGCTCAAAAGTACCTGCACGCGCTGGTGCCAACGGGCAAAAGGAGAAGCTCTTCGAGGGAAATCAGGCAGTTCAGTTTAGTGCACAAAAGAAGAAGAACAAGTTCCGCGACTCAAGCGCAGCCTCCACAGTGGGCAGAAGCAGAGCGCGAGTACGGAAAAGGGTGCTGTTTGACACAGCGGGGAAAAGCAATGGGCTCCTGCAGGAGGGCGACCAGATCCTAGCTATGCTACTCACCGGTCCCCGATGCAAGCAGACCCAGGCTTCTCCGCGTCCGTTTCAGTAGCTGGCAGGTTCAGAAGAGCAGGGAACGCCTCGTCGTCGTGTTGAGTAAAAAGACGTCCCAATCGAAGAAACCCGCACAGTTTGTTACCACAGCAGGGCAACGGAGCGGCCGTGTGTATCTGAGCCCAATGTACACTACTCACTTCAGACCTGGGAACGCCAAGTGTACGAAGCGTGTGAGAGTGACAAGGACTCGAAATACTACACAACCTGGCGGCGGTTACAGAGCAAGACTCCAGTGTAAGCTGGTCAGTCAGCTGGATGGCCCAGAGACGCTTCCGAAGGCTTGCTGGCAGGAGATGGTGAAGAGGCTGAGAATAGCTGTTCCCGCTATTCCAAGGGTCGAAGTACCAGTACAGGCCTTCTGGTTCGATCAAAGGTGAAAAGTGTTTCACAAGGCGACAGCAGTGCAGAGGAGAAGTCCTTCAGCGGGTCACCAGCGATTCCTCGGTCCAGCCTCTTGGTTGCAGGATACTTGGCTCCTGTATTCCTTCGTTCGTGAGAACTCAGGAGATCGACATGGTAGTGGTGTTTCCAGCCCCCTCTTATCCACGGTTCCCTTCGCGCCAAAACTGACATCTGAGAACTTCTCCTGAAACCCCCAAGAAAGTAGCCGCTCAACTGCTAGCACCTGAAGGATAAAATCCAACAGGCCCAAGTCTAAAGCAGGAGCAGCCACTACACACGTCCTCTCAGCTGGGGCTTAGATGATGAAAGGCAAAGAGTGACAGTTTAGAATGTTCATTGTTGTTCAGCAGTGTTTTCCAACCAATCAGAGCTGTCACTGTGAAACTCCATTTTGCCTTGGGACAGAACCAGGATTCTGAATCAGGAAGTTAAGGCCAAACAAACTACAATAGAAAACTTCCCACCCACACAAGGCTAATCTAAAAAAGGAAAATAAAAGAGAAATAATGGAAAAGAAACTTGAATAAGGGAAAATAGCCTAAATAGGGGAAGGAAACCTGACAGTACCCCCCTCCTAATGCCCAGTCCCTGGGCCTACCTTATGTGGATTTTTAGCATGAAACTTAGCAACTAAACGGGGAGCATGTACATCAACTAAATCCTCCCAAGATCGTTCTTCAGGTCCATATCCCTCCCAATCAATTAAATACTGCAACCTTCCCCTCACTCTCCTGGAATCCAAAATTTGTTTAACCACACATTCCTCAGATGAATCCTCCAAAATCACAGGGGAAGGTGGTGTTCTAAATCTAGTTCCTGAACAAACTGGTTTTAAAAGGCTAACATGGAAAGTAGGATGTACCTTCAAATGCTTGGGTAATTTCAATCGTACTGCCACAGGGTTGATGATTCTCTCTACCTCGAATAGGCCTACAAATTGTAGACTGAATTTATTTTTCCCCTTAATTTTTAGGTACCGGGTTGAAAGCCAAACTAAGTCTCCCACCTTATATTCCAGTCTAGCCTTCCTTCTCAAATCAGCACACCTTTTATATTTCAACTTGTTTTCTCCCAGCACCTTTTTCGCTCTATCCAAGTTATTTTTCATTACCAGCAAACGATCTTCCACTCTAGGATTCCCGGAATCCTCCAACACCTCAAAACTCAGTGTTAAGATGGATTTCTGAACTCTGTCCTGGTGGCGCAGAAGTTCAGAAGGCCAACCTAATTACTTGGAACAGGGTAAACTCTGGACGAGCCAGACCAATCAAGGTAGCGATCGCGGCGGTCAAGACTAGGTCTCAAGAGGGGTGAGGGTGACTGAAAGCCCGCTATGAGCACACAAAGCAAGATCACTTACAAACTACTCCAAACTGTTGTTATATTGAAAATATATACACATTTAATCAAGGCCTTTAAAACAATGACCGTAGCGAGAAAATCACAATATAACGATAGTAAACCAACACATACCATATCAACATAATATATATACAAATACAACCAGTCTCAAGAGTTATATGCACGAAATGTGTAGTCCACTTAAAAGGGAGGGAAAACAGGCAGTGCGCAATAATGCTTAGACCCAGTTCACCTTCAGAGGCACCTAGCTAGAGGGAAGTCCGAGCCCTGCGAAGAGTGGAGCCTTGTGCTCAAAAGTACCTGCACGCGCTGGTGCCAACGGGCAAAAGGAGAAGCTCTTCGAGGGAAATCAGGCAGTTCAGTTTAGTGCACAAAAGAAGAAGAACAAGTTCCGCGACTCAAGCGCAGCCTCCACAGTGGGCAGAAGCAGAGCGCCAGTACGGAAAAGGGTGCTGTTTGACACAGCGGGGAAAAGCAATGGGCTCCTGCAGGAGGGCGACCAGATCCTAGCTATGCTACTCACCGGTCCCCGATGCAAGCAGACCCAGGCTTCTCCGCGTCCGTTTCAGTAGCTGGCAGGTTCAGAAGAGCAGGGAACGCCTCGTCGTCGTGTTGAGTAAAAAGACGTCCCAATCGAAGAAACCCGTACAGTTTGTTACCACAGCAGGGCAACGGAGCGGCCGTGTGTATCTGAGCCCAATGTACACTACTCACTTCAGACCTGGGAACGCCAAGTGTACGAAGCGTGTGAGAGTGACAAGGACTCGAAATACTACACAACCTGGCGGCGGTTACAGAGCAAGACTCCCGTGTAAGCTGGTCAGTCAGCTGGATGGCCCAGAGACGCTTCCGAAGGCTTGCTGGCAGGAGATGGTGAAGAGGCTGAGAATAGCTGTTCCCGCTATTCCAAGGGTCGAAGTACCAGTACAGGCCTTCTGGTTCGATCAAAGGTGAAAAGTGTTTCACAAGGCGACAGCAGTGCAGAGGAGAAGTCCTTCAGCGGGTCACCAGCGATTCCTCGGTCCAGCCTCTTGGTTGCAGGATACTTGGCTCCTGTATTCCTTCGTTCGTGAGAACTCAGGAGATCGACATGGTAGTGGTGTTTCCAGCCCCCTCTTATCCACGGTTCCCTTCGCGCCAAAACGGAGGGGACCCAATGGGAGATCCGCTCATCAACACTCACACCATTCGTGGACCAATCACGGACCACGGTGGTCCCAGGCATTCACACCACCCTAGACTCTCTGGCACCCAGGATGTGTATTGGGACCAGACATCCCAGCCCACATCCTGGAGGCACACAAAAGACATGTAGAAGCCCGCGAAAGCATCCGTGTTTCGCGGGAAAGTACATGCCCAAATAAGGAAGGCCACGGGTCGGCTCGACCTGGGGAAGGTGAAGGGAGCAAGACGGTCAGCGGACAGGACAAAGGAGCCTCGTGATCTGGCCATTTTGGGAGCGAGGCCACCATTTTGGGTTAAGCGCGAGAAACGCGCTTAGAACGCCAAAAGGAGCTCAAAACACAAGAAACAATCGCTGCCACCATTCCCGTCCCTGAATCACTTGCACCGATCAGATACAATCCTAAACGAGTATCTAGGGCCTGTAGAAGGCTAGAGACCCAAGAGAGCTGTAACTTAGCTTACAGTGCCCTCTTGTGTCATGTTGCACGAAAGCCGCAACATGATAAAAGAAACTACGGGAAACAGCGTTCCCCGGTACTGACTGTCTTAAGGGCATGTCAGTTTCCCCGTAAGAAAGGAGCGAAAGCCCAGAGGAGTGCGGCAGAAGGCTGCACTTCTCTGGCAAAGTCAAGAACAAGGTGAAAAACAACAGCAAAAAGTTTAGGGGTTGCCACATGGAAGGAACATTACCTACAATTACGAAATCTTTCCTAACACTCGCCCCTCCCAGAGTATGGACAGGGGGAACTAATCCACCCCTGGATGAGTCTCTTGTTCAGGTCAGTTAAACATTCTGGACAACCCATCAGCATTGCTATGTTGGACACCTGGCCTATGCTCAATAGTGAAGTCGAAGCCTTGTAGACTTATGGACCACCTAAGCAACTTTGGATTCTCCCCCTTCATGTTCATTAGCCACTTTAAGGGCTTATGGTCAGTTTGCACAGTGAAGTGGGTCCCATAGAGGTAGGGCCTCAGCTTCCTTTGGGCCCACACAACAGAGAAACATTCTTTCTCTACCGTGGACCATCTGAGCTCTCTGTCCTTAAGCTGGCGGCTAATAAAACCAATAGGGTCTTCCTTACCCTTCTCATCTACTTGTGATAGTACAGCTCCTATCCCAGTGTCAGAGGCGTCCGTCTGCACGATAAAAGGTCTTTGATAATCAGGGGGCCTGAGGACAGGGGCCTGGCACAAGGAGTCTTTTAAGCCATTGAAGGCCTTCTCACACTCGTCGGTCCAAGTTACCTTCTT
Organism: Ambystoma mexicanum; assembly: GCF_040938575.1. Classification (NCBI taxonomy): domain Eukaryota; kingdom Metazoa; phylum Chordata; class Amphibia; order Caudata; family Ambystomatidae; genus Ambystoma; species Ambystoma mexicanum. Next base: position 1,313,465,310 of record NC_090930.1, on the reverse strand, counting down.
GGGTTTCTTCGGAGTTGTGAGGGCAGTCAGAGGGGCAGCTATGGTGCCATAGTCTGCCACAAAATTGCGGTAATACCCCTTGAGTCCTAAGAAGGCTCTCACTTGGGTTTGCGTAGTGGGGGTAGGCCAGTCTTCCACTGCTTGTACTTTACTGGGAAGAGGCTGTATCCTCCCTCCACCTACTTCATGTCCAAGGTAAACCACTGAGCCTTGTCCAATCTGGCATTTACTAGCCTTTATGGTCAGGTGTGCTTTCTGAAGAGCCTGGAGCACAATCCCGAGGTGTTTCACATGGTCTTCCCAGGTGGCACTGAAAACTGCTATATCGTCCAGATATGCAAGACAGAATTCGTCCAACCCATTCAACACATGATTCACAAGCCTCTGGAAAGTGGCAGGTGCATTCTTCAACCCGAACGGCATTACCCGGAATTGGTAAAGGCCGTCTGGAGTAAAAAATGCTGTCTTCTCCTTGGCATGGTCTGCTAAAGCTATTTGCCAATAGCCAGCAGTGAGGTCAAACGTGCTGAGGTACTTGGAGGCACCCAAAGTATCCAACAGCTCATCTGTTCGAGGCAAGGGGTGTGCATCTGTCTTGGTGACAGCATTCAGAGCCCTGTAATCCACGCAGAACCTCAATTCAGAAGTGCCTGCCTTTGGAACCAAAACCACAGGGCTGGACCAAGGACTACTAGAGGGTTCAATCACCCCAAGGTCTAACATCTTGTTGACCTCGGTCTTAATATAAGACCGTACTTTGTCTGACATCCTGTATCCCCTACTTTTGGTAGGTACACTGTCGCCCGTGTCTATGTTATGTTTGCACCAAGGTGTCAAACCAGGCGACTGTGAAAACAGGGGGGAAAACTGCCTAAGCAAACTTTTCACCTCAGCCTGCTGATCAGAAGTCAGGTGAGGGGCCACTCGGACACCCTCAAAGGAGCTATCTGAAGGACCGCTTTGGAACAGGTCGGGGAGAGGTCCAGTCTCTTCTTCCTCAACATCTGAAGCCAGTAGCAGTGCTGTGATTTCGACTCTTGGGACGAAAGCCTTCACCCTATTCACGTAAAACACTTTTGGAGCCTGTCCAGGCCTTCCAAGGTCCACTAAATAGTTAACCTCACCCAGGGCCTCCACCACTGTGTAAGGGCCTGACCATTTGTCCTGTAAAGCTCGAGGCCTTATGGGATTCATGATCAGGACTTGCTGACCAGGTGTAAAGTTGATGAGGGAAGCTTTCTGGTCGTACCAATGTTTCACCAGCGCTTGTCCTGCCTTCAATTTATCACTAGCCAAGCCCATCAGAAGTACCATCCGTTTTCTGAGCCCTAGCACATAATCAACTACGTTGGTAGTAACAGGGGGAGTGGGCATCTCCCATCCCTCTTTGACGATGGCTAAGGGTCCCCGTATGGGATGACCGAACAGAAGTTCGAAGGGGCTGAAGCCAACAACCTCCTGTGGTACCTCTCGGAAGGCAAACAGTAAGCATGGTAAAAGAAGATCGCATTTTCTTCTCTGAGGTTCCTCCAGAGCCCCAATCATGCTTTTTAACGTTCTGTTGAAACGTTCCACCAGACCATTGGTCTGGGGGTGGTATGCAGAAGAGAACTTGTAGGTGACCCCACATTCTTTCCACATAGCCTGCATATACTTCGACATCAAGTTGCTGCCACGATCCGACACAACTTCTTTAGGGAAGCCAACCCTAGTAAATATGCCAAGTAAAGCTTTTGCAACTGACTTGGCAGTTACAGTTTTCAATGGGATGGCCTCAGGATATCTGGTTGCATGGTCGACCAGCACCAGGATAAACCTATTGCCCGAGGATGTTTGCGGGTCAAGGGGACCAACGATGTCGATCCCTACCCTTTCAAATGGTACCCCCACAACTGGGGGCGGTACCAACGGAGCTTGGATTGTCGCGCCAACCTTACCAGACAACTGGCAGGAGGCACAACTCCTGCAGTGACTTTCTACTTGCACCCCCATCTTGGGCCAGTAGAAGTGCATGGATAACCTTTGCTTGGTCCTCTTCATACCAAGGTGACCAGCAAGGGGAACTTCATGCTCCAACTGCAGGTGGAAGGGCCTAACAGCAAGGGGAACCACCAACCTCAAATGGTCTCCTTCTGTAGACTCTGTGGGCTCACTATACAGGAGTCCACCTTCCCAATAAATCCTATGCGTCCCAGGAGGTTCACCCTCAAGCTGGGAGCAGGCCTGTCTCCTTAGGCCTTCCAGAGATGGGCACTCACGTTGGCCTTTACTGAATTCGTCCCTATCAGGACATCCTTCAACGAACAAGTCTTTTAGTTCAGGATGATCGTTGGGGTCAAATACTTCAGGCATCGCCACCTCCTCGTCAGGCCCGGGCGATTGACCAACTTCCTCCACCGCAGTGGTAGGCGAGCTCGGGGGAATATTCTCTTTCCCTCGTCTTGACTTGTCGACTCCTTTCGCCTTGGGTTTCCCCTTCGGCTGGGGCGGCGTATTGGTCTTGGCCAATGCTGCCCGTGCTTGAGACCGTGTGTAGGGTCTTTCGGCAGTGTCTCCTACGAGCCCTAAATCTCTGAGATCATTACCTAACAAGACCTTTCCCGAGACGTTTCTCTGAATGCTCACTGGAATCCTGACTGCTGTACCATTTAAAGTAAGATTTACAGGTATTACTGGGAACATACGGAGTGGGCCGTCAGCCAACTTAGTGGGCATCAGAGTAGCTCTGGCAACTTCCTCTGAGTCTACCAAGGTAGAATCCACTACAGTGCGACTGCACCCACTATCCCTAAGAGCTGGAGTATCTACTCCATTGATCAGCACACTGTCTTTAAAGTAGTGCTTGGTATTATCCGGAATCCTAGCATAAGCCTCTGCGACTTTAGGCTCCCAGGAACCCAGGGAAACTAAAACTACCTCAGCCTCTATCCCGCTGGGAAATGAGTCTGAGGAGAAGGATGCTCCTGTAATCTCTTCTTCCTCGTAGGAGGAGAAGGCCAGATTAGCGGAGTGGACCCCCAAAGGTCTAACCTTACACCGGGGATCCCCCTTCACGTGGTCAGTTGCTCCACAAGCAAAACAAGATCCATTGGGTCTGTTTACATAGGGAGGCTTATTGTAACCAGAGTTCTGTTTCGGAGGCTGACCTCCACTACCCCGTGAGTTCTCTTGTGTCTTACCCTTATTTTTCTTTTTGTGGCCCTTATGAGAAGAAGATTTATCAGATGCACCACCCTCCATATCTTTGGACTTTTTCCCTTCCTCCTGCTTACCAGGATGAGTTTTGTCCTTATGGGACACTCAATGTGACACCCATAAGTCTGCTGCAATGGCCAGCTTCTTAGGATCTATCTCCTTCGAATCGGCCAAATGCTGCTTAAGCTCCGGGGAAGAAGATGCAAAAATGTGTTCCAGCATGACAAGATTTATCATGCCTTCGAAGGTAGAAACCTTATAACCTTCGACCCAGCCAGTTAAGTTTTTCAAGGACTCAGTGACATAAGATACCCAAGTACCACCTTCCTTTTTCTTATACTCTCTGAAACGTTTCAAATATTGGGCCGGAGTCTTCCCAAACTTTAAAATGAGAGTTTGCTTTAACATTGCGAAATCAGCTCGCTCAGCCTTCGACATTTCCATAATGGCACTACAGCCAGAATGGGGCAGTCTGCTGAGTAACCAGGCAATCTTATCAGCATTGTCAACTTGTTGAACTTCACATGCATACTCAAACGCATTCAGCCAGTCCATAATGTCATTCCTTTCCTCATACACACTGAGCAGATCTTTCGGAAACCGTGGATGAGAGGAGGCCCCAGACCCATGTCCAGGCCCCTTGGACCCATTTGCAAACTGAAGCTTGGCCAGTTCCAACTGGTGATCCCTGTCTTTTTGTTTTTCTGCCTGTTCGATTTTTAGTTTGGCTATGCTGAATTCAAGCTCCTGCTGCCTAAACCGCAGCTCTTGCTTCTTGAATTCAAGCATAGCCTCCCCATCAGCACTGGCAGAGGAAACATTAGACATCTCCTCCTCCCTGTCCTCGTGGTCGCGATGGATCAGTGCAGCGGCAGAACCGTCGGTTCTACCAGTGAGAGCAGCCCCACCTCCTTCCGCACTGTCCTCAGAAGTTATAGCGTCAAGCTGCGCTTCTTGCCACGCCACGATTCTTTGGATCATTTCCAATTTCGTGCCTTGAGAAGAAACACCTCTCTCCGCACACATCTTTTTCAATGTTTCTGATTTGGAAGCATTTAAAGTTAACAAGGTATTTGTTTCCATACTGTTAGATAGGACTATGGCCTTTTTAAAGATATACTACAACAATTCACTACGTGTCCTGGTTGGAATAACCTGAAATGCCTTAGTTCGTGCGCAACACTGGATACCTTCAGTCGTATCCCACCGCTGTACACCAATTTGTTAAGACGGATTTCTGAACTCTGTCCTGGTGGCGAAGAAGTTCAGAAGGCCGACCTAATTACTTGGAACAGGGTAACCTCTGGACGAGCCAGACCAATCAAGGTAGCGATCGCGGCGGTCAAGACTAGGTCTCAAGAGGGGTGAGGGTGACTGAAAGCCCGCTATGAGCACACAAAGCAAGATCACTTACAAACTACTCCAAACAGTTGTTATATTGAAAATATATACACATTTATTTCAAGGCCTTTAAAACAATGACCGTAGCGAGAAAATCACAATATAACGATAGTAAACCAACACATACCATATCAACACAATATATATACAAATACAACCAGTCTCAAGCGTTATATGCACGAAATGTGTAGTCCACCTAAAAGGGAGGGAAAACAGGCAGTGCGCAATAATGCTTAGACCCAGTTCACCTTCAGAGGCACCTAACTAGATGGAAGTCTGAGCCCTGCGAAGAGTGGAGCCTTGTGCTCAAAAGTACCTGCACGCGCTGGTGCCAACGGGCAAAAGGAGAAGCTCTTCGAGGGAAATCAGACAGTTCAGTTTAGTGCACAAAAGAAGAAGAACAAGTTCCGTGACTCAAGCGCAGCCTCCACAGTGGGCAGAAGCAGAGCGCGAGTACGGAAAAGGGTGCTGTTTGACACAGCGGGGAAAAGCAATGGGCTCCTGCAGGAGGGCGACCAGATCCTAGCTATGCTACTCACCGGTCCCCGATGCAAGCAGACCCAGGCTTCTCCGCGTCCGTTTCAGTAGCTGGCAGGTTCAGAAGAGCAGGGAACGCCTCGTCGTCATGTTGAGTAAAAAGACGTCCCAATCGAAGAAACCCGCACAGTTTGTTACCACAGCAGGGCAACGGAGCGGCCGTGTGTATCTGAGCCCAATGTACACTACTCACTTCAGACCTGGGAACGCCAAGTGTACGAAGCGTGTGAGAGTGACAAGGACTCGAAATACTACACAACCTGGCGGCGGTTACAGAGCAAGACTCCCGTGTAAGCTGGTCAGTCAGCTGGATGGCCCAGAGACGCTTCCGAAGGCTTGCTGGCAGGAGATGGTGAAGAGGCCGAGAATAGCTGTTCCCGCTATTCCAAGGGTCGAAGTACCAGTACAGGCCTTCTGGTTCGATCAAAGGTGAAAAGTGTTTCACAAGGCGACAGCAGTGCAGAGGAGAAGTCCTTCAGTGGGTCACCAGCGATTCCTCGGTCCAGCCTCTTGGTTGCAGGATACTTGGCTCCTGTATTCCTTCGTTCGTGAGAACTCAGGAGATCGACATGGTAGTGGTGTTTCCAGCCCCCTCTTATCCACGGTTCCCTTCGCGCCAAAACGGAGGGGACCCAATGGGAGATCCGCTCATCAACACTCACACCATTCGTGGACCAATCACGGACCACGGTGGTCCCAGGCATTCACACCACCCTAGACTCTCTGGCACCCAGGATGTGTATTGGGACCAGACATCCCAGCCCACATCGTGGAGGCACACAAAAGACATGTAGAAGCCCGCGAAAGCATCCGTGTTTCGCGGGAAAGTACATGCCCAAATAAGGAAGGCCCCGGGTCGGCTCGACCTGGGGAAGGTGAAGGGAGCAAGACGGTCAGCGGACAGGACAAAGGAGCCTCGTGGTCTGGCCATTTTGGGAGCCAGGCCACCATTTTGTGTTAAGCGCGAGAAACGTGCTTAGAACGCCAAAATAAGCTCAAAACACAAGAAACGATCGCTGCCACCATTCCCGTCCCTGAATCACTTGCACCGATCAGATACAATCCTAAACGAGTATCTAGGGCCTGTAGAAGGCTAGAGACCCAAGAGAGCTGTAACTTAGCTTACAGTGCCCTCTTGTGTCATGTTGCACGAAAGCCGCAACATGATAAAAGAAACTATGGGAAACAGCGTTCCCCGGTACTGACTGTCTTAAGGGCATGTCAGTTTCCCCGTAAGAAAGGAGCGAAAGCCCAGAGGAGTGCGGCAGAAGGCTGCACTTCTCTGGCAAAGTCAAGAACAAGGTGAAAAACAACAGCAAAAAGTTTAGGGGTTGCCACATGGAAGGAAAATTACCTACAATTACGAAATCTTTCCTAACACTCAGAAAGCGAGGATGATACCCACGACCCAAAAAGAAAGGGGACATAGAAGTAGCATCTTTACCACAATTGTTGTAAGAGAATTCTGCCAACCATACCAAATCCACCCATTCCTCTCCAGCTTGTAAGTAACACCTTAAAAATTTCTCCATTTCCTGATTTACTCTCTCCACTTGTCCATTAGTCTCCGGATGGTACCCAGAAGTTAAACTAACGTCTACCCCAAGTTCCCTACAGAAGGCCCTCCAAAATTTTGAAATAAATTGAGATCCCCTATCAGAGATAACTTGACTTGGGAGTCCATGTAGTCTAACCACACCTTGTAAAAAACTATGAGCCAGTTTTTCCGCGGTAACCTCTCCCTCCATTGGTAAAAAATGCGCTTCTTTAGTAAGAAGATCCACCACAACAAGAATGGTAGTACAACCCTTATCTTGAGGAAGATCAACAATGAAATCCATTGAAATAGTGTGCCAACGACGAGGAGGAACAGGTAACGGCTCCAATAAACCATGCAGCTTTCCAACTTGACTTTTTGCTTGTGCACAGACTACACATGTTTTAACAAAGTTCAATGTGTCTTGGCGAATTTTTTCCCACCAAAAGTTCCTTCGAACCAATTCCAGAGTTTTTCTAAAACCAGGATGTCCTGATAAAATGGATTCATGACAATTTCTCAAAACCTTTTCTCTTAACTCTTCAGTAGGTAAATAAAGCTTGTTATCAAAAAATGGAAGACCGTCTTTCAAACTTCTGGCTGGATCCAGTCTCACCCACTCCTCCATCTTCTGCAATGACATATTCTGCCGAACTTCGTTAAAAAATCCACTCCTTTAATGGCTCCGGCTAACAAAAAACGTTCTGGAGCAATTAGAGGTTCAGGCTCCGGAACCTCTCTCTCCTCACTACCAGGAAATTGGCGGGATAAGGCATCAGCTTTTTTGTTCTGACTTCCGGGTTTAAAGGTCACAATGAAATCATAATCGGCAAAGAATAAGGACCAACGAAGTTGTCGTGGAGACAAAGTTCTTGCAGATTTTAAAAACAATAAATTTCGATGATCAGTAAGAACCGTTACTCTATGTCTTGCCCCTTTCAGAAAATGCCTCCATTCTTCAAAAGCGGACTTTATTGCTAACAGTTCACGATCTGCAATTGTATAGTTCACTTCAGCAGCAGAAAACTTCCTAGAAAAGAATGCAACAGGATGTAATTGACCAGTAGTTTCATTCCTTTGAGAAAGCACCGCTAAATTTGAAGTGTCCGCCTCCACAAAAAAAGGTTTAGAGAGATCAGGATGAATTAGAATCGGACTAGAAGTACATTTTTCTTTTAACTCTTGAAAAGCTTTTTCTGCTTCAAGGTCCCAGTCAAATTTCACTCCTTTTTTCAAAAGTCTCGTTATAGGAGCAACCAGCCGAGAAAAACCTTCAATAAATCTCCTATAAAAATTGGCAAACCCTAAAAAACCTTGTATTTCCTTAACCTTAGTAGGAGTGGGCCATTCAAGAACTGATGGAACCTTTTTAGGATTCATTTCTAAACCCTTAGGTGAAATTATAAAACCTAAAAACTCCACAGAATCTGTATGGAATTGACTTTTTTCCAATTTGGCAAACAAATGGTTTTCTCGCAACTTTTGTAAGACTAAGCGAACATGTTTCTGATGTTGATCCAGGTCAGAAGAGAAAATCAAAATGTCATCGATATACACAACAACAAAAATATCCAGGAATTCTCTAAAAACCTTGTCAATAAAAAATTGGAAAGCCGCTGGAGCATTGCATAAACCGAATGGCATAACTTGGTATTCATACAGCCCAAACCTGGTCTTAAACGCTGTCTTCCATTCGTCCCCTTCCTGCACACGCACAAGATGATAAGCTCCTCTCAAGTCTAATTTAGAAAAAATATTTGCTCCTTGTATTTGATTAAGAATTTCCGAGATGAGAGGAAGAGGATACCGGTTCTGAACTGTGACTCTGTTTACAGCTCGATAATCTATGCAAGTTCGAAGTGTTCCATCCGGCTTTGGTACAAAAAATAAAGGAGAGGCCGCCGGCGACTTAGAGTGACGAATAAACCCTTTGGCCAAGTTTTCCGTTAAATATTCTTTTAAATAATCATTCTCTTTCTCTGTAAGAGCATATACTCTACTACTAGGCAAAATTGTTCCTGGCTCCAGCTCAATTTTACAATCAAAGGGCCTATGGGGTGGTAATTCTCCTGCCACTTTCTCATCAAATACGTCCCAAAAATCTTTGTAACACTGGGGAAGTTGACCCACTACAGCTCCCACCTCATGACATCCAATTCCAGTCTCAGCCAGAAAGCTAGACACTGAATTACTTTGTTTGACATCTTCTTCAAAGAGACTTCCTGAAAAGCAATTCTCTTTACAGAATTCTGACTGCATGTCAATTGTCCTAGCACTCCAATCAATCAAAGGATTATGGAGGGTACGCCAAGGCATACCCAAAATAATCTTTAACAAAGGAGCATCAATTAACTCAAACGAAATTATCTCTCTGTGATCTCCTGTTAACTCCAAAGTAAAAGAACCAGTTCTGTGAGTAATGGGACCCGAAGATAGAGACGTACCATCAACAGCCCTAACCTGCTCTACAACCTCTTTCAGAAGAATTGGAATTCCCAAAGATTTTGCCAGACCCCAATCCATAAAATTCCCAGTGGCACCTGAGTCAATCATAACGGGACCATTTCCCTTACACTCCAACTCAAAGAACAAGGATACATTTACGGTTATATGGGGAACAGCTGTCTGCACAGTATTAGCGATCTGTTGTACCTTGGCCGCTGAAGTAGAAGTCTTCTTTGGAGTGTAAGGACAATTCCCTAAAAAGTGCCCACCTCTTCCACAATATAAACACAGATTGTTATCTCTCCTCCTAGCCCTTTCTTCCATAGTTAAAGGACCTCGGACCCTTGGAGGTGGATTATTCCCTTTGGATCTATTCTCTACTTTAGATCTATCCACTCTAACTATAGACTTTACGTCACTCTGACAATGTCGCCTCTCTGCCTTCCTATCACTCAAACGAAAGTCTAGTTGAATAACCAAATCTATCAGAGCTTCACAAGTAGAAGGGCGCTCAACCACTCCTAACAATGCATCCTTAAACTCATCTCTAAGGCCCCGATAAAACAACGAGGCCTGTTTATCCTCGGGCCACCTGCTTTCTAACACAAGGGACTTAAATTGTGTTATATAAGCGATCAAGTCCCTATTACCTTGTTTAAGTTCCAAAAGTTCACCATCCACTTCCAGAGATAGCTGTCTTCTATCAAACATCTTTCGAAACATCTCTTAAAAAACTGGTGTAATTTCCTAAAACCGTACTCTTTTGACTCACCAACAACCCAGCCCAAGCAGTTGCCTCCCCAGAAAGGTAGGACAACATAAAAGTTATCTTAGATGCATCTGTGGGAAAGATCTCTGGTCTACTCATAAAATGTAATTCACATTGCGTCAAAAACACCCTAAACCTCTTGGGGTCCCCATGATAACGTTCAGGAGGCGCCAAAGGAGCTGGCATAATTAAACTCCTTACCCCTTCTGCCACTGGAGGGGCCCGTTGTATTTGTGGTAATTGATCTCCACCTTCCCTTTCTAACTCAGGTGGAGAACCAGCACCCCCAGAAACCTCATCCTCTCTCCTTTCTCCCCTCTGTTGAATTTATGTTACTTTAACACTGAAGTCATCCACCTTTTGACTAAGTAAAGCATTTTCATCCCGAGATATTTTCAACTCCTCCCGTAACTCCCTGATCAAAGAACCTAACGCCTCCATGGATTCGTCAGGGTTCATGACAGCTCGGGCGGACTAAATTATTGGCCTTTCATTCTGTCAGGCTGAGAGGTCCTGTGTCCGCGGAAGCTACGGAACCCCTGACAACCCCCCTGAAATGTAATTCCCAGAACTAGATATTAATTCAGCTCTGCAAACTACACCCCAAAGGGAAAGGGGGAAGTGGATAACAAAACAACACCAGGCAGACTGCGTCAAGGCTAACCAAGGCTGAACCTGCAGAGGATATAAGAAAAAAGCAGATACAAATCCTTTTATCACTTACTTAACCTTTAGAGTTGGAAAGACTTTAAATCCTTAACTAATATAGTAAGAATCATACCTGGTTCTTCTCTTGAAATTTCTTAGAGAAGCTTTTAAAGAAGCTGAAAATCTCTCTTACTTGAGTCTCTTGAAATTCACAGCAACTTCTTATTTTGGGCAAACCTGGAAAGTTTTTTGCTCTTTGCCTTTTTTCCAAAATTCACTAATAGTCCAGTTAAATTGTCTTTAATATTTTCTTTCTTTTTCTTTCAAACTTTTCTTTAATTTACAAAACCTTTTTACAATTCAATAGAGTTTGAGAAGTCTTGAAGAAACACGTGTTAAGCACACACGCAGATGATCTCAATGCTGAAGATTCGCACGTTGAAATCTTCCCGCGCTGAAGAACACGCGCTCTGTAAGAAAAGTCCACGCGCTTAAAACACACACGCTTGTAGCCACACGCGAAGCAGAATTCACGCGCAAACGGAATCTCGCGCAGAAAACACACGTGCAGTTGAAACTCCCGCGCCTCAATTTCCACGCGCAAAAGAGTTCACACGCGGTCGGGTTCATGCGTTAAAAAAGCACACGCGCTGGAAAACACATGCGCAATAGAGTTCTCATGCGACAACAGATTCTCGCGCTAGGAAGCACATGCGCTGGAAAACACACGCGCAATTGAGTTCTCACGCGACAAACAGATTCTCGCGCTAGGAAGCACACGCGCTGGAAAACACATGCGCAATTGTGTTCTCACGCGACGAACAGATTCTCGCGCAAGGAAGCACACGCACTGGAAAACACACGCGCAATTGAGTTCTCACGCGACAAACAGATTCTCGCGCTAGGAAACACACGCGCAATTGAGTTCTCACGCGACAAGCAGATTCTCGCGCTAGGAAGCACACGCGCTGGAAAACACACACGCTATTTTCACTTGCACGCGCAAGGTTCAACGGTTAGTTTCAGATTACACGTAGTACGTGTTTAACAAATAGCGTTCACACGTTAACCTTGCGCTAAATCTCAAGCGCACTTAAACAGTTCAAAAATATAAATTCAAGGAAAACATTTTACAAGTTCTCACTAAAATGTCTTTAAGAGAAACAGAGCGGCAGTCTAAATATCTCTTAACAAAGTCACTTATCTCCTGAACGATTTCCTAAAGATCTTCAGAGTTTCCTGTCTTCAAGTCTCATTCCTGACATCTGAGAACTTCTCCTGAAACCCCCAAGAAAGTAGCCGCTCAACTGCTAGCACCTGAAGGATAAAATCCAACAGGCCCAAGTCTAAAGCAGGAGCAGCCACTACACACGTCCTCTCAGCTGGGGCTTAGATGATGAAAGGCAAAGAGTGACAGTTTAGAATGTTCATTGTTGTTCAGCAGTGTTTTCTAACCAATCAGAGCTGTCACTGTGAAACTCCATTTTGCCTTGGGACAGAATCAGGATTCTGAATCAGGAAGTTAAGGCCAAACAAACTACAATAGAAAACTTCCCACCCACACAAGGCTAATCTAAAAAAGGAAAATAAAAGAGAAATAATGGGAAAGAAACTTGAATAAGGGAAAATAGCCTAAATAGGGGAAGGAAACCTGACATCCACCAACCTGCACCAAATATTACATAGTTACCTGTTAGGACAATCTGGACATTACTGGCTATGTAAAATTTTTAAACACTGCAACCCTTTCCCCGTATTTCAGCCCCTTCATACATACGACAGTTGCCTGAAATCGGCAAAATATCTATGTGGTTATAGAAGGACTGGACAAAGATCTTTTGTCACAGGATCTTTCCTCTCCTCCATTAAATAGTCACAAAAAATCAGGGTGAGAACTCACACATACATTTCATACTGTACTCCTACACAGAATCAACAATGTTTCTCAAGTTTCATAAGAGTCAATCAGAGAATGTTTTGACCTTGAATGTTTAATTAACATATATTTATCACATATGGAGAGAACAGAGTACCCAAAGACACTCTAAATTTGCACTTTTGTATACAATACAGGTGAGTACAACCCAGTCAAGTGGACTAGATTTTGGTGAACAAACAAAAAATGTTTTGCTTTTGTTGATCGGCATGGTTTGCTTTACAAATACAATGTGAACACAGAACAGAATATATTTCAGTGAACAGAAAAAACGTATATCCCAGGGACTGCATCTCTCCTGCACTAAAAAGTCTTCACTGGCTCCCGGTTGTTGCAATGATTACATTCAAATCCCTCTGCATCATCCACAAAGTTGTCTGGGCCCAGGCACCACACAATCTTCAACTTTATTTTACTAAATACTCTCCATCTAGACCACTATGCTCCTCTGGCTCCAACTCTTTGTGTGTAAAGCGTTTTGCTAAACAGAGGGCAGGTGGTTGTTCGCTTTCCTGAGCTGGCTTCCTCCTATGGAATGGCTTAACCCTCCCCTGCGGCTTGAGCAGGATCTTCTTAAATTGCGGAAGCTCCTTAAGACTCTCGTCTTTTCCTCCTCCTTCCCTTCTTCTCTCGCCTGCTAATCCCACAGTTTCTGCGGTTGGTGTCTTGGGCTCATGCATCCTGGGGGCCCTGACCTACCGCACCCAATCGGTCCAGCGCCTGTCTATCCTCTGAACTTGTACTTACACCTGCCGTCCTGGAGGCTCGCACTTACACCCCTTGCCGCCCCAGGCCGTGTAGCACTCAACATTCCTAGCACTTCATCTGTGGCTGACCCATGAGCTCAGACTCCCCAACACTTACGCCCCTGCCCTCTTCCTTGCTGCACTTGCCCATTCTGAATACTCACAAGGCATAGTAGGTTTGTCCTATTTTCCTTTCCCCCCACTGCTCTTATATATTCTGTTTTTATGTATTGTATTGTATTTTCCACTGCAGCTCCCTCCCTTACCCCGTGGGCGCTTTGAAACAGTATGTTCTTATTGTATAAGCACCTAACAAGCAAACAATAAATCAAATCAAATCATTTTAAGCGTCTTGAGGCGAGGAACATAACCTGAGGGCACAAAAACCATGTTGCACTGCAACACACTGCAACACACTGCATCGCACTAGGGTGAGGCGTCAGGTGGGCTGAGTGCACAGAAGCTCCCAGTATACTGCAGCATTCCAACTCTTGCCTCGCCTCCATGTCTGCTCCGGGGTATGCCCGCCAGCCATACATGCCCATTATCAGTGCAGTTTACTGCAGAGTCCAAAGCACATAAAGCGATAAGCAATTTGGAACAGTGACCTACAGTATCATTGATTTTCAGCAATTCATAAGAGTGTATGTCTGTCTACAGAACCCCTGCGGAGTACAGGTATCTTTTGCTAGTAATGAGATAAAGGTCAAATTACTAGGGTATGATTCACCAAACATTTTTAAGTTTTGGGGGAGCTTTAAGCATGGCCTATAAGCCGCAACTATTGGCATGGGAAGTCAAGCTAGAAGAGAGATGGGATGTGAGGGGGACACCAATGCTGTGGGTTCTATTTGGATTTTCATCCACCCATTGACCATCCATGGCCATGCTAGTCCCTATGACCATTCTCAACTACTACCTGGCCCCTCCCCATTTAAAACCCCCTTCCCCCAGGATCTCTGAGCTAGCTGTGCTTTTAATGGAACGCCTATGTTTTTTCTAAGCCGTCTTTTGTAAGGTAATGGTGTAATTGCAAATATAAAAACCAGCTTGAAGCATAATAAAAATGTCATCACCAAGTGTGCCTTCAGGCACTTGATGTATAATCCATGTGTGTACTTTCGTCAGTTCCTTGGACTGAGTGCCTGTTAATAACAAGCACTGACAAAGCCAATCTTTTTTTTGGCTCTTGTTTCGGCATTAGGTAGGCATTTGCTAGGCAAGGTCATAATATACTAAACCAATTTCCAAATATTGCCATTTTATGGCTGGATAGTAATATTATGGCAGTGCCTGAAAAATGCCTTTCACATGCGTACATAAAAGCCCTAAAACAGTTGGCTTTGTCAATGCTCGTCACCTTATACAAGGCATTTGGTATTGGGTCTCCCCTAAGGCATCAAGTAGCAGTGGTGCATCTTAGGCTCCCCATTTCTTCCCTAGTATGATTCTATCAGCCTCCACAGGTTTTAGCAAGTGGGATTGTGATAACAGTACTTTCGTTTTTGCTTCACCAGTAGTGCAAGTCATTTTACCACATTGGTAGCCCTGTGTACCATTTTGGTAACCATTGGGACACCAATGAGTTTGTCTTGTCCATTTTGTGTTTCAGAGCTTTCATTTCTCTAGGTGACCATGAGGTAGGGTTAGAATTGCCGTTCTGGCATGTGGGCACTTTGTGAGGCCACAATGGCAGCCTCCATTTTGGTCCTAACTTGTTTTGGTCAGTATAGGTATGTGTATTATCCCTCTCCCTTCATTTGGAGGTTGGCTAAGACCAAGTAACAGTCCCACTGACTAATCAGTATGGTTGGTCATCTGACCCCTTATCCCCAGCTCCATTAAGGGATTGGCTGCCTTTGTGCAAGAGTCTTTTGGGTTTTTCCTGCCTCTGTTTCAATCTCTTGCATTCTTGTTCCTGTAACTTGGCCGAATGAGTTTTCGTGTCCATTGCTGACATTTCTGACATTTTTATAGCCCTCACTTAGCAATACTTGCATGCAAAATGTAGTGGGTTGGGCATTTCCTGGTTTTGTTTTTTGCTAATAGAGGTCTAGTCTGGACTTCCTGAAGACTCCTGGTGACTCCCCCCATCTGCTGGGGGAAGCCCTCAACCCTGGAAACGTGTTCTGGGCCATTTACCACTTCATACCAATGTTTACTGACAGAATTCTCCAAATGGCTGTGGGCCGCTGCTAATGTGCAGAAGGTGGTTGATGCCTCATCGGCACAACATACCTTAGGATGTCCAAGGGAGCCTCCAGGCATTGTCCCCATCCTGGAATCCTTTGCTGCTGTGCTGCTTCCTTCTTTTGTTGGAGCTGCTGAGAGTCATTTTCTTGGATACCCTCTTCTTCCTGAAGTCTTCTTCTCTGGAGCTTTCCCTCCTGGCTTGAAGGCAGATGTCCTGGGAAGATCTTGTGTTCCTTTTCTTGGTCGCTGGAATCTTCGTTGTCTCCAGTGCAAGTCTCAGAGAGACGAATCTTGAAAACCACACCTGTGGAAAAGAGAAGTATACTTGCTGGGTTGTTTTTCGGGTTGCTGAATCCATTTTCTGCAAAACTGTCAACATGAGTAGATGGGTGGGATAATATTCAAAATACTCATCACCAGCTAATGACATGGGAGTCTATTTGATGGTGGATTAATGTTATAGGTCTTAAGGAGTTTCTATATATTTTTCCTTGAATAGGCATTACTGTGTTTTATAATATATGTAGCATGTTTAATACTGTGTATTACTACCCAATTACGTATTTGACCATATAGTTTTATATGTGTTACTTAAATAATATATATTCTTTTCAGTATATTGTTGTAGTGTATTTTCTAGAAATAAGTGTTTGGACTAATTTCACCTTTGTGTCAGCCTACTACCCCTACCTGAGAGTTAGGCCTTGTCGCTCAGTCCATGTTGCCTAGCTTAATAGAGGTGTGGCCTCCCTTTCTTGTCCAGTCTTTTAGCCTCCCCCTAGGGTTAATGGTTCTAGCTCCCTCAACGTGGGTTGTGCAAAAACTTCCTTAACATTCCCTGTACACGTGAATGCTGAGATATTTTAAAGAATCATGTATCCACTATAAGCCTCAAATCCCTTTATATTCATCTTCTTTCCCTAGTGATGGAAAACACTTGGAACTTACTTTTATTAATTCTTAGACCTATACAAAGACCAAATGGGGGGACAGGTTCCATTGTTATGTCTATGTTTTAGACTGTGCAGGTGACAACCTTATGTATATTTAATGCCCAGAGGGATCCCACCACCTCCAGAGAGTAGAGCTCCAATCTGCTGTCTCCATAAGCTGTGCGGAACAGCAATGGAAAGAGGGGGAAGCCGTGCTGTGTGCCGCTCACCAAAAGAAAACAGCCCTTTAAGAAACCTGCTCCATGGCGGAGCAATGTGGAGTGAGCTGTGTGGGAAGCAGTAGTTTGTGGCAGTTCAGGGTGCAGGGATGCCTAGTGGCTAACCTTGTTCAAGACATCTATAAGTGCGGTAAGAGGCATCTACTTTGTATACACACTGCCTGATCGCTGCTGTATAGTGTTAGGAGCTACTGGCTGCCCACGTTAATATCGTATTTTGGGTGCTCTTTGCTAGACGCACTATAAGGGCTGCTGTATTGTTGAGTCCTGGATGTGCACTGATGTGTAGAATTACAAAGTGATTCTTGGGTCAGGTGTAATCAGGCTTGTGTTATGGTGAAGGCAAGAGTGATCTCCTGTTATTTGATGTTTAGGAGAGGGGTTGAGATCTAAATGTGGCTCAGTTAGCATAGCTGTGGTTGCAGAGATAAATCACTGTCTTTCCAACAAAAAGAAATTCATGCCGGTGCGTACGCGGAGAAACCAGCTGAGAAGTATACCCATTAAGGAAGCGGCAAAGCCCTATCCAACTAGTAAAGCAGGGGGTAATATTTCTGATAACACTTCCTTGAGAGAACTTGTTACTTATACTAGTTTGGAAATGGAAAAAATATCTAACAGTTTGCCTCATGGTGGTGAAATAACTACTTTTTTCCTATAAAGGAAAATGTGGAAACTGGTTTGAACTCTGAAATGATTGTGATCTCATCGCCTAATACTGGTCGTGGGAGAGGATCATTGTTACTACCGGCTATTGATAATAGCCATTCTTTATTTTACCTATGCCATTCTTTGAAGAGGGGATCTTTGGGTATTCGGGAATTTATGGCACAATCTGACTATCTACCGACAGCTAACCAAGATGAGATTTTAGCTACAATGCGTCAGAGACTGTCAAAATCTCCTAATTTAACGAAAATTACGAAGGATGTGATGTCCTGAGATCATGAATATATCGAATACTACTAATGATTTACTGTTGGAGATTTCAGAAATAACTGTCGTCGTTAAGTCCTTATTAGAATTATGCTCTAAGAATGCTTCTGATCAAATGTATGCTGTTGGTCATGTAGTAGATGTAATCCTAATGAAAAGCGATATTGCTCTAAAAAAGGAGATTATTAGCTAATTCTCACCGGTAATGTTTTCCCAGGATGAGGACCTAATTGTATTAGAACCTTCGACTACTGGTGTCAGGAAGCATTGTGAGTAACCCATAATTGCTAAACAGAGTCTTCCCTTGACCACAGCAATATTAAAAGCCGGGATGTTTCCCTGCCTCAAGTAAAGAAACTTAATGAAAAAACAGTTCCAGAGGCAAAGAAAAAGACAGCGATGTTAAAAAATCTCGAATGAAGATACTGGGAGTTCCAAATGGGTATCTCGGTTGATACGACTAAGCCTAAAATGTCCCTTAAACAAAAACCTGATCAGGGTAGGGTTAGGGGCAAAAGCAATAACATGCTGATTTCTAATAAGAAAGCCGGTAAATATGTGTCTATGGTTCAGTGGCACGGTACAACAGACCTGGGCACTAGATGGTCTTCCAGCCCTGATGAGGTGGAAGAGGCTGATAATTTCTTCTCTGATTGTGAACCTGGTCTGTTTTCTAATAGCAGGGACCAGACTGGTACCAGAGATGATGTTGCAATCAAAATGGTATCAACGCAGCTACTAGCTACTAATGGAGTCTATGACGCTGGGGTTAAATAGAATAAGCTTAATGTGACTACATTTAAAATACTTGTGCTAAGCCTCTTTATCAATAGAAGTAGGGTGATTCAAATTATGCACAACATTCACCAATTGGCTATGATCACATCTAATGATATTTCCCATATTGAACTACCTGAAATCGACAGTGAACTAAATGTGTTAATAGCATATTTCACCTCTCTTTTGTTTGTTGAATACATACTATTGTATGCATCAGAACTTAAGAAAATGGGCTTTGAAATTACTCCTTTGCAGACAATTGAGGCTGACTTGGAAGCTGATTCACTTTGGAATGTAAACGACCTGAATAATTTGAAAATTGTGAAAAACAATCTGGGCTGTGATACCAATCAGATAGAAGCTAAACTTGATGCTTTTAAGGCAGCATTACATCAGAAACAATGGAGACCTCTATTGTCTGGACCAACTAGAGAACAAGCAAATAGACAAAGGCTGTTTAGGGACTCGCAGGTCTGAAAGGATAAGTCTTATATCGGGGAACTCTCATGGTTTCAGATCTTTTTTGTACCACCACCAAGGTTGCCATATTTTGACAAGTTCTGATATATTTTGTCTGCAAGAGACTTGGTTACTATATACATGTTATACAGATGGCTACACAATAACGATATAGCCACTAAGGGGGCGTTGGGCAGATCTTCAGGTGGTTTGATAATTGGCGTCAGGTTTCATTTCCAAATGAGAGAATATGCACCACAGGGGCGAGATAATGATGTGATTGCTGTAATTATATCATGCCTTGTAATGAATCAGCAAATCAGGTTGTTGCTGATTAATATGTATAACCCTCCTGGTGATGAGAGAACAGAAGAACTGCCAAATTATTCAGATCATCTTTTAAGTCATTGGCCTAATGAGGATGAGGAGCACTTATACATGATCACTGGTGACTTCAACTCTGTTTGCCATGGAGTTGATGGACATTATTCTAATATATCAGTGAATGTATTTGATGAAAGGGGGAATTGGTCAATTATCCTGGATGGTTGGTACATGACCTTTTTCAATCCTAATGAGGACTTTGAATGAGGAACACATTTATAATTGGAGAAGAGGAAATCATATGAAACGGATTGATTATATCTTTTTGTCCAATCCTCTCAGGGACATGGTGAATGATTTTGGCCCATTATGTGCCTGTCTCAGTGACCATGTAATACTTTGATGCTCATTTGATATTCATAAGACTTATAGAGAAAATGTTCTATTGGGAGAGGTTGAAGTGAATAATCAAATTAATAGATTAAGTTGGTCTGGGAAGAATGTGGAATTGTTTAACGGTTTATTATCCCAGTATTTTGAGAGTTGCAATAGCAATGGTAATTATTGGAACAATGTAAGCACTTGGGAAACCTTTGTGGTTCAGATAAATGAATTAAAAGGGAGAATAAGTTCTAAATCAAAAAGTGTTGTACACCTGAGTAATAAAACTAAGGTACATTTGATGTGGAAATAGTTAATAGAAGAAAAGAGCGCTGTGCGGCTATTAGAAAAACCAGGAAAGAGTTTCTACATGATGAGCTATCCTTTGGGAAAGCGATAGTTAATCTTAGAACCAAATAAAAATATTGGGTGAGAGCCTAAAAGCGCAACGCTCAATGGTCGGCTATGTATAAAGTCCTGACTCTAAAGGATGACAACATTTATGGTCATTTTGTAAATGAAAACATGAATAATTACCAATTAATGCTGGTCAAACCTATCCCTGAGAATACATTGTTGTGCTACATTAAGCACCTTTATTATAAGGAGGAACAAGGTGAGATGACGCTAAAATATGTTGTGACCATGGGGATTAAATAATACTCTTATGACTCAATTGGTTCTTATATGATTTAGTGGATATATACAGAATTATAATGAGATCTAAAACATACAGAGTTCCTGGTCCAGATAACTTACCTAACACTGTAATTAAGGCTCAACCGGAGCTGTGCATCAGAGTGTTGCATAGACTTTTTTCTGATATTGCTAAAACTGGTCTAGTTCCTCCTTCCAGGAAAAAGGCTACCCTTGTCACTATTTTTTAAAAGGGCAGATGCACAGACCCTGGTGGCTATCGGTTACTGGCTCTTTCGGATAGCATATCAAAAATATTTGCATCGTGCTTACTGTAGCGTTTTCCATTATGGGTAGGTGCTAATGAGCTGCCATCTTGCCAACGGACAGGCGTTCACAAAGTGATGGGGGCCTTCTACAATATATTTACGATAGTATACTTCAATAGATCTACAATAAAGCTTAAAGATAGTAAATTGTATATCTGCTTTACTGTTTACAGTAAAGTGTTCATTCAATATCTCGAGAATCACTATGGGAAAAGTTGCTTAAATGAGGTTGTGACCATTCAATACGAGAGATGATTAGACAATTGTACGATGGAACATCCGTGAATATCAGGTTAGATGGTAGAGGTATTACTTCATCTGATACAGCAACTAGTTCTGGGTTAAACAGGGTTGTGTTTAGTATACATGCTTTATAATCTATTTGTCTCTGATATGCACCTATGCTGGAACAAATGCAATCATTTTCCATCAAAATTGGGTAATAGGCCTTTAGCATGGTTTTCCTATGCTGCTGATACATTTGGAAATACTTTATAGGATTACCTAGATGTGTACCGATTGAAGCTATCAATTGTGAACTGGGACATACCTCTCTTTTAACAATGTGGAGACTAAACCAATGGGCATTTTCTTTTTAATCTATAATTATTGGACTTGAGTACAAGTAAAGAGAATGTATTAAAATATTTGTCACTCATGGCTAAAGTGATGCTGAGTAAATCAAAAACTTTTAAAGATTTCGAAATAGAGGTTCGTAAATTGTATGATGAAATTGGTATTATAGTCGCAGATCAATTTATTCTAATGATAGCTATTAGGGAATGTAAAAATTAAGTGAAACTTTGGGACAGATGTCAACTCTTATGTTCCTTGTCATTAAAGACAAGGTTCTCGTAGTATGTAAGACAAGGGTTCTATTTCTCTCATCCGATTTGGTACCTTGTAAAGGGTAACAATAAGATGATTTGAGATTTTATCCTATGGATGCGTTTTATTCAATTGCCTACCCTAGCGATTTGGGAGCATGAAAAGGTATTCCCCAGGCAGCTAGACTCTGCCGACTATGTGTAAGAGAAGTTGCTGAACCCAGGAGACCCCCAAGAGCATGACACACTCAACTACACTGAATACACAGCTGAGCAGGGAACACCCTCAGGGAAAAGGAGAGTGGATCAAATAAAAAATCTGATTCCTTCCAGCTACCTCTTGGAAATCTGTAGGGGGCGAAAAGAAAGAAATAACATATTTGGTTAACAACAACAACTTCCTTACACTACCTTCTCTGTCCCCTTTAAACTCTTCAAGCAAATGTATACTCAGTATGTGATTCTCCTCTGCAGTCTGCCTAGAGGAGCTTTTCTATGGATCTGGAAACATTTATTTCCTTGTGCTAGTGAACTAGTTCTGTTTGCTTCCAGTACATTAACTTTCCAGAAATAAAAATTCTAAAATGAATTCTACAACTCACTTTTTCTGTTAATAAAGTTGGTTTCAGTTTTGTTTTGCTTCTCCTTCACCTATAGTTCAACATTAACATTGAAAAACCAATGAACTGTCATAAAACATTAACTCTTACTTGTAGCAATGTTCATTT
Source organism: Ambystoma mexicanum (assembly GCF_040938575.1). NCBI lineage: Eukaryota > Metazoa > Chordata > Amphibia > Caudata > Ambystomatidae > Ambystoma > Ambystoma mexicanum. The sequence goes on along the minus strand of NC_090930.1, from coordinate 1,313,443,332 downwards.
TCCAGTTTCTTTACTAGTGACCTGGTTGCTGCTGTCTCTTACCGCTAATTCCATGCTCGCTGCCCGTGCAATCTAATTTCTGGCGTTTTAGCTGAAAAAACTGTCACTGGGCTACCCGCGCTCTTCCTGTCTCCTGAATTGATTAATTAGTCACTGTGCACTGCCCGCACTAGATAAATAAAGTTTTTCTTTCTCCTCCTCAGAGGGGGTAGTATGCTGCGCTAACCGCACATAGAAAAATGCCTTTCTCTTGAAGGATACTGTGCAGCTTGGGCAACGCAACGAAGAAAGCTTTCTGAATGAGGAAACGCAGACGCTCTACCATTGCTAGGCTGTGGAACGTAGATCGCTGGGAGTTCCTAAACGGATTGACAACCAAACAAACTTGCTTAGGTAACAATATAGCGCAAGCACTTTTAACACTGCTTGTAGTCAAACACAGAATAGCAGAACATACATTTCAAGCCACAGAGATGAATTCCAAAATTGGGTGTTTTCTTAAGTTAAGTCTTTTTAAGTTATATAATGAAAACAAGAAAACCTCTTTTCACTTAGATTTGGTTTCTTGCAGCCCTGCAACGTGTGTCCAGTAACTGAAACTTCTTTGTCCTTTCTGAATCTTTTTAAATCAGATGGGCCTCCTGAAGGATAGGACCCTTACACCTGGAGCTCCTGACTTAATGACCTTCTCAGCTGGGCAGAAGACAATGAAAGGCAGTTGACAATGTCCAGCAACTGACCTTTAGCATTCTGTAACCAATCAGGGTGCTGGGCGAGAACCTCCATCTTGGCTTGGGATACTGTCCACACACTGAAAGTTCCAGTTAAGGCCTAACTCCCCCTAAACATTCTGAATGACAAGAGGTTAATACATAAATACATCCATACTGCTTTATGTAGGGCAAGGGACCTGAGAAACCATAGGGAACCATAGGAAAGCCTGACAGTTAAAGATATTTTGCTTGTAAATTAGAGAATGTTGAGACTCAACAATTCTGGGGATCAGTATTTCCTGGTTTCAATTAAATTGAGCAACAACCTTTGAACCTTGACAGTTTTATAAAGCAGTCTTTGCAGTGTGGAGTTAAAGAAAAGTGGACTATTGAAGAGGCTACAGGCTCTAACAGTTTAGAGGTGAAGGGTGGCCACAAATCCCCCCCCCTTTGCTGCCTCATGGGGAGGCTCCTGTGGAATTGAGAGAAGTGGAGTCGACATCTCTGGGTATTGTGTATTCTAATCTCAAGCAATGGCAATGTGGTAAACCCATTAGAAAACTAACAGCTGAAAATAAATTACCAGCGAATCTGAGGAAATTTTTAAGATCGTTGCAGATGTCAGTTCACTCAAAATCACAATCTCAAAGAACTAAAGAAATGCAAGCAAATACTTTGGAGAATACTAATTTAGGAGAGGTCACTTCACAGGGTAAACTATAAATAAAAATGGGGGGTCAAGGGGAAGCAAGTGAATGCTGTCTAGCCCTCTTTGGAGGGAAATCTATGCATTCTTCCATTCCTAACCAGAGATGACACTTCCGTAATGCAACGGGTTATGAGCAATACAATGGAAAGTTCTGTGATGGAGGTTGGGTTTGTGCAGGATTCTACCATAGCTATGAATATGCTAAAGTGGAAAGTATCAACGATCCTAACCTTTAGTCTGTGCATACAGGCTTTTACAATCTGGTCTGTTGAGGGCCGTTACCTCAAAATACTGTCTAGGTCTGGAAGCAATTTTGAAGAAGAAGGTATAGGCAGTCCTCATTCAATCTAATGTGTTGTCTCTCTTACATGAAATTCTAAAACTATGCACCACTGCCAAAATAGATTTAATTGAATTTACTGATTTTCAGGGAACCGACTATATTAAGCTGTTTATTCATTCTCATTTCATCTATGAAATGTTAATACCTAAATATAAGATGTTATTGATGTTAGGCTATAAATTGTTTTATATTTCTGATGTGCCGTATTTTGGGGTGGATACATTGTATGGAGTTTATGTAATGTCTAAATTGCCCTCAGGATATGTTTCTATATGTTATATTAACATGGAGGGTATGAGGATAAGTTGTTTGAGAGAGATTTAAACAACAGGACAATTAAGTTGGCTAAGGCTATCCCTAGTGCTTCTCCACGACAATCACAATATGGGTCCTGGTTGTTTGCAGCGTTGCAGTCAGTTGAGGCCAGGGTTGGGATGGTTGTGAATCTTCTTTAATGTTCATATTATAAACCTCCTTTTCTGGAATTCATACAGTCACTCTAATTCATTTATTAATGATTTTCCTCTCCCTAGATTTACAGATGTCAATATAATCCATTTACAAGAGGTATGGCTCGAAGAGCCTCTCTTACTCAATGGCTTTAGAGTAGTTTTTCCACTAGCTGAAAAGGGCCCGATAGGTAGATCCTTTAGTCATTTTCTCATTGCAATTCGTAATATCCTGGAACTGACCATCATTCGCTATCAGGGCACCATTTGGAGCGTTTTAGCTGTTAAGTTGTCTGGAATTGTTGCACTTGGTTTAAATGCCCTACTGTTGATTAATATCTATTGAACCCGGCTCAAATTAAGATGGATATTTTCTTTGCTTTCCTTAGTGAAGCCATGAGCCTTTGGTTGGGTTGCAATGAGTTAGAGTCTGTATTGATTGGGGTCGACTTCAATGTCTTCTGCCCAGACATTTACAACGGGTCTGTGATATAACCCACAATGATAAGAGAGGTGGTATATGTTGTGTGAGAGATGGGCCAAATTACTGGATACCTAGGCTTTGCACAAATTAAATGGGGCATTGAAGATGATATACTGAGTAAAGCGTTTTGGGGCCGATTAATTAGTACATAGATCATTGATGATATCTTTACCTCTTGCTCATTATTTCAGTGCTGTTCCAAATTTAATCTCATCAAAGCACTCCTCAGTGATCACAATTTATTTATAAACAAGAGTGTGGCAGTCCCTCTACTGAGGACGAACATGGTTCAAATAACCTGTTCAATGAAGACCTAGAAACATGAAGGGACTCATTCTCCACCTCTCAAAAACAAGGCTAAATGCATGTAAAATTAAACCGATGCACAAACTCCATCATTACTTGGCGTAAATGATCCCAGTAGAATGGTATCTCACCCACAAGGAATCCATTCATGAACATTTGAAGTTTTACCTGATTCATTTTGACACAAAAAAGTCACATTGAATGTAAACATTTTGAAAGCACCCAACCAGGGTTCCTTGTCTTTTACACAAAATACTTTGTGGTAATTTACTTTTCACTTCAAATTATTTTGGTTTAATGGGGGGGTTCCAAGCCACCCTCCCCCCTTCACTACCACCACTACCCCCAAATGTCACCCAACCCGCTTTACCACTTAACCAACAAATATATATATATATATATATATATATATATATATATATATATATATATATATATATAATTTCCAAGTATTGTCGAAGTAATTTCCACGAAGTAAATTACCACAAAGTTATTTTGCTTTGTGGAGACAATGGGAGACCCCCAACCAGATGCAGGTTTACTCCTCCAGACTGATGGGCGTACCATACATTGCCACTATTGGTTTATATGTAACGCACTGGAGTACGATAGAAAAGATGGATGATGGAAAACAATTTAAGAGTCCATTGAATGCCCCTTTCATATAAAAGAGAATCTTTTCCTCTCAAAGTCTTAGCTACCCAATCACATAAGACAAGAACAGAACAGATAGTTGAATATACTCTGGGTTGCTGGGCTAAAACATTTATTTTTTAAATCATGATTCCATCCTGGAGTTATTCTCAGCTTAAAATGGTTCGGACATGCCAAATATGGTTCTATGTGCTTTCCTAGACCTTGGTTTTAGTTTGGTAAGCCTGGTCGATTTTTGTTTTTCAGTTTGACTTTTATATTTTTTTAATGGGAATGGGGGTACCCCCATTCCCTCCCCCTTTCCTACATCCCTTCATATGCCTATATATGCAGGAAGCGGGGAGGAGATGAGAGGGACCCCCATTACCATTAACATTTAAACAAAAGTAAAAATAAAAAATATAGGTCGACCAAGCTAAAACGTAGGGTTAGGGGCACGGGATGACATCATGATGGACATTTTCTTTTTCCTATAATCTGCAATGGAAGACTGTCAGTCTCACCACTTCATTTCATGGAGATCCTCAGAAATGGGGCACAAGGTGCTCTGCACATAGGAGGATTATGGCTACAATGGTGGTGTGTTGGGGTAACAGTATTGAATCTGGTGTCAGGGAAATTTTTGCAGGTTGGAGAGGGTCCCATTTAACCTTCATGTTTGATTGTCCAGAGAGTGTAGCAAAGGGTAACATTCCTCAATGTCAAGTTGAATGGTTCAACTGTAGTTTGACGTATTTTATGGCCTGGGGGCAGGATGGAAGACAGCGAGTAACAGAAGCAAAAATGGAACTAACTTTGGCTAATTGGTCTTGATGGGGAAACCAGACGACACTCCAGTTAGAGCGCTGACAATGTCAGAAGCTTGAATCCCCTGATAAGGGCATATAAAATGCACTTGTATTGGGTCGTATTGTATTGTAGTTGCAATTTATATAGCGTCTTTTACCATTATTACAGTCTCAATGCGCTGGTGGTGGGAGCGCTCTCAGGAACCAAAGTCCAGGGTGTTGGAAGACACAGAGTAGGATTAGAATGTGTATGTGCATTTGGCCAAATAAGGTTTAGCTGGGCTGGCCAGGCTCCGGCACAAAAGCAACCCATGAGGTCAAGCATGTGGATGGGTGCTGAGAGGAGTCAGGAGATGACATGGGTGCTAGAGACTCCCTATGTGTCCAGCGTGTCCAAATTTGTAGTAGGTCTTCACTGCATACTTATGTCAGTGGTGTTGAGGTGTAGTCTGGTGTAAGTAGGCTTAAAAACATGAAGTGTCCAGCTAGCCCGAATTTTGTCGTAGGTCGTGGCTGTATTCTACTGTAAGTTTGTTTTTTTGTTTGTTTGTTTTATTCACTTTTTGTGCGCGCCAGACCCAGGGGTAGCAGGGCGCAGTGGCAAGAAAATGCGAAACTTACAAGGTTGCATCATAGCAAAATGTACATTAGAAAATACAATAAGGTCACACAAATAATTACAAAATATACAGGTTCAAGTTGGTCAATCAGAATTACAGCTATATAGAGTGAAGGTCTAGTGATTAATACCAGTAGGAGGTAGGTAACACCGGTCAACTGAGGTCAGTCGAGGTAAGGAGTTGAATGACTTTTTTCCTTAAACAAAGGTAGGGCAGGTCCGCTCTAAGGTCTTGTGGTAGTGAGTAGTGATTGATGGCCGTGGATTGATAGCCGTGCCTGAGGCAGATGTCCAATGAAGTGGTGCATATATACGTGCCAAGAGCCCCAATGGAGCTTATCTTTGATGTTGATCTGTCATCAGAAAGTCTGTGGAAAGAGACAAGCCACCTTCGTAGAGTCTTCCATGCACAATGTGGGGGCTACCCTCAAGTCTTCTTAGCGCAATAGACTGGCTGACCTAGTATATTGACCAGGCGGTTACCATAGGAGAAAGGTAATGAGAGAAGGGTAGAGCTTGTCCCAATCAAGGCATCGGACCATTGCAAAGAAGTCGGAATGTCATAGATATGTCTCTTCTTTTTGTTTCATGCCCCGGGTGGGGCTATCTTCATCCACAAGTTACTCACTTTAGTGTTCGCGTTGTGTCCCAAGATGAATTTGGGGGGGTGGGGCTTGGGTTGTGGGGTTCTAATTTACTATACAGGCAATCATGGGGGCATTAAATCACACAAGTCAATGTATATTTCCCAAATACAGACCTCCCTGCATTTTATGACTGGGTCACAGGGAAGCTTGTTGACTATATTAACACCACAGTAGTCTAGGGTGAATATTTTAAAACTGACTTGATATGTTAGGTAGGCAACCAGGGGTTATGTATTTATGTATTTATTTAACACACAAAATATATTTTTTATGTTTGGCCGTAACCCGCAGGTGAAGTCATAACACTGTTCTGCCGCCTGAGATCCCGGTACCGCTGGACATTACAAGTCCCGGTGGACCGGGATGTTAGGCGGCAGTAAGATTAAGTCCCCATTCCCGTGGAGTCCTATAGAACACAGAAGCACCGGCACCATTCCTAACGGCCGGTGCTTCCATGAAAAGAATGCCTGCCGGGCCGGTGTCATGGAGCAACGGCCCCTGCAGGCATACTTGTAGTCTGTCGGTCCGGAAAGGGTGCCGGCATGCTGCTACCAGCACCCTTATTTCCGTACCGCCAGACTTGGAATGAGGCCTATGGGCTCAGAGTAACGTCATTGTTTTAAATTAGTGCCACTTTTTAGTTTTTTGTATTTGTGCTTTTAGCCAAATAACTTTTTGCACCTCATAAAACAATACAAAAGTAAATAAAAACATACTTAAAAACTATGAATTACAATTAAAAGAAATTACATTTACATAATTTTAGAATCCCATAAAAACAGACCTCGCAGCACATTCAAAAACACTTCAACAAAAACAATTTTCCAGGATTTCTCAGTTAAATTATGGCCATATTATCTCTTTACTACCAAACATTTTGAGTTGTTAGCCAAATATGATATGCTGCAGCCGTGATAATTTAAGACTGCAGCATATATTGCAGACCATAATTGGTCAATTTCCAAACCAGGACCAATAATAGAGAAAGCACCACACCCTCGCCTATAATTCTCCATAAATTTGGGACAACTTGTCAAAATATGTCTTGATGTTTCCACCTCTAAATTAGAGAGGCGACATTTGCATTTTTGTAATTCCAATCCCTGCCATGCCCCGGTGAATTCCAGGACCGGGATGATATTCAAACGCATAAACACAATGCTGCGGCGAGCTTGGGGCAGCAAAGTTTTGTTACATAGATTTTCGGAACACCCAGAATATGACCCGGAGTAGAATATTCCTTATAACGTCCCTTATTAGACAGGGCATCTATGTTGTTGATTCTATCCCAGACCAATGACTTCTTTTTAAGTGATTTTTCAAAAATGCCAACTGCATTTATTTCTGGGATATCAATGCCCAAGTCAGTGAGATGCTGGGAAGCGACTCTTTTAAGATCCGCAAGTGCAGTGTTTTTTCCCCTTTCTCTGCTACTGCCTTCCAAATAATGCATATAAACTGATATGATAGACATCAATGTGTCACTTTAAAAAGTGTTTATTTGCTTCCTTGAGATATTTGTGAATCTTATTTTATACTTGCATGTTTGAAGCTGAATGAGACTGGGTTATGAATACACTGGAACAAATACATATTTGCAAACCTTTTGTTATGTTATCAGCAACTGTAAGTGCCATCCAACTATCTCCTCCCCTAATGCCCTCCCCAAATATAACTCCTGGACACACCACAGTGTGATTCTGTCCCCAGGCCCATCTGGTATCTTCATTCATGCTTTCCACACCTAATACAAGCAGAGGGTCTCAGAGCGCCTTACAAGGTTTCAAAGTTCAAAAGGTGGGAGGTGAGACAGAAGGTAGTACGTTTTTTCATGAGAGTATAAACAGATTAGGATAGACAGGTGAAGGCAGGGGAGTTTGTGAGGCTGGATTAGGTGTGCGGAAATAGGTATATTTTTAGGATTTTGTGGCATATGGTGCCAGCAAATGGACATATTAGGCTGCACATCACTTATTGCAGTTGCCTACCACCTTTGCCTCTCTTGATGTTTTGGACTAAATCGCCCATCAGCCTTCTACAGCATAATCAATTGTAAGTGGGAGCCATAGGCCAAAACATATGATGAGCCACATGCTGCAGACCCCTGATGCCATAGATGCCATGAATATGAGGACCTAAGTGGCGTTGTGTTGCCATTTGAGGCTGCATTTGGCATATGACAGCAGGAATGAGCATGCAGCTGCACATTACATGTAGCGATGTACCATTTGCATGAGAATTCATTGACATTTTCTGAGATATTTGAGGCTGCACATCGACCATGTTAAAGATACCATACATGTAAGGAACTATGTGGCATTAATCGATCATTTGAGGGTGAGCTTGGCAAATGATGAAATCCTTTACACCGAAGGCTGTACATATGGCAACTTTACTGAATGTCTTTACTGGACATTAAATGCTGTACTTCACATATGGTAACCATGCAAGGTGTATCAGGCATTACTTGATATAGGGTGGCATAACTGGACACTACAGGATGCACTTGGCACATAAAAGAAGGAACTGGATCTTTAAAACTGTAATTTACATGTATTTAATGTACCTAGGCTGCAAGGCTATAATATACATAAGCAGTAGCCACAAATAGAAACTACATTTGGCATAGTGTATTATAGCAGCACCTGGGAATGTGGGACTTTACTAGGCATACGATTACTAGACCTGACATGTGCAGCTATATCGGTATATGATAGTAGTAAATGGCAATATGAGGCTGTAGTGGCACATGCACGGCAGGGCCCCTGGCCAATATTGGTTCTACTTGGTCTACTACTGTCGTAGGTTGACCTCCTCCATGGCATACCAAGGCAGCAACCTAGGTAAAGTCTGGTTGGTATCTAAAAAGGTCTTATGTCTGCTTTAGTACTGCGTTGGTATTTTATTAAATGTAAGCTTATGTATGATTTCTACACCCATCAGTCACTTCAGGGGATGTCTTCAGGGTTAAATGGCATGTGATGTTATTTCATGTGATGCCATTGAGGTCAAAGATCATATGACACGCCATCCCCACCATACCCTTCCCTATCTCCTACCCACCTGAACTTCTTGCTCCCTCGCCCAAGCCTTGTAAACCTTTATGTCCTTTTTGATAGTGACCTCCAACTGAAAAAAAAAAAAAATAATCACTGTCTCTGGTGCTTATATTAACCTTCTCAACACTGGCAAAATTCGACAATTTCTTACTAACCACACCACAAAACTCTAATCCCCCACTTTATGCTCTGTAAACTAGACTATTGCTTGTGCCTACTTCTTGGCCTTCCTCTGTACGCGTTCCTGGCTCTAAACAAAGCCCTCAACTTCTTTACTCGCATTCTCTACAACCTACCCAGATACTCCCCCCATTTTGACCTACCAACACCATGCTGGTTGGCTCTCCATGAACAACCGCTCCAAGCACTCAATGGTTTTCTTCAGCCAGCAACTGGCTGAATGCATCTCCTGTCTACTCACCACGCTGTCCCATGGCCTCCTTGTGCCTCCTCTCCCGATAGGCTCTTTCTCCCTGCTTGCCCACCTTCATTGGAATCTGCTGCCCATAACAATAAACAAGATCACATGTGTGGATCTCTTCAAAGCTTAACCTGTATTTACCAGCTGCCCAGTCCCCCATCGTCCCTCCCTGACCACACCACTCCCTGCAGTGCTGTGTACACATGTTTGAATAAGTGTACAGTACTCATCTTTAGTTTCAAGCACTTGACCCCAACCTTAATGTTACCTTTGTTAGTCACTGTTTCTTATATTGATTTTTGTTTTTGTTTTGTTTGATCGGTGGTCATTTCCCATTTTGTTCACAACCTCAAAAACGGCTTGCCACATGTTCTCATGTTTGTGCTACTATGCAGACACCCTTTCAACTGTTAAATTGTCATCCCTGTTCTCCAAATAAATACACATACATTCATGAGGGAGTGAAACCAGCTCTAATAGGCCAGATCTGCTATTTGCTTCCTTCCCCAAAAGCTCAAAATAGCATGCAATATGAAAACATTTCTTTGATTCATCTTTCCATTGGTCATACCATACTTTTTTCTGGTTCATCTTGAGTACAGGGTTGTTCCAGATTAGAGAGACACAGAGTAGGTTATTTGGGCTATCCAGTTGTTTAAGAGTTTACACATTGTCTCTGTATCGGTTGTGGATTTAAGAGTCTGCTTTTTCCAATGGTACCCATTTTCGGAGTGTCATTTTTCTTGTCTTTTAACAGTCTTCCCAGTTGGAGTAAGATGAACACTTTCTGATATGTTTTGAAGCACAGAAGCAGGAAACATCTGTTTTCTGTCTGTTGTTATGTTTTTCTGAGAATGTGGACTTTTTGTGGTGTGTCTGAGAAACCTTTATTTGCTTTCAGTATCTTACTAGAAGTTGTTTTGCCCTGGAAAGAGAAGTTGGGTCAGTGGAGACATTCGCTATGCCCTTAACAGGAGTACAAAGGATCTCATATCTATTAAATCATAGCATCACCTTCTATAGGACTTCGTTAAAAAAATGTGAGTTCATCAAAACAGTTGAGGGCTAACTTAAACATACCCGATCCCATTATGCAGAAATGCAATGTAACTGGCTGATGTGTGATGAATAGAGCCTGTCAATGTAGAATTCACAATAGGGCCCTGTTGTGGTATAGAATTTCAAAGTTGTATACCGCAGACCATGGGCCTCTAATTAGGACATGCCACAGATACACGTAACATAATACAGGGTCCTAAACATTGGACAGGGCATAAGGGGGGGATTGATCAGCTCTGAAGGTTGGAGTCTCGAGGGGGAAGATATGTACTCAAAGACAGAAGCCACTTAACTTTAGACTGCATCTAATTTCAGGAGCAGTTCACATTCTGAGGTGATTGGTTGCTCTGGACTGTGGGACACTTAACGCCACGTTAGCTCACTTGCAGATTCATGTATAGAAACGGTATGATCCTGGATAGTGCACGTCTAAAGTGAGTAAGGGTCTTTTAACCCGAAATAAGTGCAACAATCCTGTTGCATAATATTAGTGCACGGGTAAATAGATTGCTGGTTTTTACTTAGGTTATCTAAATAAAATGGCAACAAGTACAGTAACTGAAATAGAGCAACTACAAAACATAGCAAAATAACTGAAAATGGTGGCATGGCACGTGTATGTCCTTAAGCAGCTTGTGAAGAGGAAAAAAGGTATTGCTGTCCTTAAAAGACCTTCAAACAGATATTGCGTTTCCACAACAGATACATTTGACTGATGGAGAACCCAAGATCCTAATCAAGCAGTGGGTGGTATGAGAGAAATAGCTCAGGTGTTGCAAAAATGTAAGGCGGCAGTATATTAATACATAAACGTTTCCATGTCAGCGACATCTAGGACATAAAGGAAGTAAAGTAGCTGATGCAAAAAAAAAAACATGGAGGTGAGATAAGCATCCTCTGCAACATATAACTACCAAACACCCATCAAATCCCAAAAACAGGCATTCAGTGAAATTGAGAGAAAGCTGATATAAATCGGCCATATATGCACGGTTTGGGGGCAAGATGTATAACAAATACATATGGCCCTTTGTTTGACCGAGTCCTTTACCTGTTTTTGGAACTTGTATTTGACGAAAGAGGATCATTTTCCTGAAAAAAAACCCCAATTGCAGGCGACAGGAGCAAGTGCAACCGGTGACAAACTGGGACCAAAAATAGGCCCTTGCACCAAAGAAAACGGCCCTCCTGGCCAGCAACATTGTGTGAGTAGCACTTGGAGGCAAACCTTTAGGAAACTGTATGCGTCCTAACAAGTGGACTGTTAAGTGGCAGTCTTGCAGTCTGCGGATCCGAGGTCGGCTGGTCTGCGGTAGACCATTCCCCTGATCGGATCATGTGAGTAAAAGGACAGCCCCTTTAATGTCTAAAAAGATCAAAAGTAAAGGTGACTCTACGAGGTACAATCTCCGTAGAGGAAACAAGGATACGTCTGCGAACGCACCTAAGGAAATGACGGAGGAGGGGTTCGTTTTGCAAACGTGCACTAAGGCTCTGAATGACAGACACAATGGAGGGCTCATAACAAAGTTTTTCCAGGTATAGGCGGACCAAGTGGGGACTAAGGACCTAGCTGCACAAGTAAGTAAGGAAGCTGGAAACCCTGAAGTGGTAACCTACACAAAAGCGATGGTGCATGAGGAAGCCTCTGTGGGTGAGGAGATTGACAATAACACTTGGCTCGAATTATGCTATTCCTTCCAGCAGAGCATAAACCGGACTGCCCCGGAGGGTATTGTAACTCATGGTCCAGTTAAGCCAGAACGCCAAAAAATCACTAAAACAAGGGGGTTGGAGATCCCGCCTCCTACTAATGATCGCTTGTCGGCATCGCCAAACCTAAGGATTCAGCTTGATGCTTCCCAAGCGCTGTCGGAAATTGAAGAAAGTATAGTTTCCTATGTTGAACTACGGTGATGACGCAGTTTGCTTTAAAGATTCTGCTAAAATTAATTAAGTGGCAGAATCTTTGATGCACTAACTGAAACTGAGGGTTCAATGGGCACCAAGCTGTCACATGAGGCAGTGGGTGAGGCCCATGATTCGATCAGGGCAAACAGGGATGTAACAATGAGGGCACAGCCTGACCCCAGTAGGAAGGAGACTGCGGAAGCCGTTGAAAGAAATCTGGTAACACAGGAAGAGTTGGAAGTACCAGAGTCATGTAATGAGAGGCGTAAAGCGTCCTGTCTCAAAATTGGAAAGCAGCAAAATAAATCTAATATTGAGAAAGGTGCGCTAGTGCCAATTCTGACAAAGAAAAAAGCAGCATGGGCACGAAGACGCCTATGCAAACAAGCTGGTACGCTGACCAGTTGAGCTATAAATGAGGACTCTCAGAAATTGACTGGCGACCTCTCAGGGGGTGTGGCGGATCGGTCAACTCATGATGCTGAGCCGGATATTCAGGGCCTGGCTAACGTTAATCTGACCTCGACACCGGAAAGGAGGAAGATGTTGGCATTCTCCTTGAAACCAACAGTTAAATCTATTCCGATGGAACCGTGTGCCCCTCATGTTGATCTTAACTCTAACATTATTAGTATAAAACACCTCAACCAAAAGCATAGGAAAAAATGGGCCAAACGGCTGGTCTTTTTGAAAGCTTTGCTCCAAATCCCCCAACTACACATCCTTTTATCAGATGACTTTGATTTCATCCAACCAATGGCATGTAAACACCCTGATGTGTCTAGAGTGCACTGTACAAACGTAGCGGTCTTATATCCTTCAAATGTTGAACTGTGGCATTGAGCTTGATGTGGACTTTGAGAAAGAGGATCATGCACTGTCAATAATAGGAATGAATGACAAGGATAGTAGGGAATGAAAACTACCCAGTACAGAGCAGATGGCTGAATGTTAAAATGGTTGGTGGAATCACTTGCAACTGTGCCTGTCGATTCATGTTGAACTGTATCTATCATGCCCTGGAACGGGTTGGGTTTTAGTCATATCTTGGGCTCAGTGGAAGTACAGGAAATGTTGACTGAAAATCAGATTGTATCCTACACGAAACATGGCTCAGAATTAATCTTTTAGTGGAAGGATTTGCAATCTATCAAACCATGGCAAAGAAAGGCAGGCAATTTGGTGGTCGTGTGGTTGGTGTTAGTCAATCGTTAATTGTTAAAAGGGTGGTATGGGATTTGGCCTGTGAGCACTTAATGATAAGGATGTGTTATTTATATAGCGCCTTAATCCAAAGCGCTTTACAGAGCACATATTTACATACAATATCACCGAACCGAAATTGGTACTCATTTATCCACCTCAGAAGGATGAAAGGCTGAGTCGGCCTTGCCGAGATTCAAACCTGCGACCTGCAGATCACGCTCAGATCGCAGAATCCGCTGAGCTATGTTACCGGCATTATTATTATCGGCGGTTGAGGGTATAAATCCCACCCCTGGTGGTTGAACACTGGTGGTGAATGTATATAATTTACCAGGAGGAGGGATGAATGAACTGATCCAAAGTAATTGTTTGATATGTTAGTGGACTGGTCGAATGGGGGTCCCAAAGACCTGATCATACTATGTGGTGACTTTAATTGTAGTTGAGTATGTAAATGGGGAATTTGGCCCAACCCTCCAATTGATCTAAGTTGCAGGAATGCCCAAGATAGACTGTCTAAGGAGAGGATTAGATGGCTGAGATTTTTGGGAGAATGTGATTTGAGGATGACCAATTGCTGCATAGAGGGTGATAAACAGGGAAAACCCACATGGAAAATGGGTCGAAAGAGTGCTACCTTTGAATACTTCTTTGTTAAAACCTCATTATTTACAAACATCACTGGATTGAGGATAAAAGAGAATAGCTACAGTGATCATGTGTCAGTTATACTGGCATAAAATAGATGAGCAAGGTAAAAAGTGAGTCATGGGTGGCGGTATCGAAGTGAATCATGCTGGGAATAATGTAACATGGATGGGAAAAATGTTGATCGGGCGAGGGAACTTATTCTGGAGAGTTGTCCGGGGTTGGTGAAGGAACTGGAAGCTAAGAGTAGGGATGAAATTGAGGAATGGTTCACCGAATTAATTTTGAAGTTTGTGTATCATAAATCAACACAAATAGTTGGTGAAGGTAAAGGTAAAATGAGGTACGATAGGGTGATCCGAGACACGAAACGAGAAATGAGGCGGGAAGTATGAATGATTAGTAAGGGAGAGCTTTCTCTAGGTGGTCAAATGTCCACAATTAATAGAATAAAAAATATGTATGGAAATTAAATCTATTGGTGGAAATATACTTCCAAAATTGGGGATTGGCAACATCTGGTGAAGGTTTTGAAAGAAAAGAATGAGCGTAACATTTGGAAATCACTGGGTGAGGCAAAAGGAATGAAAAACAGAAGAGTCATAAACCCGATTGGTGACATTCAATGGACCAATCATTTGCGGAATACGTTAGCCAAAAGCGAGGGTATGCCCTTAAGGCCTCTTCATTATATAAGAAATCCTAGTTTTGTGATTGAGAACGTGGACATTGAGTATAAAATCAGAGGGCTCAAAGCATCCAGGACCCCTGGGCCCAACAGCCTGGCCAATGTAGTGTTAAAACAAGAGCCTGAGGAATGGGCTAATATTTTAGGAATACTGTTTGAAAAGGTTATAAAGAAGAGGGTAATACTCCATGTCTGGCAGTCAGCAATTGTGATCCCTATGCACAAGAAGGGAGACCTTATGGATCCAGGTAACTATAGAACTCTTTTGATGCTGAATGTGACTGGCATAATATTTGCCTCATTTCTGCTTCAAAAGATGCAAACATGTGTAGCAGAGAAGGGAATATTAGATTGCTTCCAGACAAGTTTTAGAGCTGGATGTGCTACTGGGACAACTTCTGGCTTATGTGCATGCTCACAGAGAGAACACAATATAAAGATAGTACGGGGCTATACACTTTACATTGATTTTAAAATGGCCTTCGATTCACTTCACAGAGAACACTTGTGGCAAAAATTGGAGATCTATGGCTGACCTGAATGTATCTTATATTTTGTGAAGTTGTTTCATGAAAATAATACAGTTCGAGTGAGGTTGGACGGTAAGGGGACTTAACAGCCCGATAGTGATGTGTAGGGGAGTTAAGCAGATCTGTGGTATGGCGTCCTTACTGTTCAACCTCTACTTGGCTGACCTGCAGCTAGCCTTGAATAGGGTAGGATTTTGTCCCACTAAGGTGGATGGCCATAGCTGCACTACCCTGGCATATGCTGATGACTTAGTCATTTTGGATCACACATTTAGGGAACTAAAAAGATTTGCAGAGGAATTATGGGCATATGCGAAGGAAAATGAGTTGACTATTACTAGATACAAGACCCAGGTAATTTTCTTTGGTAGAAAAGGGGTCAGAAGAGTAGCTTTAAACCTAGAGGGACATCATAACCATTACAGTGAGCAATACAGATACTTGAGCATCATTATGGAGCCACAGCAGGGTTACCATGAATGTATTAGAAATCGACAAGACGGGCAAACCAGTTAACAGCACTAATCTTGCTTTATGTATCTCGTACAGGTGGCTTCACGGTGACAGGGGCCAGGATGCTGTATTGCCAGTGTTGTATACCTTCTGTCCTATATGGGCTCAAAGCCTTGACAATTACCAATTGGAATTGGCTACAGGTGATTGAAAGCAAATTCTGGAGGAAAATACAGAGATAACCCCAGTGTGTTCCAATAGAAATTATTCACCTGGAGTTGTGGTTAATATCTTTGGTAAACCTCATGAGGCAGAAAAAAGCCCTTGTGTATATAAGTGCAAAAAAAGCAGCTACAAATTTGCTTCTTCAATCAATTGGAAGGGAAATTGAACTAAAGCGAGTGAGGCATCTATGGCCCAAATCGTGAAACAATTTGAAAATTTTGATTGGCTACGTGAGTGGGAGGAGAATTTTTCTTGTGCTGAAGAACAGCCTGGTAAGGAAAATGGAATTGGGGGACTGGGTAGAAAATGTTACGCACCTCTCCAAATGAAAACATTATGAATTTGTGTCTCAAATGATTTATATTTACAAGAAGCCTCAAGCCTACATTTCATTATGCCCTTCCAAGGAGTTGCAGAGGTTTATACTTTTGTTAAGACTAAAGCGGTTGCCGATGCTGGCCAATACGGGGGCCATTTTGAAAATTCCAGAGAAAGATAGATATTGTAGACTGTGCTAACTGTGTGCCCTGTGATGGGGCCTACTTACATTAGACATTTGAGCTTCCTGGTACATGACTTGGACAACATAAAGGAACGTGAATTTTGGTTAAGGTGTCTGAATTCGAATTCAAAGCGCATCCCAAATAGCAATGTATAGGATATGGTTGGAGGTAAAAGAAAAATTTAATCAGGATGACATTTGAAAGTAATTCAATTTTGATACGGATTATATTGTTTTAGATTGATGATATGCATTAATTTTTACTGTACATTTTCTGTAATGGAATATTTTAGGTAATGCTTTATTTGTTTCTATTTATGTGTAAAGTTGTAATTAACTGTAACACATTACATTAAAATAAACTTTTAATGCACACTGGAACAGCACTATTCTTCAGAATTACCAGCTGGATGGTGCAATGAGTCATCAAATGGGCCCATAAAAACATTGCACAGTAACTGGTCAGGGTGGCCCTGTTGCCCCATAGGCCTGTCCAAGCTTGATCGCAATTCTACACACCTGCTGATTAAAAGGTTTGGTTGAAACAAAATGATAGCCTTGTACAGGAGCCCCAGGACACATCCTCTTCTTCACAGTGCACTTGAAGTGCTGTTGCACAGTGACTTGCGAAGGACAATATATGTGAGTATGCCCCTCCCATGTGTGCTACAACTTGAAAAAGAAATGCTATGAAATTGGGATTAGAGAACACACTTGAAGTTTGGAGTAGAAGAGCTCGATTGGAGCTTATCTCAGCCTGAGCAAATTATTGAAGAAATCGGCCTCGTACAGACAATGGGCATGCTCATTCATTAGCTTGCAGAGCTGTCCAGTCATGTTGTGATCAAGTGCTGTTCATACGACAGAAATTACCTTATGCAGGTTCGATCATGATTTGAGTGGGTTCAATGCGATGCTGGCCTTTAATCCGTCTGCATAAATTATCATGGTGATGGTTCGCCAATACCACAGAATTTGGAAGCTGTCAAGGAAACAACAAGTATTCAGGTGCCTACATTCATTACTTGCTCTCACATAGACAGACACACACACACCCACACACACTTTATCTCGAATTTCTGATGACTGAGAATGACCATTCCTAAACTAATGTTTCTCCCTATAAAAGATGTTGGGTAACGATAGGTGCTACATTTAAACTTTGATCAACACAAGCTCTTGCTCACGTTTGATTTTGGGTTAAAAATATTGTACTGACCTATTGGCTGTCTTAGAAAAGTCCATACAAATATTGATGTGCATGCATTACTTTGACAGAACCCATTAAACCAAGTGGACTTTACAATGAACATCAGAATTCCTTGGTCTCCAACATGTCCCAAATGCTTTATCAGTGCACTGCGCTTCCTCCCTAGTTGTTTTGTAGCAAATATGCTACCTTTTTAACTATTAGAGTCTCATATTTCGATCTGGGCCATAGCCGGACAGATTTATTTCCCCTTCCAACTAATTATTTTTTCCCCTTTACGTGGTCCCTATTTTTACACAATCCTGGAGTCTACGTTGGTTAATTGGTATTTGGCTGAGCCTAACCTAAACATTATTTTGAGGAGCTGGATGTAAAGGTCTCCTAAAGACAAAGACACCTCAACTTTGGTATCTCAATGAAATACATGGATTAAACGAAATTTGGAAAAATCAATGCACCTGCTACAAATAATAATAGATGATTCTTAAATAATAGACTTGCATAGGAACAGCGTGCTTGAGGTAACTGTATAAGTGAGTTACACTGCAATTTTTCAGATAGGCAAGCTCGCTCATCAATACGACCTATAAATACATGCTCACACGGGGAAGGGTGTTCTGCCAATCAGTTGGCTGGAAACGCAGGCATGAACTGCTAGTGCCCAACTTCGTTCAATCAGCCACTGAAGCCCCTTCCCCAGGTCTTGCCATCTTATTTTTGGATTTGGGCCCACAGCCTCTTCCTGTGCTCTTCCCTGGCGCCCAACCTCGCCTCCAACCCCCACGAAATCCCACACTCAACCTTCCACCTTCTCCACCCACTCACCTGCTGACCAGCTGCCTGCGGCTTTGGTTGCCCATCAATGTTTTTCTTTTCTATTTTTTTTTTTTTTTTTTACAGGAGATTAGGTTCGCACAATACGTGCAGAGCACACCTTCTAGCAAAAAAACAAAGCCCCCCGTAGATCATGGGTGCAAATAGAAATCACCCCGTTGTCCGGATGTGTACAGAGACGGTAACATCCCTGAGCCCATTACAAGCTCTTCACGCATGACACCCCTCTAGTCGCAGGGGTGAGAGCTATAAAGAATTCTTACTTCATAAAGATTCACCCTAACCTACACGTGTTGTACTCTGTCCAAGCTTCCATATGGTTGATATTGAGCATGTATGTGATTACATTTGTCTTGAATGTCAATGAATTAAGTACATGAATTACAGTTTGGTTATACCACATACAGCAATTGTCACATTACATTAGCAGGAAGGAAGAAGAGAAAAAGGAGACACAATTAGTTCCATGCACAATTAAAAATAGAATGTAAGTGTCTAATGGAACCGATAATAATTATAAGCCATGATACACCTTATATAAATGAAAAGAGGAATTGTAGTAACATGGGTATTGCTTAAATCAATCCAAATAATTCAATTTGATATTTTGATAGTGACTGATTTAAATATTAAATATATGAATTTACCCAAAAGGTATTGGCCTATGTTATGATCTTGTTACTTGTGGATAATAGTTGACTATTACATTTTTGTCACCAGAGATATGTCTTACCCTTGAATTGGTTTTATAACTTGTGGAGTTGTCCGTATTTTTAGTGTTGGCTATTAGGTGGCAATCTAGCGCCCCTTACCAGCCAAAGCTATTGGCATAGGAGTGCAGATAAGAGGGAGATGGAATGTGAGAAGGGTCAGATGTCTTTGGGAGATTTTGACATAACTACCCATTGCCATACTAATCCCTAAGGGCTATTGCTGCCTACTGCCTGCCCTTCTCCCGCTCAAAACACATATTCCTGGGGTCTCTTTCAGATAGCTCTATCACACAGTAACATCAGGCTATGTGTTGTATGGGGCAGTCACTGTTATTTGTAAGCAGTATCCTCTAGGTTAATGGCTTAATTGCAGCTACAATAAGCTCTGGGTGGAATACAATTATCTTTACCAAGTGTGCTTTCAGCCACTTGATTTATGCGCAATGTTTTACTGCAGCGAGCGTAAACTTCAAAAGCTTTTCATGTTCATTAAATGGGACATATGGCTTAACAATGTATCAGGGGTCCTCCTTGAGCACGTAGTCAGTACTGTGCCAAAGGTAATCCAAAAAGGAGCGTACACCAGGCAAGAAGCAACACTGTTTATTACCGCTGGAAAAGCCCAAATGAAACAGCACATTGGAACAGAACTGAGTGATGAGAGCTGACAAAACCGCCCACTGTGGTCAAATATTGTATACAGCTAGGACATTATTTGCATAGTGAGAAACAGTTGCCATTAGTGTTTCAAGTTATTGGGAATCCTGCTGAGCTGATTGGCAGGACCAGGTCAGTCCCCTATAGCTGGACATATGTTAGTTGAAAATTATTTGAGCAAAACAGTCTTGACTCACCACTTGTTCATCACCTCCCCTGTGGCACCACATTCCTTCCCGCTCCACCCCACAACTTAATTGGAATATCTAATATGTTATTGTGCTGACCTCCAGGAACATTATTCGTCTGACAATGGTCAGCACACATAGGAAGTACATGAAACATCCTAAGCTGATGGGAAGGGAGACATTCACACAGCATCCGACCAATGAGGGGCCTAGTGAGCATCATCGAGGACACAATATGCTTGTTGCTTTTCGGGAACACCAAAACTCACCTTCGGATTGGCTCTTAAT
Organism: Ambystoma mexicanum; assembly: GCF_040938575.1. NCBI lineage: Eukaryota > Metazoa > Chordata > Amphibia > Caudata > Ambystomatidae > Ambystoma > Ambystoma mexicanum. The sequence continues at coordinate 1,313,423,028 of NC_090930.1, read as the reverse complement.
GGATCATCCCATCATCCCACATCCTTCTTCCCAGGCCCACCTGCCAAAGGGCAATTTGAAACCACTGATCGTGCTGTGAGTGTGCATCCCTGAACATATTCTTGTGAATGTAATTCTCTGTGGTCTCAGCATGCGCTCGTGAGTATCCTTGCTGACCTTGTATGTATCCGCTGGTTCGGTTCCCAGTGACTGCTGCATCCTGGGAACAGCCCTCTTGAATCATTCTCTCAGCAACCCACTGCCTTAGAGCATCCGTGCAATGTTTCCCCTGTGGCTTACCAAGCAGGGCCTGTCTGTGTAACCCCCATGTGATCTACTTACCAGTGGCTTTTACCTGCCACCCCACGTGTTATGCCTCCATATGTATTTTGCTCCCCTACCCCACATGTTTCCCCTTGGGGGCACCCCTGCCTCACTCTGGTCTCCTGGCTTCTCGGACTGCATGTGTGCCCTAGGCACATTTATTACAGCTATCAATGATATCCTATACTGTGTCTGGAGCGCCCGCTCCTCTTACCATTATTCCCGCAGCTTGTAGGTGCACTCCCCCGGACAGCGCTGTACCAGCACTTTCACTACATTCCCCCTTCGATCGATCTATTGAACAACACTCTTTTGCCCCCCATTTCTTTGCTCACTGGTTGGGGCATCTATTGCCTTGTTAGCCTATGCATGTACTCATCCAAGGTGGAACCTATTACTATGCAGTCCCGCCTATCTAAAGAACATGCTACCCAAAGGCATCATAACTTTTTTCAATTAAGTGATAGCACTGCAAAGACCACCTGTACTTGGTCTTCACCATCATTCATTCCGGGGTGCTGGACATCCTTTTTGTTATCCTCCTTCTCCCCATCAATAGCCGACATTAAATACAGAACTTTTTTCCTTCTGCCATTACAGTTTTATGCAATCAACTGTCCTGTACAGAAGGCGACGAGCATCAAGACAAGCATGGGGACCGTTATCTTAAATATTACAGCCAGCTACTCGGGTACGCATATGGGTCGGGAAAATGTAATTGCTCCAATGCTATAGCCAACAGTTTTCTAGGCATTACTGGTTTCCCTGTGATATTCTGCCTCCACACCAAATCAGTTGGGGAGAGAGAGAGCACCCCCTTTGTATCCATACATCTTTTTCTTCCTGGGGGGCATCCTTCTGCAGGTCAATTATCTGTGCAATAGGTATTTAGCAGAAGGGTTCGGCGTTCTCTGATCCTTTATTCCTTTTTTTCCCCTGCAAGCATCATTGGCACCCTCCCTTCCACACCTGGAAACAACCTGGTGGTCGCTTCAGGTAGGTAGGCAGCTTCTTTTGCTGCTCTGTCGGCCATGTTGTTCCTTTGAGAGATCAAATCCTGCACACTTTATCATGGCTTCCTCCACTGGCAATTTGAATGCTTCACTTAGTTCAGGGAGTAACTCAGCATGTTGTACCGGGGACCCATCGTTCTTCCTGAACCCCCTTTTCTCCCAACGGGCCAACCCTGAAAGGATGGTGGACGTGACATAAGCAGAGTCTGAAAAGATGTTTTCTACGTGTCCCTCTGTCATGTGTAGTGCACTTTTCATGGCCACTAGTTCTGCTGCTCGCGCTGAATAATAATGTGATGGCAATCTCATTTGGGAGGGAACTGAAAGTTCCCATCCTAATGGTACACCACTGTAGCACCATTGTGTTTTCTTCCTGTATTTGAGTCTATGCTCAAGGACCGGTCAATGAAGACCATATCCCCTCCAACTATCTCTTCTTCCTGTACCCGAACGTTCCTTTCCATTCTGTCCATGTATGCTGCACAATTATGCATATATTCCCCTGGCTCTGCTATAAATGTTGATGGATGCACCACACAATACCTCAATAGCTCAATCACTGGGTTTATGAGTATTATTTCATAACCTGAAGCCCTCTGCATAGTGAGTGTAGATTTCGATTTCTCCAAAATGGCAAAAAGAGTGTGCTATATGGACAAAATCACAGCGCAACCCATGGTAATTGTCCCCACCTGTTCTATCGCAAACACTGCAGCCACAAGTGCTTCCGCACAGGGGAAGTGTCCTTGCATCACTGTCTCTAGGAGACCACTGTAGTAGGGTAGAAGCTTGTGTTACTGCAGATTATTCTGCTTAAGAACAAATGTCATCACAGAGCGGTCTGTTAAAAGGTTTTACATCAAATTTGAAATGTTTAATAACCTTAAAACCTGTGAGCATATTCCTATTAATAACCAAATCATAGTAAAATTATGTTTTCTTTGTACTAAGAGGGAAGGATGTCAGTTCCTCCTCTGAAGAACCAACTTCTTCCAATGGAGACATACACCAATCTCGCCATGATGCTAAGACCTTAGATGATTTATCCTTAACAATGCCCTTTAATGTGGCAATAAGACCCGAGGTGGCGGGCCAATACTGCCCCAGGTAATGCCCGGGGCGGTAGTTATAACGAAGCCCCGGGCATTACCTTCAGCGGTATTGGCCCGCCGCCGAGGGTCTTATTGCCATTAGTACCCCGGCCCGTTGGATCGGGGTGCTAATGGCATTTTTTTCTGTTCCGAAACACGTTTCGGAACAGAAAAAAAAAACAGCAACAAAAATGGCCACCGCCACCGAAGGGGAAAAAGTAGTCAGTTTTCCCTTTCCATGGCAGCCATCGGGGGCGGACGCGCTGGCAACAGAAGTGTTCCCAGCGTGTTTGCTTCCAAGCCCAGAAGAAAAAAGAAGGTAATTGGGGTCGGGAGGGGCGGAAGGGAGGGGATGGGGAGGAAGAAAAAAAAAAAACATACCGCGGTCTCTGGCGGGGGACGATGGAAGCCTCCAGCCATGTGGAGGCTTGGAGCGGGGATGGCCACGCTCCGAGTCTCCACACGGCTGGAGGTTTCCATCGTCCCCACTGGAGACCGCAGGATAGAAGGTAAGTGGGGTGGGGAGGGAGGAGGGAGGAAAGGCTTGGGGAAAAAAAAAATCTTACCTGAGTCCCCGGCGGGGGACGAAGGAAGCCTCCAGCCATGGGGAGGCTCGGAGCGGGGATTGCCCTGCTTCGAGCATCCTCATTGGCTGAGGGGCTACCACGCCCCTCGCCGGGAACAGAGTAGCCGGCACGCACGGCATGGACGGGAATACCATGTGGTATGGCTCACAAATGAGCCAATCACCACACAGCATTCCTGTTCAGCCGCGCGTGCCGGGTACTAATGCACTATATACGGATCCAGATGGTGGGGCCAGAAAATCTCTATATAATTGTAAACAACTCCAAGTGATATGAACTTGGAGAGCCAAGAGGTCCAAAATATGCCTTCGGGAAGGTTCAAGACTTTTTTTTCTCCAAATCTTGGCCTCCACTTTAGTCCAGTCGACAGGAATTAGAGAAGTCTCTGCTCCATAAATTCATTATCAAGTTTTGTTGTTGTTGATAGTATCTAATTACTGGAGTTAGAGAAAATCGACAGAATTTCCTGTTCAGCTGTCTCAATTGTGTAACCATTGACATTATCACTGAATTAGTAAGATGTGGCACGCCTAGCTTATCATTGTTTGATGTTATTAGCATCCGCACGATTTTAAAATAATCTACTTTCTCCAGCACCTGGCCCATACATTTCCATGTAAATGCATATTTTAAATGCTTACCATTGCTGGTCTTTTTAGGGTTGATTACTAACATTTTGATTTATCAACATTCATCATTAAGTCTAGATTCTTACAATGAGTATAGACCACACATAATGAGTGTTGTAACCCAATTGGGGTATAATCAAATAAACCTATATCATCAGCATATAATAAATAATGAATAAAAACAGAACCCAGTTTGGGGGTATTGGCTCTTATATTTGTCAGGGCAGATTTTAAGTCTAGTGTTTGTGTGTAGAGCTATCAGCGTGTTTAGAAAAGCCTCTGGACGTCCAAGTGTATGCATCTTATCCCATAGTGTGGCTCTTCTTACACAATCAAAAGCTGTAGAGATATCTAAAAATGCTACAAACTTAAAAATGCTAAAAACTGCTACAGCTAAAAACTGGATAATAAACACATTTAAACAAGTGCTAACCACTTTCTTAAAACCTGACTTTAATACATCCAAGCCCTTTATCGATGTGATCCACCCTTGAAGTTCTGCTAAAACATACATCGCAAACATTTTATAAGATGAGTCTAAAAGGGAGATTGGCCTATAATTGTTGGTGTCTGCTCTACTCCCCTTTTTATAAATTAAAACAATAAAAGCATCTTTCCAAGACGGGGGTATAAAGTTCAAGTGCATCATTTTTGTAAACAATTGAAAAAGCACCTTTGCCCACAAATCAGGGCAGGATTTCAAAGTCATGTTTGACAGTCCATCCGATCCTGGGGCAATTGAAGACTTATATTTCATAATCGAAATCCAAAGGGAGTCTACATCAATATCGAGAGAGAACTACTCTATATTGTTCTCCCGAATCATAACGTACTTCGAACAATCAATGTGACTGGCATTATTAGACGAGTATAATGCTCTGCAGTACTCTTCCCATATAGCCTGAGAGATAGGCTGAGATTGCAACGTTGATTGGACACCTGGCGTCTTAATTAATTACCAGAATGGTTTTCCATCCCACCGTTGCAAGATATCTAGCATAGCCTCAGCATCCCTTTTAAAAATCTATGAGACCAATTATTACACTGCTGTCTGAATTTTCTGTTCTTCATAGCGTTTCCTATCCCTCTTGTTTCATTTCCTCTATTTGCCTTTTCAGTTCCTTTTTTTCTGATGTGTGGTTTTACCAAATTTATGCTTGTGGAGTTTAAGTCGCCCATCTCCTTTAAATTTTTTAAAGGTGAATAGATTTACAAGAAGCCTTGGAGCATCAGAACAAATTCAAGGGGGGATTCATTATAAAACCAACCCGCTGTAAAAGAAAACATACTCTAGACAATTAAACCGTGGCGCCTGTGGTGGCCTCCACATAACTGCGTGATCATGCTGTTTAAGTGAAACCTCGAGTGGTATTACATTGTACTCTGGTCACCGAATGTTACAAGCTAAGGTCAATTCTAGGGGGCTATGATCACTCCCCCCTATTTTAAGCAGAATGATTGGTTCCTTACTGAGTGCAAATAAATCAGTTGATACATAATATAAGAGTCGAGGTTGATAGGCCATTTGACCACATATGACTAGGGGGGATATCACCTCTAACATTTCCCTATGGAAAAATCCCACATTTCCAATTCATCTCTAATAATTCGACCGCTCTCTCTTAAGTGCTTAGTACCACTCATTCTCTCTATATATTGTTAGTCCACTTTAAATCCAAATATATTCTAATTAAATCTCCAAGTAAAATTACAGAAGTTCCTTCGTCAGGAATGAAAGCTGTTAAAATCTCTTAAAGATCATATAAAAAATGGCTCAAATTTGTTGTTCCTGTATTAAAATAGACATTTAGCCCCAAACATACATAATCCCAAGAATTCAAGACATCCCACGATTTCAGTTTAACTGCAAGTACATCTGGCCTATTGGTAACAAGATTGTCCATGGCTATGACAGTCTGATGTCTTAATGCACATAATATAATCTCCAAAAGATTGGCCTATTTCTCTCTTAAGAGCCAGGTTGGCACAGATTGAGAAACACTTGTGTATAAGCGCGTTACAAATGCATATCAAACATTAAACACAGTTTCCGCCAGAATCCACGTTTCCTGGAGACAAATGAAATCTTACTGTGCCCACAGTTCATTCTTGTTTAACAAATGGATAAATCCCTGTGTATTCCATGATAATAATCTCAGTTTGAAGAGTTTGAAGTTCAGTTTACTGAGTTGAGGCCTTTGAAATGCAATGTATTTACTATATGCGACAAATCATAAGTAACTGATCTGGGATTCGAAATAGTTGCATTTACATTGAACATATCACCTGTACCAACACTTACACCATTCCTCACATTTATTACCAAGGGCTCCAGGGGAACAGGCGAGGAACTTCTCATATAGAGCACAGGTTCATCCCGGAAAAACACTACCTACCATCACAGTAATTTCACATCCCATCTGTTTAAGGAGTAAGATTTCAGAAAAGATAATGGCCCTTATTACAAGTGTGGCAGTATTAACCCAGTGATTCTGTGGAGCCAGTGGCACCGTTTCCGCCAACCGTAACCACAGAATCATCGGCGAATCACAACATCGTGGGAGCGCGCAATCCGACATGCTGGTGACGGTGCGACCGGCATGATGGAAACACTGTCAAACTAGTGTAAAATCGGTGCCACCGTCTGCAACAATGCCGGTAGCACCATTTACGCCATGCCATTGCCGGAAAAACGTAACGGAAACACCAACCCTCGGAAACAATGTGACCACCGGAACAGGAAATCCGCTGGTGGCCATTTTGGAAAACACAATCCTCTTAAAATCACACAGTTCCTGTTGCCATCCAGACACGTAGACACCAGCCTTGTACTAGCAGGCATGGCATCTTGCATTCCCTGAAAGACGGCAGCAGAAGCCACGCTTCACTGAGCAGGAGCTAACCATCCTCACAGACTGCATCGTACAACATGCTTGAGAGCTGTTTGCCACAGACTACCGCCGCAGCACTCAAATCCGAAAGAATGCCATCTGGGAGGAAGCGGCTCAGAAGGCGTCAGCCATGGGACCTGTATCCTGCACAGTACATGACTGCCACAAGCGGTGGATGACCTCCTCCTGAGAGTGAGCAACCTGCTGTCGGCCCACCACAAGGAATGCCTGGTCACTGGCGGTGGGACAAGCTCACCTATCAAACTCATGCCATGGGAGGAGAAGTAGAGCAGTGTGCTGCACCTTGAAGGGATCGAGGGAGTCGGAGCAGCAGAGGCTGGAGTAGGGACACCTGGAGAGGATGGTGAGTACAACATGTCACACCAAAACAAACACAGCGGGCAGACAAATGCAGTGCACAACACACAGAGACATGCCCAATTTCCCAACACAAGACCACATCCAACCCATACAGTGGCCAACGAACCATGGCCGTTGGCAGACAAACATTGCCCCCACAAACATGCAAACACACATATGCCCACATAAGTGCTGTACATGTGCAGGCATTGACGACATGAGAACCAACACATACACAAGGCACCCCCCCTGAGGTGGCATGTATGCCCATGTGCAATGTGCACCCGTGCCACACCTGCATGCATGCACGCATCCAATCCGTTCTGACGGACCTGGACCTGGCATGGTTGACTGCCTACCTGTCAGACTGACACCCCCAAGTGTAATAGTGCCCTTCCCACACCTCCATTTCACTCCCCACATGTGTCGTCCCTCAGGGCACCATTTAATTGCCATGGCTCCCCAACACCTACCTTGCACCTCTGGCCCACACAATCACCACCATTGCACCCGACTCCCACTGTAATGCTATGACACACCGCCCACCTACAAACTCCCATCCTGTACTACCTCTCCATCCTCCCTCATACATGAGTGAATGACTGCTAATCTTGCAACATGCTCCGCTGACGATCCCTGCCTCAATACCAGCAAGACAGAGAAGCCCTGATGAGCATGCTGCCTGCCCCAACAGAGGCACAACCTGCATCCCTGTCACAACTCCTGCTGCCCCAACAGAGGCACATCCTGTAGCCCCTGTCGCAACTCCTGCTGCCCCAACAAAGGCACAGGCTGCAGCCCCTGTCGCAACTCCTGCTGCCCCAACAGAGGCGCCAACAGGATGGCTATTACCCCCCACACCTGTCTACCATGTACATGGGCGTGTCTACAGATGACGATGCCGGACAGGATGCTGTGCACACCACGGATGGCACATCTGAACACACCCCCTACCACCGTCCGTCATTCAGCCCCTGCGACATCCACAGACCACCTCCACCACCCAACCTCAGCATCAGAGTCATGGATGTACGCCTACGGCTCACCGAGGAATGGCACGAGCAGATGGCGGGACTTGTGCGCCAGTACCCGGAGGAGGCCAGGTTGATGCGGGAGGAGACCAGCTTAATCTGGGAGAGCTGCAGGCCACCGGCCGGCTCTGTGCACATGCCCTGGGATGATCACCATGCGCAATGGTCCTGCTCGCAGAGAGAGTTTGGGAGGGGAATGAGGCCATATGGGCACTGGCTCCCTCGCCCTTTCCCTGCAGGCAGCACTAGAGCGCAGGGACATGGCAGGTTCAGACCCACCCTCAACTGTCACCACGACTGCCAGCTCACAACAGAGCAGCCCGAGACCAGGTGTTAAGAAGCCATGAAAGTGAGCCGGTTCCTGCCATGATGTGACACTGTTACTACCTAGGGGGTGTTTTTGGTCCACACGATGCTTGTCGTTTGTTCATGCAAAAAAGCACATGGTTCTGCATATGAATTCATGTCCGGACATTCTTTATGTGTATAGTGGTGCTTTATTTGTGTGCTGATTCACATGCAGTGTGTGCCCTGGGTCATGTGCAGGTGCTGTGTGCTCAGAAGTAGTTCTATATGAGTTCCTGGCGGGCTGCATGCCCATCTCTTTCGTCCCTGTGATGGCATAGTTGCATGTCTGCAGCTGCTTCCTCTTCGCTGTCATCATCATCTGGCAGAGGCATGTCCATGTCCGAGGGCAGGGGAATGTTGCGCCAGATGCACATATTGTGTAACATGGCACAGGCCAGGACTATCTTCCCCACTGTCACTGTCCTGTACATCAGTGCCCCACCAGAGTGGTGAAGGCAACAGAACTGTGCCTTCAACAGCCCAAAAGTTTGCTCGATTGTCGCCCTTGTTCTGATGTGGGCACAAGTGTATGCTGCTTCCTGGTGGCTCTGTGGCTGTGTCACAGGGGTCACCAGCCATGGTAGTAAGGGGTAGCTGGAATCACCCGCATGAAGAGGGACACAGGAGGGTGGGCCATGCCATTGAGGTGACTTGACAGTGCATGCATGTTGTGATGTGGATGTGTGATACATGCATCTGGATCTGTGCGCTTGCGGCCCATCAATCACCTTGGTGCACCATGTGACAGGTAATGCTGGCTGGGGCATGTGTGGAATCTGACTCCCAGGAATGGGTTGCTGGTAGTGGGTGGGGCATAGTGAGGATATGCTGTGATTTGTGTCATGGGAGTGATGAATTCTGGTACCCGTGGGGCATTAAATCCACCCATGGCCAGATTGTGCTGGTGTGTCCTTCCATGTACTCATGTGGCACATACCAGTCATGGGCAGCCACTCTAGAATGCATATTGTGTCCCTGCATTTGCATGGTGTCTGTGGGCCATGTACTGGTGACAGTGAACATCCCCCAACCTGTCACAATCCGGACCAATCCCAAGGCTGAGAGAAGGACCTGGACCGAGAAGTTAGCTGCCTGGCGCAAATCCAGGCTGTTGCCTGTGTAGCCCCTCCCAAAATGGCCCCCAGGACTGGACCTGTTGACAGGATTCAACATGGCCACTAGAGGGCCACAACACACGTTTCCCTGATGGTCTAGTGGTTCTGGGTGGGCCCAGGGCTATATAAACCCTGTCCTGGGCCACACCCAGTGCTTAGCGTTTTCTCCGGCTGCCAGCGTGACGCTTGCCTGCCCATGGAGCTCCTTGTGAGAAACCAGCTCTGCACTACGTGTCAAGGCATCCTGAAACCAACTCTGCACTACGTGTCAAGACATCCTGAAACCAGCTCTGCACTACGTGTCAAGATCAGAGAAGTATGGACTTAGGTGGCGCGAAGCAAGATCCAGTAAAATACTCACCGGAACGTGTGCTGACCGCAGACTTCTTCCGGCTCTGTTTCTTCGCCATCAGCTGGACCCTTCTCGCGTCTCTGCCCTCCACGCGCACTGCAACATCTGAAAGACATAAAAGACATAAGGGTAAGCAGAGATCGTTGTAACAGTTCTCATCCCGCCCACCACCCGCGCATACTTACCAACTCGGCTGGACTCAGGAAAAAGGCGCTGCAACTTCCATGCCGACCCTTGAATACCGTGCCTGGGGGGAAAGAAGCAGAAAGACATTAATAACACTTTGGAACAGTCACCCATACGGGAAGGGGTGGATAGTGGGTGTCACAGCTGGACTGGGCATTCCACCGACTTAGTGGAGCAACTAGTCATCCACCTTGCTTCAGTGAAGGAACTGGGGCGAATTAGAACTGAACTGGTAGAAGCCTCAGTGAATTAAACTGGGCCCCAGTATAACCACTAACTGGAAAGACAATGGCAAAGACGCCGGAAGGCGCAACATAATCAAGCCTTCCAGACCACTCCTGCCTCTCTGACCACTGGGTGTTTGGAACCTGCAGTGAGCAGAGGGGAGGGAGAATTTTAGGCAACATCAGGAGGTGTGCACAGACCGGGCCAGCATCCGACGACAGACCGGACCAGGCACTTCTGCAGGGCCCCAGAGGTGAGCGTTCCAGAATGCTAAACCCACATTTTTGCTTTGCCCAAGTGCCATGCCTTCAGAGGTCGATCAGTTGGCCCTCTTGTTGGCCGAATTAAGAGCTGAGGTGCATGCAGCACGCACAGAAACCAATGCTGGAAGGAAAGAGTTGGTGGTGAATCGTGAGAGGACTGAAGAACTGGCAAGACGCCTCACCAGTACACAAGCCGAACAAACCCTATTGCCAAGCTCAGCAGAGGGAGCAGCAGCAGCCTCCCAGATATAGGTAACTACTCCAGTAACTGTCCCTTTGGCTCCACCGGAAAGGTTCTTGGGTGATCCACTGAAATACAGAGCGTTCATGACACAGTGTCGGCTCCATTTTTTATGCTGACCAGGAGCATTTCTGACGGACCAAACAAAGGTAGCCTTTATTCTATCATACCTAGGGGGACATGCCGCTAGTTGGTCAGTACCGTTGGTTGATCGAGATGATCCCGTTTTATATAACTTTGCACAGTTTCAGCAAGAAATGGACAAACTCTTCTCCCGCCGCACTCGGGGTCATGCTCTGGATGCGGAGCTACTAGGACTTCGGCAGGGATCACAAGATTTATTGGTATACATCACAGCATTTAATCATTTGGTGGCTGAAACTAATTGGCCGGAGGACAAGAGGACCACCCTGTACTATCGAGGTTTACGAAACGAGTTGAAAGATGTCCTTGCTCAGGTCGTGAATCCGCCTGATCGCTGTGTTGAGTCTATAGACTTGGTGGTCCAGCTTGATTATAGACTGCAGGAAAGGATGTCCGACCGGGCCCGTTTTGAAAGCCGTCCCATGTATGTCCGTCCCTGGGACACACCACGGGCCACTGACAATGCACCAGAACCCATGCAGCTGGGGAGTGTTCGTGGCCCACTGACCAAGGAGGAGAGAGAGCGGCGTCAAAAACAACAATTGTGTTTTTACTGCGGCAAAGCAGGACATTTCTTGAAGGACTGCACAAACAAAACAACTCGGAAACCTTTAGGGGCACTGGAAGCCACAACAGAGCCACCATAGCCATCGGAAAACTACTTGGCTCGACAAGAGTAGAGACCGGCTTGTTGGGACAGAGAGAGACGTCAGTGATCTCGCATATGACAGCACCAGTCACACTAGTATGCCCCGAGCAGCCACAAGGGATGCACGCCTTGGAAGCGTACATCGACTGCGGAGCAGTAGGCAATTACATGGTCATCACCATGGCTCAACGGATAGGGGTGTCTACCCAAAAAAGAGAAAAGGTTGACACCATACTGTCCGTGGATGGAACTCAGTTGACTTCTGGGCCGGTGACCCAATGTACTGGAACTGTTGTGATGCTATGCCATGACAGTCATCGGGAAAATATCATCTTCGACCTTATCAACGACCCTCAATTCCAGCTGATTCTGGGAATGCCCTGGTTAGTAAATCATAACCCCCTTATAGACTGGAGTAAGCATATAGTGAAGTTTTCGCCCGAGTGTGCTCAGGTCTGTTATCCGGCTTCAGAATAAATCCAAGGAGAACTCAAGTCAGCGATACAGAAAGCAGGAGCTGTCCTAGGAATCGTAGGCCAATTGCCCCCAGAGTATGGCGACGTCCAGGATGTTTTCCGCAAGGAACAGGCCAATGTACTACCACCTCACAGGCCCTACAACTGTCAGATAGACTTAATCCCTGGAGCACAGTTGCCATGCAGCCGCATCTATGCCCTTACTGAGAAGGAAAACCAACACCTGCGAGAATATCTGGACCAATACCTTGCCAATGGGTTCATTGGCCCTTCCAAATCTCCAGTTTCCGCAGCTCTCTTCTTCGTCCCTAAAAATGAGGGGGACTTAAGAATGTGTATAGACTATAGAGGGCTCAACAAAATCACCGTAAAAAAATGGTATCCTTTACCCCTGATCCCTGTACTCTTAGACCAAGTAAAAGGGGAAAATATCTATACAAAATTGGACCTCAGGGGGGCCTACCATTTGGTTCGCGTGAAGGCTGGAGACGAGTGGAAGACGGCCTTCCGCACCAAATTCCGGCTGTTCAAGTACACTGTCATGCCCTTTGGGCTGTGTAATGCCCCGGCAGCCTTTCAGTACTTCATGACAGATGTATTCCGAGAATTGCTAGACATTTGCGCTATGGTGTACATTGATGACATCCTGATCTATTCAGAAACCATCGAACAACATGTACACCACGTAGGAGCAGTCCTTGCTAAGTTGCGTCAATGCCACATGTTTGCAAAACTTGAAAAAGGTGCCTTTCACGTCACGACGGTGGAGTTTCTTGGATACATACTTAGCCCGCAGGGCATCCAGATGGACAGACACAAGGTAGAAGCAATTCTGCAGTGGCCGTCTCCCTCTTCCATCAAAACTGTCCAGAGCTTCTTAGGATTCGCAAATTTCTACAGGAGGCTCATTGCCGATTTCTCAGAGGTAGTCCATCCAATCACATCGTTGCTCAGGAAAAACCGCATTTTTCAATGGACCGCCGAAGCTGAGAGCGCTTTTCAAGAACTGAAAACACGATTTACCACAGCACCAATACTCCGTCACCCAAACCCAGACCTTCCATTTTTGGTTGAAACGGATCCTTCCAATGTGGCGATGGGGGCGGTGTTGTCCCAAAGGGATCCAGGTACCAACCAACTACATCCTGTGGCCTTTTGGTCTAAGAAGTTCAATCCAGCAGAACTAAACTATGCGGTAACCGACAAGGAACTTCTTGCCATAAAAGCAGCCTTTAAGGAATGGCGGCACCATCTTCTAGGTGCACGACACCCAGTTGCCATGCTTACCGACCATTGTAACCTGCAATTTTTACGGACAGCCAGGGCCCAAACACCACGACACCTACGATGGGCTCAGTTTTTCCCGGAATACGATTTCACAGTCAGCTACCGTCCCAGGGTGAAAAACGGAAAAGCGGATGCGCTATCACGGATCGGCTGGACCACTGATAAAATGGATGCATACGCATCTCCACCCTCTCCACCTATTATACCCAAAGAAAAACTGATTGGATTAATCAGTGACTATCAGACCACCCTGTAAAAGCTACACGAAGAAATCAAAACAATCATGACCCCCATGGAAGTTCAAACATTGGTTTCACAGGGACCACAACGCTTAGCACAGAACAACCTACCGTACTACCAAAATCGCCTTTACTTACCACATCAGGAAATGCAAGACTTAATCATGAAAACTTATCACAACGCCCTTACAGCAGGACACCCTGGCATAGCAAAAACCATGGCAAAAATCCAACAATATTTATGGTGGCCTACTTGGCGAAAAGACATTGTACAACACGTGAAGTCATGTGATGTCTGTGCTAGCAATAAAGCATCTAGAACCAAGCCTCAGGGATTACTTTGCCCCTTGTCGATTCCACCGACTCCTTGGCACATAATTTCCTTAGACTTTATCACAGAACTACCCCCCTGCGGAAGCTATGATACCATATTGGTAGTAGTGGACATCCTAACAAAGATGGCGCACTTCATCGCTCTGAAGGGAATACCGAATGCAGGGTAGTTAGCTCAAATCTTCCTAACCAATATTGTCAGACTACATGGGTTCCCTTCAGTGGTAACTTCAGACCGGGGGAGCCAGTTTGAGTCCAGATTTTGGAGAGATTGTTGTGCCAAGACTCAGATCGAGGTCTGCCTGTCTACTAGTCACCACCCACAGACTGACGGACAGACCGAGAGAACAAATCAATCACTCGAACAATGTCTTCGGTGCATGCTTGGCCAAACAGATCAGGACTGGAAGGAACTACTATGGGCAGCTGAGTATGCATACAACAACACGGTGCTCCACTGGAATTTCACCCTTTTTCTTCCTATATGGACGAGATCCACAGACTTCGAGTTTAGACCCACCAGTGGCCTTGGACATGTCGGCCGTGAGCACCTTGCACACAAGTATTAAGGAAACCCTAAAAAAGGCTATGCAAACCCTCCAAGAAAACAAGACAAACTAAAAGCGCTTTGCAGACAGGAAAAGAACACCTGAGCCCCATTATCAGATTGGAGACAAGGTATGGCTGTCCACCAAGCACATACAATTAAAGAGACCAAAGAAATTCCATCCCAGGTACATCGGTCCATACTCGATACGAAACATCATCAACCCTGTTGCCATGGAACTGGAGTTACCACCGGTACTTCATGTACATCCTGTATTCCATGTTTCATTATTGAAACCAATGCATCCAGGCACTCGAGACATCCTTAAAAGGCCTCCACGTATAATGGTACAGGGAGAAGCCGAATACGAGGTAAAAAACATCTTGTATTCCAAGATAGTCCGAATGAAGCTTTACTATTTAGTGGACTGGAAGGGCGACAGAGTTTTAGACCGGACCTGGGAACCAGTGGAGCACCTTCACGCACCCCGTTTAGTGGCCCAATACCATAGAGCACATCCAGAACGGACCCCGGACATCCCGGACTGGGAGTGGCTCTCCTTGGGGGGGCTTTAGGGGGAAGTGCTGTCACGATCCAGACCAATCCCAAGGTTGAGGGCAGGACCTGGACCGAGAAGTTAGCTGCCTGGCACAAATCCAGGCTGGTGCCTGTGTAGCCCCTCCCAAAATGGCCCCGAGGACTGGACCTGTTGACAGGATTCAACATGGCCACTAGAGGGCCATAACACAAGTTTCCCTGATGGTCTAGTGGTTCTGGGTGGGCCCAGGGCTATATAAACCCCGCCCTGGGCCACACCTAGTGCTTAGCATTTTCTAAGGGGGTCCAAGCGTGACGCTTGCCTGCCCCCGCAGCTCCTCGTGAGAAAGCAGCGCTGCATTACGTGTCAAGGCATCCTGAAACCAACTCTGCACTACGTGTCAAGACATCCTTAAACCAGCTCTGCACTACGTGTCAAGACCATTGCAACACGGACTTACGCAGCGCGAAGCAAGATCCAGTAAAATACTCACCGGAACATGTGCTGACCGCAGACTTCTTCCGGCTCTGTTTTCTTCACCATCAGCTCGACCCTTCTCACGTCTCCGCTCTCCGCGCGCACTGCAACATCTGAAAGACACAAAAGAAATAAGGGTAAGCCGAGATGGTTGTAACAGTTCTCATCCCGCCCACCACGCGTGCATACTTACCAACTTGGCTGGACTCAGGAAAAAGGCGCTGCAACCTCCGTGCCGACCCTTGAATACCGTGCCTGGGGGGAAAGAAGCAGAAAGACATTAATAACACTTTGGAACAGTCACCCATACGGGAAGGGGTGGATAGTGGATGTTGCAGCTGGACTGGGCATTCCACCGACTTAGTGGAGCAACTAGTCATCCACCTTTCTTCAGTGAAGGAACTGGGGCGAATTAGAACTGAACTAGTAGAAGCCTCAGTGAAGGAAACTGGGCCCCAGTATAACCACTAACTGGAAAGACATTGGCGAAGACGCCGGGAGGCGCAACATAATCAAGCCTTCCAGAACACTCCTGCCTCTCTGACCACTGGGTGTTTGGAACCTGCAGTGAGCAGAGGGGAGGGAGAGTTTTTGGCAACATCAGGAGGCGTGCATAGACCGGACCAGCATCCGACGACAGACCGGACCAGGTACTCCTGCAGGGCCCAAGAGGTAAGCGTTACACAACCCCAGTACACATGCAATGTGGTGTGTGTGTTGATCCTTTCACTCACCCAATAGCCAGGTCCGCTGTCCACCGTAACGCACTATGTACCCAGGAGTCATGTGATGATCCGGAATGCATGCACAGCAGTGTGTGATCGTCAGGTCCGCATCACAGATGACCTGCACATTCATGATGGAGTGGTGCAATTTCTGTTCCGATGCACCTCCCCTGTGGCGTGGCCAGCCACTAGCTCTATGTGTGTGCAGTGCAGTGCTTCCAATACATTAGGCATGCTGCAAGGGCATGGAATCGGACCGTGGTGGTGTTCACCTGTGCTTTTGTCATTGGTAGGGCAATGTGCTGGGACACATGACACAGGAGGTCATCCAGGACCTGCACGAGCACTTATAAAAATGCTGGCTGGGAGGTTCCATGTCGCTCTGCGGCTGTGTGCTGGAATGTGCCTGTGGCAAGGAAATGCAGCACATACACCACGTTCAACTAGGGGGGGTATTGAAGTATGGAAGCTAATGACACTATGGATGGCGTCCTGGATGAGGTCTACTATTGCAAGGATGGCCGCCGTGTTC
The DNA here is from genome assembly GCF_040938575.1 of Ambystoma mexicanum. Taxonomy (NCBI): domain Eukaryota; kingdom Metazoa; phylum Chordata; class Amphibia; order Caudata; family Ambystomatidae; genus Ambystoma; species Ambystoma mexicanum. Next base: position 1,313,406,446 of record NC_090930.1, on the reverse strand, counting down.
AGGCAGTGGAATGTGTGGATCTGCCTGTCAGTCAGGGACCAGGTTGTGGCCCTTGTGCAGGCTATGGGTGCATGCCTTCCGGGCACAACTTGCTGCTCATTGTTCCTCAGAATCCTCAACCTCCTCCTCCTCTGCTGCCTGTCAGCCTTTTGCCACTGTTGCACCTCCTGATGATAGTGCTATGAGTGGCAGAATAGTTGTGTTGGAGTGGTGTGGGTGTGGTCCTTTTCTGCAGTCCCTGTGCTCACTGTGTGCAGCTGGGTCAATTGGGTGCACCTGTGGCCTGGATCCCGCCTGCTCCGCTGTGCCATTGTTTCCGGCAAGGTTTTCACGCTGGCACCTGACTTTTTGTGCCAGTGTTTCTGGAAAATCTGGGGTTGTAATGCCACCTTCTTTCTGTGCTGCCAGAGTTTCCGGCACTGCTTCACGTAGGTCCCGCAGTTTCTGTTATCTGTGCTACCGGCAATGGTGGCACAGTGTATGCTATTGCTGGCACCGTTGTTACCAGCATTCCCTCTCATAGTGTGGCCATCCGGAATGTGTGCTAGTAATTGGAATTAGTGGCACGTTGTTTCCGGACCACCACATTTGTAATGGAGGCCAATGTCTCTAATTATTGTTGATGAGAAAACCATCTTGACACTGTCAACACGACCAATATAAAAAAACTGAACACTAGCCAGGTCTGATGACAAAATTTAAGCTAATTTAGGCATCTCCAAAAACAATGCTAAAATATATTGGGCCTCATTCCGAGTAATCCCTTAAAAATCTATTCATACCGGCAATCAGGTATTAGCGTTTCGGGCTGGGCGTGCAGTAGAATCACTGCCGTACTACGAGTACACGTGCGTGTGCACAAACCCAAGCCAGAAGCTGCAATACTGGATTGCTGGTATTAGCGTATGAAGGGGAAAAAATCCCGTAATGCAGTCAATCTGGACAATAGTATCCCTAGTGACCTTAAGGGGAAAAACAGCCGTTAATACCAGACTGAAAATGACGGAAAAAACAGATCTTCCATTAAAAAATGGCATTAACACCAGAATGGCGTTAATACCGACGCCGGAACCAGAAATGCCACGGAGGGCCCATCATTAAAATGCCAATCCAACTGAATCAACTTTTACCACAGCCATCCAGACCCAGAACAACCTGAAAAAGATGTCAGAGGAGCAGAGCATCCCAGGGAAGGAGTTGTTTGGAGCCAGGCAGCGCAAGACAAGATGCCAGAGGAAGAATGCCATATGGGGTGAGTTGGTGGCCAATGTGGTTCCACAAGGTTCCAGGAACTAGACCCTAAACCCAATTGTGCCCCAAGGTAGCACCGACAAAGTAATGGTGCTGATGCGTACTGTTGGGGTGGGTGATTGGGATGGGTGTTGTTGGGGTGGGTGATGGGATGGGACAGAAGCCTCGAGTACAGTGAAGGTGTAACAGCCATCAAACGATGTCTGGTTTCTGTGTGATCGTGCTGTTCTACTGATTTAGTAATAACCAAGCCTCGTTATGAAAGTGAGGCTGAACCAATTCACACAGCAGCCATTTTCCCACCCAATCAGAACAGTGCGATCACACCGATACGGTGTGCGGTGTCTGTTACTAAAAACGAAACTATTCAACTAAACTATGCTCCATTACTGATTCCTACAATAACCAGTTCTACTGTAACCACGGAACACCATCTCTGTCTGTTATTGTTAACAACAATTGTTCTCATATTGTTCCACTGTAACCATGGAACTCCATACACTTATCGCAAATAGACATGATCTATGCCTGTCGCCACTGTTGTTAGCTTGTTACCAAGTCAAATATTCTGTAACAGCGCCACGATGCCCCCGGGCCGTTGGGCACTTAACAAATCCAAATAAATAAATACATTCACTGTGCTTGCGGTTTCCTTTGGAACTTACTATGCAGAGTGTGAAAGGTGAGAGTGTTTCTCTGCAGGACAAGTCTCTGCATTGGAACCTTGCCCACCTTATAGTTGGGTTTGTGTGCACTTTCACGTCATGGTAGCAGACATGTTATTTTGAAATGGTGTACTTGACAATTATACTAGAATTGGCTTCAGAATGTAGCCTTTTCCTCTTTCCTTTGGGTGCTTGTCAGCACGATTATCTGACATAGGATTAGTACTGCAATATTCTCAGGATTCAACCAATGCCAAGAAAATAATAATGACCTGATTACACATTTGGTTTGCCCTCTGTTACAGGACAAATAAGAGGTGTTCCCCTTTTGACACCAAGAGTATTGTATGCTTTGAGGGACACACACCAACCTCTTGATGCAGGTCAGTGAGTTTTAGTGGTATTTTGTGAAACAATGAATATGGGACGACCCAAAAAATATTGTAACAAAAAATATATTTTATATCTGTCGCCCTTGCAAAGTGAAGCAGTCGCCACTCCATCAACTAATATTTTCAAGGAATATGTGAATGGCTTGTCAATACGTTTTGCGCCTGGCATAGCCTGCATCAGTAGTTCAGGTCAGCACACATTATACCTGTTATTATGCCAATGAAAATGGTCAATGTGACCATATAGAGTGAATTTTTACGTTTTTTTGTATTGTTTGTATTGTTATACAAAGTATGAACCAAAAGGGTCACGACTGATTAACCCCTTAACTGCTGAGGGTTTCCCTCCCATTGCTGAACCCTTTTTTGGTGATTTGGGTATGTCGCCATTCAATCCCTTGTAACATTTTTGTTACATGTGATATCTCAGCCAAACTTGGCCTCTTTGCTTCCCACATGTAGGCGGTCATAACACCACCAAGGAATCCTAGTCTGTTGCAAGGGGGTGAGAGAAAATAACAAAAAAGAGAGCAAATTTAGTTTTTTCAGAAAAAGCCAATAAAATGATGTACAACAAAGCATGTGGATTTTTCCTTGTAAAAGCTTGGAACAAATGATTTGCTGTTCTGAATTTGCCAATTTCCAGACTTCCAAGAACAGGTTGAGTGGAAAAAAACAAAACATATTTCTTACAGGGTTACCATCAGTTTTGTGAGCGGTAGGCGATCTTTCCCTTTTTTCCAATAGGACGTGCATGGACGGAATGGAAAAGGAAGTTAGGAAAGCTGAATGGGAAGACAGAAAGGTGTACATTTATGAAAAGTAGATAAAATTCCAATTTTAGGAAGGGGTCATTTGCGCAGGTCAGGCAACAACTATGTAGGTAAAATTCCCATAGTTTGGGGAAAAATGGGAAAAATGACTGAAAAAAATGTATATACTGGACATGTTTAGACCTGTAAGGTAATGGCTTCTGTGAATATTGAGAAAAGCAATGCCCCGCTACATTCCCCCGACTCTTCTAGTTACAAAATCACACATTTTCTTTAATGTTTCACAAAGCAAGCAGTACCACTAGCCAAAAACGGAGCCACGGTACACAGGATATTTATGCTGACGGCCTAAACAGACGTACTTAGCATGTGAAAAAAATTAAAATAAATGTGGTGAGTAATGGCAAGCATACATTTTTTGAAAGAGCACAGGCAGACCTTTTGAAGGATGGGTGACTTGTGCAGATTACACAAGTGTACAGTGCGTAAAGCAGCAACTGTGGGTAGGTTAATTTGGGAAATGAAAATGTTGTGTAACAAAGTGTATGAAAAGGTTATCAAAACCAAGAGAAAACAAGGAATGTCCTACCCTCCCACAGGTGTCCCAATGGAAACGGTTCATCACATGTGTGGGTGCACCTACCTGGATGCAAAGGGAGAAGGCTAAACCACTGGTACATCAAATGCCCTTGGGAAGACTGGATTCCGCTTTGTGAAGAACCCACAGGTTTGGGCTTGGGGTGTCGCAGCCACAGAGGAAAATGGGGAACCCCATACATTTCTGAAAAGAAGACACGCTTGGGAATTCAATGAGGTCTGACTTGCACAAACCACCCTAGAATGTATTATCCACAAGGCCCGGAAAAGTCCAAAAGTAGGGAAACATTTTCAAGACATTTGCCCCTCACATGTGTGGGCGCGCTCACCTGGAAAATGGCTAAGCCACTGGTATATCAAAGTGTCAGGGAAGAGCACATTTTTTAGGATTTTGGTATTGTGGACAACCCACAGATTTGGCAAACATGGAACCCCATGCATTTCTGAAAAGAAGACACCTGTGGAAATCCAAAGAGGTCTGACTTTCACAAATCGCCCTAGAATTTATTACCCACAAGGCCTGACAAAGTGCAAAATTAAGTGAAAAAACACAATTTCCAGACATTTGCCACTAGGAAACCACCGAAACATGACGGCAACAACACATGTCCTACCTTCCCACATTCCCACAGGTGTTAGACGAAAACGGTACCTCACATGTTTGGGTGCACCAACCTGGGCGCAAAGGGAAAAGGCTAAACCACTGTTACATCAAATGCCCTGGGGAAGACTGGATTTGGCTTTGTGGGCAACCCACAGATTTGTGCCTGGGGTCTCGCAGCCACCAAGGAAAAGGGGGAACCCTATGCATTCCTGAAAAGAAGACACCCATGGGAATCCAAAGATGTCTAACTTGCCCAAATCGCCCTAGAATGCATTACCCAAAGGGCCTGGCAAAGTCCACAATGTAGGGATAAAACACAATTTTCAGACATTTGCCACCAGAAAACCACCAAAACACACCAGCAACAACACATGTCCTACTTTCCCACGTTCCCACAGGTGTCCTGACGAAAATGGAAATGGTACCTCACATGTGTGGGCACGCTCACCTGGTCACAAAGGGAAAAGGCTAAGCCACTGGTATACCAAAGGGTCTGGGAAGAGGAAATTTTTAGGATTTTGTTCTTGTGGACAACCCACAGATTTGGACCTGGGGTTTTGCAGGCGAAAACAGGGGGCCCTAGGCATTTCTGAAAAGAAGACACCCGTGGGAATCCAAAGAGGTCTGACTTTCGTGAATCGCCTTAGAATGTATTGCCCACAAGGCCCAGCAAAGTAAAAAATGTAGGCGAAAAAAACTAAATTTTCAGACATTTGCCACCAGGAAACCACCGAAACACACCAGCAACAACACATGTCCTACCTTCTCACATTCCCACAGGTGTCCCGATGAAAACGGTACCTCACATGTGTGGGTGCACCTACCTGGGTGAAAATGGAAAAGCTAAACCATTGGTACATCAAACGCCCTGGGGAAGACTGGATTAGGCTTTGTGGACAATCCACAGATTTGCGCTTGGGGTGTCGCAGCCACAGCTTCTCCCTCTGGGAAAGGACAGGGACCCAGCTGAGGCTCCCTGGAACCGCCGCTGGGCTTGTTGGTGCAAGCCCAGGCTAAACCTCTGGCTGGGCTGTGTTATAGATTTTCCCTCCGGGTAGGAATAGGGACCCTGCCGGGGCTCCCCAGAACTGCTGCTGGACTTGGAGATTGTCGACCCACATGGGAGACGGGTGCCCAAAGCCAGAGGCATCAGCTCTGACCATCCTGGAGTTCTGGCTGGCCTGAGTTACAGCTTTTCCATCGGGAAAGGGCAGGTACCTTGCCAGGCCTCCCTGGAACCGCTGCTGTGCTTGTAGATGGTCAACCCACATAAGGGACAGCCGCCCAAGGACAGGGACATCACCCCTGACCATCCTGGAGCTCTGGCTGAGCTGCGTTACAGCTTCTCCCTCCAGAAAAGGACAGGGACCCTGCCAGGGCTCCCTGGTATTGCTGCTGTACTTGTGGACGGTAGACCCACATAGGAAACGAATGCCCAAGGCCAGGGACATCACCCCTAACCATCCTGGAGCTATAAGCAGGAGGTTCATACCTTGGGTTACTATACCCTGCTGCTGCATTGGATGCACTCCATCATCTTTTGACTTACCATCATTTACTTCAGGCATGGCAGGGGGAGCTGAAGGCTCATCAGCCCCCTCTGTGCATTGGCTTAATATCCAGTATTCAAGAGGTGTGTCTTCCCGTTTCTCCTGATACATCTTCCAAAGCTCAAAACTAGCTAGCCTTTTCACCAGCTTTTTTCCTGTGTATGCTGCATGTAAATATGTGGTCATATGCTGTAAAACCGCTTTTGACAGCAATCCCCCTTGTGGCCACGGCATTAACATTTTATTTACTGTTCCTTTAACGGATTCTGCGCTATAATATTTGAGTTTGGGTGAGTGTTTGGGTAACTGCTGGCACATATGCGCGAGTGGAGCAATATCCTTCATTATGACAAGGCTCACTCGCCTGTTGATACTTACCGCGCTTCACTCAAAATAAGACTTTACACAATCAGTCACTCCAAGATGAGCGTGCACCAATAGTCGCAGCTCAAACCCTCTATGCCTTGTTACACTTTGTCTTTCCTACTCAATCAATACATTAAATATCACAATAGACAGTTATTTTAAAATGCATAATATGTTCTCATCACTTCTTTATCACTTCACTTCTCTTCTGACTTACATACATATAAAATATAAAACATACAAACATACTTTGGCCGGCCCACATATATCTTCTAGCTGACGCTCCTCGTGGCTCTTAATGCCCTTAATTTTAACCCCTGATGGGGGGTGTAAAATATCTTCCTTAACAGACATTGTCTGTTCGTCTCCTATAGACCTATTTCTAGATTTTAAGATATTTTCTTCTGACACTCCTGAGTGCAGGTCTCGGGGCTATCCTATGGAAAGCTCATCATCCATATATCTCTTACTCAATTCCTCTTATCACTATTCATAATACTCAACCAACCCTCCATTACTGTTTCCCCTTGTTAGTTTTCCCCATGCATACAGTTCGCCACATTCCCCAATCTACTCACCATTTGTCTTTCGACTTCCGAATCTCGGGATCGTCTCCCCCTCAATCAGCCGATTCAGCCTTTCGTCCGTTCAGCTTCCTGTAGAAGTCAGGAGGGGTTTCCGCCGGGAAAGGCGAGGGACCCGTCCTACCTAACCTTGAAAGGGTTTGTACTTTAATCGAGCCGCTATCTACAGGGAGCTTTACGTCCTTTCAGCTTAATGGCGGAGGACATCCGAAATTACCGGGACACCAAAGTTTTACTTAGATCAGTGGGTCTTTAACCATCACCTCTGCTACCAAGTGAACTCTTATTCCCAAGACCCCTTTAAGACGAGGTAGCAATACTCAGAGGTGGATGGGGATGCAGAAGTTACTCAGACATCAATAATCAAAACGACTCAGGAAGTTTGGCAAAGTGCTTTTCTGTTTTAATATCAATTATGTAAAACAAGGAGTGCAACAGGCATCATACAATGCCGCACAGCTCGATCTCAAAGCTTTTAACAAAAAACTGTTCTTTCTATGCTGATGTCATATTATGTGGCAAACTACAAAATATATGGGCACCCATGAATGGCTCTCCGTGAACATCTAAGTATACGTTCTATATAGCCACAGGTTATTATTGGGTACTTAAGTAAGGTGGGCATCAGAACCCACCCCCAATAACTGGTCACTATTGTCATCTTTAAATACACGGCGATTGATTGGGTCTTCATACTATAGGGCTCGTCATTATGTGGCCCACTATGATTGGATTGGCACCCTTGTACCCTTCTGGAATATTCCTCACGCTAGCAGCATGCAGGCTACTATTACCGGTGCACGGAAGCTCGGCGTGATCATGCCTCCCTTCCAATTAACCCACTATCTGTCAACACTCCTTCAGTTTGTTCAGACAATTAGCTTTTGAACTTGGCCTTGAAGCTGTGGACTTCGTCTGGGAAATAAAGGGAGGATAGCTTCACTGTGTCTTTTAGTTTTGGTACAGACTGACCTAAGACATTCCGATTTTACTTATTTGACTTGAAGACCACCCTTTTCAAGCCTTTTGCAGTATTTTAATCCCTTTAAATGATGACCTGTAGACATTTTTACTGTTTTTTCATACTGCTTCAAACAAGAGCGCGTTCCTTTCTCATATTCGCTGTAGCTTTCTTGACAGGGATCTGTTACACTGTGGTCTTTTCCCTTGGTTCAGGGCCAGCCTCATCGTCTCCAAAACTTGCCATGCCACCAGTAATTTCTAGCTGCGCCACTTATTCTGAAAGTCTTTTTCCTGTTCATGAACTTTCAGGCCTGCTAAAAGTGCATTGTGGAACATCCAGGTCCTATCTATTCCTATGTATATACATTGGCCCATTGCCGCAATCTAATTCACTACGTAGCCAGCCTTGAATACTTTTCCATACTTGCGTTTTCAGCAACTGTACACGTGTAAACTTATTTACATATTCTTCAGTGTTTCTCTATAATGAGCATCTTCATCTCGAGCCCGAAATATTGCTCATCTGTACCGTCTATTCTTTAAGTCTTTTAGAGAATACTTGTTATGTTTCTTCTCTCCATCCAGCTTCTAGATACGTCAACTCCCTTTCATGTGACATCATCAGGCTCCTTTCTGTGTTCAAATGCCCATTTCTTCCAGTACTTCATCTAAAAGAGTGCTATGTCTCCGCCCATTTAGATAGGGTTTCCTTAATGGATATCTTGTCTCGAAGGTTCTCTGCGGTATTGGCACACTGACTGGAACTGCACATGTCGTCATCTCTGGTTCCCAACATGTAGGCAAAATAGGGGTGGAGCTTGGAGCAAGGATGTCTGACTGTACCTCATAAACACAAAACAGAGATTTGATTACCCCTCTCTATGCAGCTAGAGTTGAGACTGGTGATGCTTTTACACAATACTTAACAAACAACCATCTGTGATCAATTCATTTTTTAAGAACATTATAGATCCACACCTATATTACATACTCAATAATTTTATTAATTGTTCACAATAGATACAAAATTTAAAAACTGGACACATACATTTTTGTCACAGTCGACAGTAACTAAAACACTGACTCCGGTGTAGTGGGGTACCATATTCTGTCCCAGCACCACTGTGTCTCCTTGGGTCGGCACAGATGCTGATTGCATGCCAGGGGTGTTCCTTGCCCCCAACCTGCCTTGCTGGTGTTTATGGTTGCGCCTGTGGGGCTGTGGTAATCCCTGATGCATTTATGTTTGTGGGGACTGTGTCTGCTGAGGATGCACTTGCTGTATGAACGAGCCCTGCTGTTGCGCTATTTGATATGGCTGTGCTTGCTGCCCAAAAGGACCGGTATGCGCAAAATGACCCCGGTTCCCACATATGAAATATGGTATGGGAATCGGTGCCCAACACCTCTATATTCTCCCCTCTCTCCTGCTGTGGGTATTCTCTCCCTTGTGGATAATATCCACTGGGTGGGTACATGTCCCCTTGCAGATAACCTTCCTGTGGTTGCACCCCCACTGTGGTGAATACTGCAATGGTTTTCTGCACCTTTGCTGCGTGTTCTGCTGTCTTTCTCTCACTCTCTCGCTTCCTCTTACAATAGTGTACTATTGCAGCCTATATTTCTGGCCATCCTTTTGCCTCTATTCCTACTATTTTATCTACAGAAGCCTGGACATCCGAGGGGAGTCCTTCAACCAATAAATGGTAAAATAAAGGTATGTATTAATTCCACGATTTTCACGTTTCCAGCATTCAGAGCTCCTGCACCTGCTGTATATTTTCTGCTGGATCTTCGCCTGGCTTCATTTTATGGGCCATGACAGCTCCTAAATCTGAGCTGTCAGGATACATGCTCCTTAACACCTTCCACATGTGGGCTCAGCAGTTATTAGACAGTGCTCCATCGTGTGCGTTGGTACTTAATTTCACCCTTTTGTATCCTGCTTGTTCCTAAATCCTATCAGCTAGGTCCCCTATTATTGCGGAAAATAAACTTTTCATGTCCCCTATTGCTAACATCATTCCTGCTGTTTCTTTTTCGAGTGCGTAAATTCATTTGCTACCCCCTGCCATAAGGGAGGGCAAACTACAAATGAGATTATCTCTGTTCATCATCTGCCATTGTACGTAACGTGTGTATCCTCTGCCCTTCTGTAGCAACAGCATCTGCGTTGCCCATGGCCCTGTCTCTGCCCCCCCCCCTTTTCGCCTATGCCAGTCCTATCATTACTTTCTCCCTTCTGTTGCGGAGGATAGTTGACCAGTTTCTATTTTGCTCCCCATGGTCTCCCCTCCGCCTTTGCTTTCATCCCCTTACCCTCTCTTTGTCCGGCGTCCACTGTTTGTCCTCCCCTTCCCTTATCTCCTCCCCTTCGTCTGACACAATACTGTCCTCATACCATATTTCAGTCTCCTCCCCCGGTCGCTTTCGTCATTGTCCAGTTTAAATGTGATTTTCCCTGATGTCCATCCGTGTCCGTCCCCTGTGTCTCCCCTCCCTCTTGCCTTTCTTTGTACCTCCATCTCGATTACTCTCTCTGCTTCATTGAACAATCGTCCACATGCTGTCGTGTGTTTTTTTCTATGTCCGCCAGATACTTCTTCTCGCCCCTGTCATGTGTCTCCCTACTTCGCGTTTCCCTGATTTTCTTTTTCCCTTTTCCCCCTCCTCTCGTTCTGGGGACAGCCACTGTGGGTTTGTATACTCTGCTGCAGGTCTTAATGATGGTATGCTCTGTACGGTGGAGGCAGGGCACTCTGTCGTTCCGCTGAATCGTCTGTTTTAATGTCTGGATTTGCAGGCTTGTCCTTTTTCTCTTCATGCTGTTTCCAGAGCACCAATATATTTTGTCTACTCTTTAATTTATTGACTTGTACTTTGTTAGTAGATACAAGAACATATTCTCTATGATTTTGCTATCAAACGTTCCCTCCCCTGGCCATGAGTGGAAACACTGTCCCGCAGTATCCTGAGCCCATTGAAAATTATATTTTATTATTTTGTCGCGATATTGGGGCAACCTTTCACACATGTGGTCGAGGGGACTATCCAGAAAAGCCATTGTCCAACCCTCTCTTTTCTCTCCCCTGTCGTGTCCTACTGATCCCCTCCCCTTTCTCTGTTCTCTGCCGTCCCCCTTTTATTGTCACACCTTTGAACTCATCCACCTCTCAAACACACACACTGACCGCTCTTCCTCCTTACACTCTATTCACACTCTCTCTGGCCCTCTCCACAGGCCTACCCACACATACACTCCATACACGCCGGTCCTCTCCACAGGCCGGTCCACTCACTCTGTGTTAGTATATCACTGGTCCTCTCCACAGGCCCACCTTTACCTATATTACTGTGAATGGATGCCAGGCCACGCCCTTCCTCCAGTGTGGCGTCCACTGCTACTATGCCAAGCGCAATATTATACACCTGGTATCTTTGGTGTCGACCCTTCACCCTCAGTTTAGGCCACAAAACAAAGAAACACTACTTGACAACAATTAATCACCACAGACATTCTGACATTTTTCCTTTGCCACTCCAACAAGCACAGCTTCAACAAGTGAATGACTAAATAACAAACTTTTCATCAAATGACTCAACTATACAATCGCCTGCACTCCAGTCTAACAGGGTCTGCCTCTTACTACCCACCTCCCTGCTCTAATGCAGGCGTGCCCACCACACATCCACTCCCTATCACGTGGATGGAACTAAAATCTATGACTACTACGGCTGATCGTCCTCCCACCTTGAGGATGCATCATAAACAACATTAAAAAAATCCCTTCCTCCTCTTGGGCATGCAACCACGATACAGTACATTCATGCACGGGTACACACACGTGTCCTGGAGATCCTCGAGCCTTCCTTAATTGGCTTGCTCCTCCTCCTGAGCGCGGGTAGCGTTCTGAATCATGCAGACCTTTGCATCTGCAAAGCCTCCTCTGTGGTGCACGTAGGACTGGTCTGCGGTCACCAGACCCGTGCCCCCCCAGGAGGGCAGAGGGAATACCCCTAGTTGGCTGTGGATCTCGCTGGGGATTCCAAAATGTATCAGGCGTCCTCCATGAGCACATAGTCAGTACTGTACCTAAAGTAAAAATAAGGAGCATACACCAAGAAAGAAGTAACACTGTTTATTACAGCTGGGCAAGCACAAAGTGATGAGAGCGGACAAAACTGCCCATTGCGGTCATATCTTTTATACAGTTAGGACATTATTTGCATAGTGAGAAACAGTTGCCATTAGTGTTTCAAGTTATTGGGCATCCTACTAAGCTGATTTGCTGGACCACGTCCGTCCCCTATAGCTGGACATATGTTAGTTGAAAATGACTGGAGCAATACAGTCTTGACTCCACCCTTGTTCATCACCTCCCCTGTGGTGCCACATTCTTTCCCGCTGCACCCCCGAGTTAATTGTAATGTGTAATACTTTATCGTGCTGACCTCTGGGTATTTTCTGGCATTGGTCAGCCACATACGAAAAACATGAGACATCTTAAGCTGGTGGGAAGGGAGACATGCACATGGCATCTGACCAATGAGGGGCCTCGTGAGCATTAGCGAGGACACAATATGCTTGTTGCTTTTTGGGAACACCAAAACTCACCTTCGAATTGGCTCTTTACGAAATGTCCTTTCATCCCACATCCTTCTTCCAAGGCCCACCTGCCAAAGGGCAATTTGAAACCACTGATCGGGCTGTGAGTGTGCCTCCCTGAACATAATCTTGTGAATTCCTTGTGGTTTCAGCAAGAGCCTGGCTCGCCGACCTTTTATGTATCAGCTGGTTCCCTTCCCAGTGACTGCTTTCTCCTGGGAACAGCCTATTGAATCATTCTCCCAGCACCCCACTGCTTTAGAGCGTCCATGCAATTTTCCCCCTGTGGCCTACAAAGCAGGGCCCCTGTCTGTGTAACCCCATGTGATCTACTTAACTGTGGTTTTTACCTGACACTGACAGCACTGTGAAACCCCACGTGTTATGCCACCATATTTATCTTGCGCCCCTACCCCACACACCTGGAGCCCCTCATGTCCCTCCTATCCCGTGCCTGGGGTGCCCCCTCCTGTTCCCATTGGACAGCGCTGCACCAGCACTTTCACTACAATACTATCTAATGATAAAGTACTGATCATGCATGGGCAGCTGCGGAAAACATGTGGATGTTATCTTCCAGCACATAACAGTTTTATTTTCTACAAGCCAGTTCCATGTGTTCAGCACATTGCAATGCTTGAGTTACAGTTATGCATCCCTTGTGAATGTTTCATTTGTTCATGGAATTCCTCCCTTTCTATTTCACTGAGAATTCAATGTTTACTTTTATTAAAAATAGATCCAGAGTTCAGTCAAGGAAAGAAGCGTCATCTTAAGAACATCAGTATTAATTGCTTGTTAAATGTTCATCATCCACATCTTTTTTAAAAAAAATCTTTCTTTATTCTCATTTTCACAAAATAAAAACAAAACAATTACTTAGGCATATGCTTAATGGGCGATCCATTCACTGTGCAGCCTGCATCGCAAACGGAGGTAAGTAAATTCATTATTCCCCAATATAGCGCGCCAGTCTGAGAAAGACCCAACAGACTGTTTCTACTTTTGATCTTGGGAAGGTGTGTGATGGTAGCTTGGATGGGTGTGTTATTTCTCTTTCAACGGCCACATTATTATAAGAATGTGTATTAGTGAACCACTATGCAGTATAATGGGCCTCTGCCACTATATATATTACAGCTCAATATCTGGAACTGCAAGACCTCATCGCTCATGTGGGGTCATAAGGACACCATATGCAATGCAAGGCAATGTAGAGGTCCATCTCAATTCTCTCATCATCCTCTTTACCCTGGTCCAGTACTTTGTGGGGGCATGATAGGTGTATTCATGAATACATCGAGTATTTTGCAGATTATGATCATCAAGGTCAATGAAACGTGTGCTATAAGAGAGGCAAATGATCCTTTGTTTGATCTTTACTTCAAATTCGTTTTTACTTCGTTTTTTTTGGTAAACCCAATGTTTCTTGGTTGAAATAATTTTACCTATGTTTTTAATAGAACTGGTATGATATGATATGATAGGTTATTTATAACGTGCTTAATACCCAGAGGTTTCTAAGCGGGACCTGGGGATCGAACCTGTGTTGCTCTATGTCGTCTTGCTTCCAACGTAAGCACATTGCCCTTGAGCTATTCTCCTGAGACTACACCATTGGATTCCCAATACGTCACCTACCTTCTCTGTTGCCGATGTTAATGGTTGCAATTCTTCTGTATCTCAATTGATATATAATCCGACCATCTTGACATAGTGCTTTATATCCTTCACTATTGTAAGGGATTGCTAATGAATAGGAGTAGATCATCGGCAAATAGGGAGATTAGGGTGTGACTCAATAGAACCCAAAGTCCTCCATAGCATGATATGCCTTTAAATGCCAGATAATTGATTCTATGTATAGTGCAAATAGGTGCGGTGAAAGGGGTTAGCCTGGCTTAGTGCCTCTAGTCAGTTTAATTACACCGGACTTCATTTTCATTGCCAGTACTATAGCTTTAGGGTCTGAGTATATTAGCTTATGCCACGCGCTGAATTGGATATTCATTGTTGACCTTTACAGTGCCTCAAACAGAAAAGGCAGTTCCACTGAGTTGAACGCCTTCTCTTCGTCCAGAGCACCAAGAACTGCTGGAAGCTGTGTATCAACATACTGCACTGGTTGGTGCTGGTTGGTTTGGCTGCATCTGCCTGTGATAAAGCCCGCCTGATCATTAATAATCAACTTCGGCATCAGTGGTGATGTGAGCTTGGATTTTAGTATCCGTATTAATAAGCAAAAGTACAATGTTCATTTATGTTGTAGTTTATTAGGTTTCAATAGTACTGTCACTAAAAAATGCCTGGCTCTCCTCTGCTTGTCTGACTCAGTTCCTGAATAATGTGCTCTCCACTGCTGCTTGCTGCTGGTTCTTCTGCTTTCACACACGCTTCCCAAACAGGTGGGGCTGTAGGAATCCCTTGCCAGTAAGGGGGAGAGGGAGGTGGGAAAGAGTCAGGGGGGACAATGGGATGCATCAGACTGATGAAGGCTCGCCTACATGTGGTCTTCAGTGAATCTTACACAATTATCACAGGGACAGTTACATTTCAGCAGGTGGGGGATGCAGGTTTCAGGCATTCCAGCCTGGGGGACGATGTAGCCTTGTTTTCACACCTTCCAAATGAGTCTGGCTGCTAGAGTTTGGACCAGGTAGAGTTTCCTGAGATATACCGAAGAGCAGTGTGTTGCAGTCGTCTAGATGTGGCAGCATTAGAGCATCTACCAATTATTTCCTTTGGGTGAATGCCAGAAGTGGGGTGATGTTTTAAAGTTGGTGGGGCTGAAAATTGTTTTTTCCACTGGTAGAATTCACATGGGCAGCTAAGGATGGGGCAGAATCCAAGTTGACCCCTCGGTTTCTTCTTGATTTATAGATGTTGCAGGGACCCAGAGCTTGGGGCCACGGGTCTATTTTTATTTTCAGGCAGAATATTATGATTTCATTTTTGACTCTGTTCTCTTTGAGACAGTTTTCTGACACCCACTCAACAATCTATTTGATATTCTGATTAGTAGAGTCTAGTAAATAAGATTAGCGTTTAGCTGGATGAGAAGGCGGATGTTTTCTGCATTGTATGGGTATTGGCATCGCAGTGACTCCAGGAGATCTGTTAGGGGCTTTATGTAGATAATGAAGAGCACTGCAGAGGGGAAGCAGCTTCTGACAGGTAGTAGTCCAAATTGACCTAGTCGGATTGATCACACAGGAATGTGATAAACCTCAAGGTGTCTCCCCGACTAGTCCCCGGGGGTCCTTGGGGAGTGGAAGTGGGACACCGACGGGTGCGAAGCGGTATACCCCTTCTTCCAACACCTTTTCCCCATCATACCATGTAGGACATTCAGAAATACTACCCCCGCCCCCTTTTCCCGCACACATACTTTCACACACCACAAAAGGCAACGGACTAACCCCAGAGCCATTTACCTGACATGTCCCAATACAAGGGTCAGGTAGAGTCAGGCAATTGACCAGAATCACACACAACTGACCGCCCTTTCCCTTCCCCACAGGGATAAAAAGTGTAGCACAAGAGCACATTACGAGCAAGGCAGACAGTATGTACGAGACAGCTATCCAGGCACAGCAGTTCAAGAGCAGGAGAAAGGCAGTGAATATCGAAAGTCTGACAAGGAGAGAAGCGACCTTGCCCTTTCCAACCGTGAGCTGAGACACCTCCGCAGAAGGATTGTAAGACCGCAGACAATAGCTCAAGTATGTTGCAGAAGATGTCAACGGTACACAGAGCGTGCCTACGCTGATAAGCAGGACCAAGGGAGACGCCTGCTACTTTGGTACCGGCCTTAACTCCAGATATGATACAAGGAAGGCCAAGCAGTTCATCACAGCCGGTGAGTCGAGGGGAGAACCGATAAGAAACCGAACTGTGTTGAATGAAAGTCACGAAGTGGCTCATTGAGAAACGTTCAAAGAACTGTATATTGTTAAGGGAAGACCAGCTGCAGAGGAAATCGGCACCACGTGGGTGCTCACTCGAGAGACTCTGGTTAATACCATGTTCAGTGAAACTACTGATAACAGAAGGCCATAGGACCACCGCCAAGAAAGGCCAAAGTGGTCATACAGGGGTCTAGCAAAACCCCCCCGCCCGTCCAGTAGAAAGTCTTTGACCGACAAACTGTAGAGAAAGCGAGGGAAATTAATCCAACATCAAAAGAAAGCAAGGTAGTGAATCCTGCATCAAGAGAAAGTAAGGGAAGTGATTCCGGCATCAAGAGAAGCAAAAGGAAATATGAAGTGGCAAGAATGAACCCGGCAGAGGGATGCCAATAAAGAGGGGCGAAGTCTAAAGAGTGCAAAAGTGAACCCGGCATAGGGAGGTCCATGGGAAACTGTTAAAAAGACATTGGGGGTCATCACAAGGTTGCCGGTCCGGAAACAACGGTGCCGGTAAGTTTGCCGGTACCGTTGTTTCAGGACTGGTAAACTACGAGTTCTGCAAGTGGGTGCCTTTCAGCCCGCCAGTTATGACCTGGCGAGCAGAAAGGCACCCGCTTGCAGACCTTGACGGATTCACCGGCACCATTCATGAATGGTGCTGGTGCATCCCTCCTCCTCATTCTCATTGAGTCCAATGGGACTCCAATGGCAATGGGGAGTAATATTTTCCGGTGCGGGGCAATAGGCAATTACTGGGACCGCCTGGGCCGTAATGCCCTGGTAAGTCCCCTTTGCCAGGTGCTGGAAAAACAAGGACTTTGGCGGCAGCTGTTATGTTTTTACCAGCACGGCTACCGCCAAACTCATAATGGGGCCCATTAAGATTTGTGAATGCCAAGGAGAAGGTACCTGTGTAAAAGCGCGAGTGAACCCGAAAAAGGGAGGCAAATAGAAGGGTCTGAGCCCAGCAGAGGGGGATCCAGGGTTGAAAGCCATCACCCAGTGACACGTGGAATAGAAAGCCAGAGTGTACCTGGTGGGAGGGAGGCTGAAATTCGAGAGGGTTGTGCGCCCAGAGGAGGGGGATTTAAGGGTGAGGAATCGTCACTCCAAGTGCAATCCGAAATAACTTTTTGTTTTATTATTTGAACTATCAGATACTCTGAAGCAGGAGAGACAACCTCCGAAGATACTGATATTGATAAGAACTGTTTGAGGGTCTGCACCCGGAAGAGGGGGACCCAGGGGTGAAGCCATCACCCAAAGTACATTTGGAACAGAACTCCTTTTATATGTTATTTTTGAAACCCATCAGGTCTTTGGGGCAAGAGACTTTTCTTTGTATAGAAAAGAGACTTAACCACCGAAGGCCCTGATATGTGAAAGATCTGACAGAAATAGTTACTTTAGAACACCTCACAAACTCCTTATTCCCTTTTTTGCAGAAGGCGGTTCTGCAACGAAATCGACCTACCCTATGCATAGCTATAGAAACGGCACAAAACCATGCAGAGGCAGCTAAGCATTTCCACTCGGTCCATCATTGGAAGGAACGGAAAGCTCATAAACCTATCCACCGACATCCAACTCAAGGAATAGATAAACCAGGAGGGTCGTTCTGAAGTAAGGAAGGTTTGACACGAGAGAGAGAGTGGAGATCAAGAAGACCGATTTGAAAACCAAAGATGAAGGTAAAAGGGAGGATGTAAAAGGACGCAAACCACCTTCTCCAATCTGTTTCTCCTGTAGAGAAACAGGACACTTAGCTAGGCACTGCCCAAACAATGTAAAGGATGAACCTATAGAAATAGGATGTTTAAAGGGCGAAGAGTGGGAAGAACCTGAGGAAGAACTAGATATCTTTAGCATCTGTTTATGTCAGACTCCTACTGAATTTTCCTATGAAAAAGCTTGGAAAAACGGGAGACAAATACGGGCCTTAACTGACTCATGGAGTATACAAACAGCTATACAAGCCGATTTGGCTTCTTTAAAAGACGCAGAGGACGCAGCCCTAGTCAGAGTTACCTGTGTACACAGAGATAACGAAGTGTACCCTAATATAACTGTACACATTGAAATCTGGGGTGAGTTATGTGAAGTACCATTAGCCATCATTCCAGGACTCCCTGAAGAAATTATTCTAGGGCGGGATTTACCTACATTCTGTACTCTTTTGCAGGAAACTCCACTTCCTTATGGGGATTTATTACCCCGAACTCTTGGCAGGCAAGCTATTACTCCCAAAACTCTCCCATATGGAATTGGGAAAGGTCTGAACCTGAATCCCAATTCATAGGTTATCGTAGAGAGACCAGTACAACCCCCCAACTAACTATAACAACTAAGACCGATCAGTGGAATATGCAAGAATTCCTGGACATCTCTTGTCCATGTTCTCTTGCAGGTGTTAACAACATATGACCTAGGCAAAGAACAGGCATATTCACCTCGCATGGGGCATGGGTATGTGAGAAACCTTAAGGTGTCTCCCCGACTAGTCCCCGGAGGCCCTTGGGGAGTGGAAGTGGGATACCGACAGTTGAGACACGGTATCCCCCTTCTTTCAACACCTTTTACCCCATCAAACCATGTAGGACATTAAGAAGCACCACTTCCCACCTTTCCCGCACAAATACCTTTGCACACCACAAAAGGCAACAGACTAATACCAGAGCTGTTTACCTGACATGTCAGACAATTGTCCAGAATCATACACACCTGATGGCCCTTTCCCTTCCCCACAGGGATAAAAGGTGGAGCACAAGAGCACAGTATGAGCAAGGCAGACCGCACGACGAGACAGCGATCCAGGCACGGCAGTTCAAGAGGAGGAGAAAGGCAGTGAATATCGAAAGGCTGACAAAGAGAGAAATAACCTTGCCCTTTCCGACCCAGACCTGCGAGACCTCAGCAGAAGGAATTGTAAGACCGCGGACAATAGCTCAAGTGTGTTGCAACAGATGTCGACGGTACAAGGAGCGTGCTTACGCCGATAAACAGGACTGAGGCAGACGCCTGCTACCGTGGTACCGGGCTTGACTCCAGATACAAGGAAGGCCAAGCAGTTCATCACAGCTGGTGAGTCGAGGGGAGAACTGATAAGAAACTGAACTGTTTTGAATAAAAGACGCTAAGTGACTCATTGAGAAAAGTTCAAAGAACTGTAAATTGTTAAGGGAAGACCAGCTGCAGAGGGAATTGGCACCACGTTGGTGCACACTCGAGAGACTCTGGTCAATCCCAGGTTGAGTAAAACTACTCATGCCAGAAGCAAGGGAAGTGAATCCTACATCAAAAGAAAGCAAGGGATGGGAATTCTGCATCCAGAGAAAGTAAGGGAAGTGAATCGAGCATCAAGAGAAAGCAAAAGGTAATATGAAGTGCCAAGAATGAACCTTTATTGGGATGCCAATAAAGAGGGGCAAAGTCTAAAGTCCCAAGAAACAGTGTATTGACGAAAGTGAACCCGGCAGAGGGAGGTCCACGGGAAACTGTTTAAAAAGACATTAAGATTTTTGAATGCCAAGGAGAAGGTATCTGTGTAAAAGTCTGAGTGAACCCGAAAGAGGGACGCAAACAGTCGAGAAGGGTCTGAGCCTGGCAGAGGGGAATCGAGCGGTGAAAGCCATCAACCAGCGACACGTGGAATAGAAAGCCAGAGTGAACCTGATGGGAGGGAGGGAGATATTCCAGATGGGTCTGCACCCGGAAGAGGGGGACCCAAGGGTGAAGAATCTTCACCCCAAGTGCAGTTGAACTATCAGATCCTCTGAAGCAGGAGAGTCAGCCTCAGAAGATACTGAAATTGATAAGAACTGTTTGAGGGGTCTGCACCCAGAAGAGGGGGATCTAGGGGTGAAGCCATCACCCAAAGTAAATTTAGAACAGAACTCCTTTCATATGTTATTTTTTAAACCCATCAGGTCTTTGGAGCAAGTTTTTTTTTTGTAGAAAAGAGACTTAACCACCGTAGGTCCTGATACGTGCAACGGAACTGTTATCTCGTGCTGGGACAGCTCGAGAGTTTGGTGTGCTCAGGAGTCACACCTCAAAATGTGGGGAAGGGAGAACCCCGGCTAACACATTCTGACTTATCATTTGTGAACACTTCTTTCTTTTTTATGAATCTTATCCCATAATCTTTTTTGTATTTAGCATAAGGATTGGCAATAGTTTTTTCTTATTTTAGGCCCTTTTATTTGACACAACGCAACTAGGACTGCCTTATTATTAATTGATGGTCGTAGCTTGCTCCCATCTTAGATTTAGATTAGGCGTTTTTCCACCCTACCTATACAGTTTAATAAATACCCTTGAACTGTGATCACTTGTGTCTGTCTATTCTTGATACCATGCCTGCCTTACAGGAAGGACTTGAACCATTTGAGCCCTGGACTTCCGATTGAAAGGTACCTATGTAGGTGGCACAGAAGGATGTAGTGGTTGACCATATAATATGCTGCTGATAGGTCAAAGAGCAACAGGAGTGAACGTTTGCAGTCAACTAGATTTTGGAGAATGTGTTCCCTAAAATATACTAGCGTTCTTTCTTTTTTTACAAGTATTTTTTTTATTGAAATCTCAATGAACATATTACATGACAATGCCATATCACTGCTCAAATTATTTAGGAACATTGACATTTCATCTTCAAATTTTATCCTTAAACCCCCCAACATAGGCAAGTAACATAACATATGACATGAAGAAAATTAAAACAACTTAAATG
Organism: Ambystoma mexicanum; assembly: GCF_040938575.1. Taxonomy (NCBI): domain Eukaryota; kingdom Metazoa; phylum Chordata; class Amphibia; order Caudata; family Ambystomatidae; genus Ambystoma; species Ambystoma mexicanum. Next base: position 1,313,385,455 of record NC_090930.1, on the reverse strand, counting down.
TTGTCACACGGGTAAACACAAGCAGCTTAGTGAACTCCAATGTACAGATTGAAGCCAGTGATTCCTCGCAATATCTCAGTTCCATCTCCAACTGCACCCCTATCCCTACGTGGCCCACTTCCTCCCTCAACAACCTCCTCTAACCTCAATACTGCACTATTAGCTTTGAAAGAGGTGTTTCATGATGTTTGGACAAAAAAACATGTTCTCTCTCTTGGACAAAATCCAGGAAGAGGGACCAAGTGTGGGAGAATGTCGCCATGCGATCTGATAGGTGCACAGTGAGCTTCTCCATCGCTATAATTTCCCACACTTTTACCCACCAGTATGAGACACAGGGGCCCTCTGCCCACTTCCAGAAGCATGCACAATTTATTCTTGCCACCATCAGTAAATGTGACATCAAGTCCGCTCGCGCCCCTGTCAGTGGGTAAGTACCATCTTCGGGGACAGTGCAGCCGGAGCTCTTATGAGTACAAGCCCAGATTTTCAGGCAGAATACCTCAGCAATTTCAGTTCCCAGTTCCCTCTCCCAACGTACCATATAGAGTAGTAGATCTTCCAACAATCGATAGCATGTGGACACCTTATGCATTTCTTGGTCCTCTTGCATCCCGAGTTCTAGTCCTCTAGGCAGCCTGCATCCTGCTTGTTTAAGCCTGTTACTGGACACCCAATGATGAACTTGTATGTATCTAAATCGCTCTGATTTGGGTAGCTTGAACTTCTCCTTGCACTCTACAAATCTAAGTGGTATTCCTTCCTCATATAGATCCCTTAGTTGCAGAACCCTAGAAGGATCCCACTGCACAAACACCCTTTTTTTCAAGCCTGGGGAGAACTGGGTTTGCAGTACTGGGGCGAGGGGGCCTAGAACTGACTTCAGTCCCAACTGAGAGCCAGCTTTATCCCAAAGACACAGGGAAGAGCTAGTGGATTCTGCAGGCTCCAATGAGTAACACTCGCCAATTTAGGGAGGAACGGGAGGTGGGCCAGTGGAAAAGGCAGGCCCACCTGTTACAATATTTTTAATTTTGGATGCCGGTCTTCGGACGCTGTAGGAGTATGGGCTCTGCATTTTAACATTTAGAATCTGCATTTCAACATTTAGAGGCAGCATTTCAGCATTCACATTTTAGCGAGGGTTTGAACTTTAGCTAGGGCCAAGGGTGTGAAACGAATTGCTGGACTCAAGAGCGTGAGTCTCAGGCAGAATTAAATAGATGCCAATGCACAGAGCACATGCTTGAAATTGCACTTTGCTTCAGGATGCGATTTCAATGAACTAAACTGCACAGCACTAAATATAATACTAACCTAAATCTAACATACTAATTAACCCAACCCCCTGTAACAGATTCCCATAATAACATTTAGTGCAAATTAGCTCATGAAATAAACTGGATGCAGATTGAGCCAATGCATAATGCTCTGGAAATGGGAAAGAAAAAATTACTTTAAACGTGCAGGCTGGATCTGCGCTGTGTGTTGAGCTGAAAAATGTGAAGATCCATTCTGCTAAAAACATGGCTTTGTTTTGGAGCTGAAAGCAATGCAGTTAGCACAATGAGAAAGGCAAATCGTGTGATGTGGGTAGGTCTGGTCAAGAGGAGGTGCTTGTGATTGACAAGGGGCTTCATAAAAAAGGGTTTTGAGGCAGAGTAGAGAGCACTCCTCTTCTGGCACTGACGGACGAAGGAGGCAGAAGTGCTGGTTGCTGAGCAGATGGACTTCAGTGCTTGCATGCTGGCTAAGCTGACTAAAGCTGAAGCTGTCTCTCCTAGGTTGCCGATTCCTAGAAAAACGGCAGTCTCGAGAAACCTTAACTGGGTTGACAGTGTGCGAGGCAGGCAGAAAGGCTGGGGAAGATTTCACTGCCAAGCTGAGTCGGGAACATCGCAAACAGATTTAGGTAAATATGAGATAAAATGAGGTTCCAGTGATGTGAATGATACTATGTAACACAGGGTAAATAGTTCAGTTAATTTTGGGTGCTGCATTAGAGATTCAAATTTAAATGTACATGTAATTCTGTGTTCATATTTCTCAAAGTCTTGTTTTTTTAAAAAGGGTATTTTTCTTGCCAAGTTTTACGAGGCCAAGGTTTATTGGCAGAGTTTTGCACAGATAGAGCGCTGAAAGCCATTGCAAGAAAAAACGTACTTGCACTGTGAAGTACACTGTGGGCATAAGTGTCACTCTGTGTAACTTGCATAATTCTATTTTATGAAAAAGAACAAATTCAAAAAATTATTTAGTCTAATTATATTTATTCTGCGTTCATTCCCTTTGATTTGACATGCATGGAGCGATGCAGACACACGGTAAGACATATCTCAATGCAAAGTAGCCACATTACTGAATTAATGTGTTGTATTTCAATTGCATGTTTTACATTTGTTGAAACTCAGCCAAAAGGGCATATTGTGGTATTGTACATAGGATACCACAAGAGGGCATGAGCCATCTATTCAGAGTGTATTAAGTCCAGTATTTGTTTGGTGTTAGTGACCCTGGTAAAGATAATTATTAGGCAATATTCTGAAATTAGTCTCACCACTATAAAAAAATACCACTATAAAAAGATACCACCATAGCAAAAGTACCACAATAAAAGACCACAAAGTACTAGACATAACCCAATGGGGCAATCTACGAAGTACGAAAATAGCGCTGGATCAACGGGACCCACAAACCCCCCTGTTCCCTTGATCCCAAGAGTATTTTATGAGAAATTCTCTGGGGTTTACCCTGCCAGATGAATTGCCCTACTGCTTTCAGCATGTCAATTGGTCACGCTCTGGAACAATAGAAGGCAAGGCCTGGAAGGAATATAGGAGTCTCGATAGTAAGGTCATATTGACCGTAGAGGCACGCCCCAGCCAGGAGATCTCTTGCATCTACCATCACCAAAACATGTCTTTGGCTTCCCTACAGAGTGCAGTAATGTTAACCGCCAGGAGCCCCCTATAAGTGTTGGTGATATGAACTCCTAAGTATGTGATTTTATCGGTCAGCCCACTTAAAAGGGAAAGTGGACTGCAAGGAGTGGTGGAACGCAGGCGGTTCTGAGATATTAAGCCCCACTGATTTCCCATGATTAATGTGAAAGCCCGACAGGAAAGCAAATTCTTCAAAGAGCTCAAGGAGTGCCGGAAGTGAAACAATGGGATTTTGAAGAAAGCAAATAATATTGTTGGCATATAATGCTACTTTATGTATGTTCCCCCCATAGTTTGGTCCAGAGATACGGGGATGGCTACGTATTATCTGCGCCAGAGGCTCTATAGCTAAGGCAAAGACTAAGGGGGTAAGAGGGCATACTTTCCGCGTGCCTCTACCCAAGAGGATCAATGGTGACCTGAGGGCGTTGACTTTAATTCTAGTGGATGGAATCTGGAAATTTGCCATAATCAGCCTAATTAAAGATGGGCCAAATCCATATGCGGGCAAGAGAGCATGTAGCTAGGCCCAGGACATACTATCGAAAGCCTGACGGGCATCCAGGGACATAAGGGATAAGCCACCAAAAATGTGAGGGTCTAGGGCGATTAAGTCAACTACCCTCGGAATATTGTCACAGGCACTTCTATTCATTTTTTTTTACTTGTTTATTTATAACCAGCACACAGGAAGCATATGATTAACAGTTAAGTACAACGTAATCCCCCCAGCTCAAGACAACAACATGTCCCGCCCCCACCCCCATGTTCCCATGAAACACAGATCATTCTCAGTCCGGTAGGGCCTGACTGGGTGCACCCACCTCCCTGTCCGAGTGCAACACCCTCGCAATTAAGCGTGGTTTGTAAGTCAATGCTGGGAAATTGCAGTCATAATCCAGAAAGGGCGCCCAAATGTTCAAGAACTAGTGAAGAGTGTCTGCCTTGGCCGCTGTGATTTTCTCAGCTATCAATATATCCCAAAGCTTAGTCCACCAAAGCGCCATCAGGGGCCCCTCGACAGATTTCCATGTACGGCCACTGTGATTTTTGATGCCAGCAGAAGTTGGGTTAGGAGGGCGGCCTTCCTGCCTGTTCTTGGATATGAGCCTGGGATCGGGACTCCTAAGAGGATAGATTCGGGGACCAATGGGATCACTGCTTGGGTAATTTTGTTTATTGTGGAAAGGCATTGGGTCCAGAACTCTCTGACCTTTGGGCATGTCCACCACATGTGGAAATATGTCCCTGGGAGGCCGCAAAGCCACCAGCACTGGGGTTCCAGGGCCTGAGAGATACGATGTAGACGAAGAGGGGGGTAGTACCACCGTTGAAGCAGCTTGTGGGCACACTCCCGGTTGGTAATGCAGGGTGAGGATGAGCGGGTCCTCGACCAGATATCGACCCAAGTCTGGTCCTCCATGGTGCGCCCTAGATCCACCTCCCATTAGGTCATATAGGAGGCTTTCGTGACAAGGGGGTTTTCCTGCATCAACTTGTAGAGGGCAGAAATCTTCCCTCTTTCGACGTGAGTTCCAGTGGGGTCAAGGCTCGAGTAGCTGCAATTCGGGTCAGAGGGTGGGAGCACCAGTCGCGGAGTTGCCAATAAGTGAACCTGTCTGTTTCCACTAGCTGGAAAGCTTCCTTGCATTGATCAAAGGAGCGCAGACGCCCCTCCGTGAAGAGCTGTCCCAGGGATTCAAGGCCTCCCACCTCCCAATTTCGGAGGTTCGCGGGGCAGGATCCCGGCGAGAAGGCTGGGTTGTAAAAGATTGGGGAGGAGGGGCTCAGCCCCCTCGGGCGCCCCTTGTCTCATGGCCCAGTTCCAGGCCCTCACCAGGTGCTTAGTGGAGGACAGTACCCCCGGCCAGGTGCGGCGCAGGGGAGAGGGGATGTGCAGGAGAAAATGGAGGGGAGAGGCAGGCGAGACTGTTCTATCTCTACCCATTTCGGGCGCCCTGAGGTGAGAATCCATGCCTGAATATGGGCTAATTGTGCTGCTGTGTGATACCTGCGAAGGTCGGGGATCCCCAAACCGCCCAGCCTGGAGCTGCCCACCATGGTTCTCTGGGGAATTTGCGACCTTCTGCTAGCCAGATAAACCTGAGCATTTTCTTTTGGAGCCGTCTTAATGGGGCAGGGGGATTGAGACAGGTAAAGATGAACAAGCGTAAAGGTACAGTGGGAGCAGGTTCATTTTACAGGCTGTGATGCGGCCCAGAAGCAAGATATCCTGTGGGAGCCAGCAGTCCAGATCCCTCTCCAGCTCCCTGAAGAGTGGGGGGGGGAGTTTAACCGGTAAATATCTGCCGGGCGGGCGGGAATCTGAACCACCAGGTAAGGGATCGCCTTAGCGCTCCATCGTATTGGGCATTGCTTCTCCAACACTTCCCTCTCCCCATGAGTCAGCCCAATCTCCAGGGCCACTGACTTCACGAAATTGATGGCAAAGCCTGCTACTCTTCCAAAGTTGTGAATCTCGGCTGGCACTTCTATTCTTAATGGAACCCTTTTGAGCACTTTTAATTATCTGTGGGAGGGACTCCCATAATCTGGTGGGCAGGATTTTACTGAAGATTTTTGCATCAGTATTTAAGAGGGCTAAAGGACGATATGAAGAACATTCCTCTGGATCTTTGTCCTGCTTTAACAATAATGTCATAGCTGATTCTGCCATGGAGTCGGACAACTTCCCGGACCCTATAAAGGAGTTAAGAAGTTTAGTGAGGTGTGGAGTTAAAGAGCCTGCACATGTTTTATAAAATTTGTTTGTGAAGCCATCAAATTTGTTTGCGAAGCCATCTGGGCCGGTGTCTTTACCTATAGGGAGGGTGTGGATAGCCTTGGATACTTCTTGGGTGGTAATCTCCACCTTAACATCCTCTCTAACCTCATTGGGGACCCAAGGGAATTGCGCATGTTGAAGGAACTCATGCGTGTGAGTGTGGCTCCCTTGGTGTGAGGCTGATACCCTGCGGAAGAAGTCCTCTAGCACTGCAATTTCCTTTCCTCTGTAATAACCCTTTTCATCTCCGTATCCCTTAATGCCCTAATGTAGTTGCACATGGATGCTTTTTTCAATTTGGCATCCAACAATTTATTAGCCTTATTCCCTTTAGAATATAAATATTGTTTAGCCCGCAGTATTTATTGGGTAGCCTTCCCAATCAGGTGCCCCTCTAGAGCCTGCCAGGCTAACCTGAGGTTCCACAGGTACCATCCATTACCTTTCAGTACATGCACCCTTTCTTTATCTCGAACTGTACCTTCTAGTGTAATTTGCTGCTGTTTGTGGGCTTTCCCCCACACCACTGACTGATCAATAATGACTTCACAAAGAACCGCCTTCCCATCATCCCATATTGTCCGTGGGTCTAATTCCCCAAAGTCATTATCCTGGAAATAGTTCCATATGGCGTCTTCTATGTGTGCATTCAGGGGTATATTATTGGAGATGCCAATCGAAACCTTGCCAGTTTTACCTCCTTTCTCAATGGATATAAGTTGTATTCCCCTCTCTCAACAAGTGGCAGACAACAGATACTAGGCATTGTATCCCCTCTTGCTTCTCCACTCTTTTGACTGCTAACTCTCTGTTCTCTCCTCCTCTCCCTTCTACCTTTTTCTATCTCCTCCCCTTACTTTCTTCTATGCACTTACTCTATCAGAATTGTCCCTGGACCTAGTATGATAGCAAACTCGTCTGTCTACTCCCCCTCCCCTTACTGTTTTTTTTCCTCGCCACCCACCCTCCAGCACTATCTGAAATGTTGTCAGGCCTAGTATGATAGTCGCTTGTTTTGTTCCTCCCCTACCTTTCTGCACCCCTCTCCCTCACCTCTTGTTTTTCTCCGGCTCTACCAGAAATGTCTTCACGCCTAGTACGGTAGTCAACTGTCTGTTTCCATTTTCTTCCCACTCTCCTCCTCCCCTCCTTATCTATGTCTTACCTCTTGCCCTATCTGAAATGTCGTCAGGCCGAGTACGATAGTTAATTTCACATTCTTACTGTTCATGGCCTGTAAGAATGTCATTGTATTCTCCCTTGTTCCCTCCCTTGCCTTGAAGCGCTTTGAAACACATTGTGTAGAGGCTATCTATAAATAAACTATCATATCATATCATTGTTACAATCATATTATATGGATGTTGAAAACTGATCTTTTTGTCAAAGTTATGGTTGATGTAGGAGTTGGCAAACAACTCATCAGAGTGGCTTTGTAGCAGAGGATGGTCGTAGAGCTTTCTTCCATTTTTAGTTTTGATAAGTGGTGGATAGTGAATGGCTGTGAAGGGTATGGGCTGTTTATGACATGTCATAATGCAAAGTCAGGAATGGAAACTGGACTAGTGTCAGGTCCTTGAGACTTGGAGAAAGGTTTGGCCAGGTTGGAGTGGTGCATGAGGTTGGAGGATGTTGCACTAAGCAGTATTATTGAAAGCTAAGGAGAATGGATTGGGGATCGGGGTGAATGAAGAACTGTGGCTAAGTGTTATGTGATTATATTCAGTCATTTTAACAGTAGCTCTTTAGGGAAAACAGGGAATCCCTTTCCAAGATGGAGAAGGAGGACTCGAAAAGTGAGTTGTGCGGCTATTCTCCAGTAGTGAATGTGGAATGTTGACTAGGGTTCCTAACTGTCTTTTATCCTGATATTTGGAGCCAGCAGGTCCTAGTTTGTGAATGGCTCTAAGTAAGGCTATGTCTAAACCTCCATAACAGAGAAATCTTTTTCTACAAGGGAAACTGGTGTGCAATTGGTGGGAGTTTTCAATTTAAATTTTTAAGAGTGTCATTTGTATTATTAGAACAGTGTGAGATGAGCTTAATGAGAACAGGGATAAAAATGAAGACAAACATCTTCTGAGAGTATTAAGATTTCTTTTCCTTGCAAGAAGCGGCATAGTAATTGTGATAATAAGAGATTATTTACTAATTGGTGTTTGGCCTGCGGATTGAACAGAGTGAGAACTTCAGTGTTCAAGGTGGTGCGTGTCTTATGCGCAGGGTGTGTGTGGAAAGCAATTGCTGTGGCTGCATGACAGAAAAAGGTGCTTGCGGTCCAAAGTGAAAGTGAGTAGGAGAAAAGAACCTTGTTTGCGTGACATCAAAACACGTGTTTGGCCTTGCTGAATTATTGTGCATCACAAAGGCGCAGATGTGCACGAGAAAGGACAAAGAACTGCTGGGAGAAGTAAAAGCAGTATATTGAGTGTTTTGCCATAAGAAGAGAAACAAGTGCATGCAAATGGACCTCTTTATGAGAAGAAGACAAGATATTGATAGAAATTCTATTACAACTAACGTATAAAATAGGACATAGTCTGCTCTAGGATACCTTAACGGAATAAGGTTGTTTAAATAAGAAATAGAAGATTGATAAAAGTTAAAAAGAAAGAAAATGTACATACACAGCTAGTATCTAAGCAGGAAGCAGCAGAATAACATGTATGAGTAGAAGGAAGAAGACTGGGGGAGTACAAGAATAGCAGAGAGGTGGTGGTGTTAGCCATTGATCAGGAAGGTACATCACATTTTATATTTAGCTTCAGATTCCAGCCTGAGTTGAGACAGAAGCAGGAAAAGAAAAGATGAATAGCAGGCAGAATCTGTTCTTTTATTATTTTATACACTCCCCTATTTGTCTCAGGGACCCAGAGTCCAACTGATAGCTTGTTAAGGAGAATTCTCATAAATGGTTGATTTCCCTTACCTAAATAGTCCCCCAGCAGATTTGCTGGATTTCTAGGATTTGTTTTTTTCACCTGGTAAGAGTGTGTGAGCCTTTTTTTCCCACTCTTACATGTGTTTTGCTATGTGTATTTCTACTTTATATGTGATCTCGGGCACTGGAGCCTCACCTACTCCATGTGCACCACTTTTTGTGTGTGTTACACAGCACCTTCAGTGCAGTGACAGAGGGTTGTCTTTGAGACTTCCCACTGACTCCATTTTTCTGGGGCTGACAACTGTCCCCCAGAAACAGGTAAAGTTGCCATTAACTTTATATAGTCACTTTAAACCACAGACCCAGTACACCCCATCGTACATGAAGTATTGGAAAGGGTTAACTCTTACCCCTTTTTGTTTGTGCCTCTTGGAATCTTGTTTCGCTCCCTTAACATTAAGACTTGGCTGGTGGCAGTGGTATCTACCCTAACTTTTCTACAGCGGTTATCTTACATAACATGGTAAGGTTTAGGCTACTATATTAGCCTCGAACATAAAACCCGCTTTACCATATATGTTTTATTTTGGCTCCGGCTGGGTTTAGTCACCATTTGTTTTTGTTAAAGTCTTTCTCGTGATTTTCTCTGCGCGCCAAACCGGGGATGACTCCTTTGTTCGCTGTATTTTCGCGGGTTTCTGCACAGAAGCCCTCCTTAAGGTGCCTGATAGTCTAAGTAGGCAGGATGTGAGGGAGGGATTGTCAGGTACATACATACATGAGGTCAGGTGAGGCACATACATAGATTGGAAGGGTGTTGGTGAATTATGATTTGTTTTTTTATTTAGATACAAAAGTTTGGCCTTAACCTTAATTGCAGCCTTTGGAAAGTTCCCCAAGCCAAGATAGAGGAGTCCAACCTAAGTTCTGATTGGCTGGCGTTTGTTTATTTGAAGGACAGTGAACGTTCTAAACTGCCTTTCATCATCGAAGCCCAGTTTAGAGGACGTATGTAAAAGCTGCTCCTGCTTAACTTGATCAGGGGATTCAAGTTTGAAGCGGTCGAGGGGCTTCTTCTGAGAATTAAACAGGAATTGAGTTTGGAGTTCATTTGGATACAGGACAGGAGAAAGAAAATTCAATTGACAGTAAGAAGAACTTTTTCAATGTTGGTGTAAATATTAATTCAGAACTTTATATATTCTACTTAATTTATTTTTAAAAAGTATACTGAGAAAATAATTTATTTAAATTGAAAAGGTTCAAAAGCTCGAGCGCTTTCATCTTAACCACGTATAAACTGTGGCGCATGCACGTGTTTCTATGAGCTACGTGATTCAACAAAGCTAGCGCGTATTGATGCCATTAAGTAAAGCATAGCGCGTGGGAACGAGAGCGCAAACGTTAAGCTACATGTATCTACAGCTTTGTAAGAATATCTGCGCGTGTGCACATATGTATTGCTACGTGAAATAACAGCGCGTGAGCGGGAACTTTGATTATGAGAAATTCAACAACGCGTGTGCATGTATTTTGCTACGTGGATCAACAGCGCGTGTGCGTGTTTTTTACTATGTGAAAAAGACAGCGGATGTGCGTGTATTTTGCTACGTGGATCAACAGCGCGTGTGCGAGAACTTTGGCTACGAGAATTCAATCGCACGTGTGCTTGTTTTTGCTACGTGAAAAAGACAGCGCGTGTGCGTTTTTATTTTTTATTTATTATTGAATATTTCTGAATTGATATCAACTTTTTCAATTTTTTTACATAAGAAAAATTCATAAACAGTCAATTACAATGAAAAATACATCAAATTTGCAAATGAAAGTAATCAGCCAGTTAAATATATGAATTGAGAAAAATTGGTAAAATATTGATAAAATATTTCATGAAGACAGCGCGTGTGCGTTTTTCTTTGCTACATGGATTTTTAGCGCGTGTTCGCGATCTTCAGACTACGTGAATTTTCAGCGCGAGTTCAATGTCTTCATTTCAATGAGACTATTCATTACATGAAAATACTTTTCCTATTGGATTTCTTTGGAACTTTCTTTGCTTCAAGATAAACTTCAGAAGTTTGTAAAAAGTTTTGTTTGGAACTGAATCTTAATTGAAGATTAAGGAGTCACAGGAAAAGATTACTAATGCATTCTAGGACCTAACTATGAAGGTAGAATGATCATTAAGATTCCAAACATCTTGTAAGAAAAACTTATCTACATATACACTTCTCAGGGCAAATTCAAGAGAAGTATCAGGTATGGTCTTTTAAACTATTTAGTTAAGGATATAGTTTTTATGGTCAGTGATTCAGTGAGTAATCAAGGTGTTGTATATGCTTATGTTTCATCTATAGGTGATGAGCCAGCTAGTCAATAGCTTCCAGCCTGGTGTTTGTTATTTTATCCATTTACCCCTTTCCCTTTGAAGTGTGGTAGACTGAGATGTTAAACTATTCAGAGCTCTGAATGCTACATTTTAGGGAGATTGTCGTGGGTTCAGCAGCTTCCGCCGACACAAGACCAGAATCTCAGCCTGACAAGGATCTTTGGACCCCTGCCATGGGTTCCCTTGGTAACCCAAGTCGCACTCTTGTCTGATTGGCTAAGGGGACTGGCCTTGCCAGGCCAGCCACCCTGCAGTGTGATTGACAGCCAGGCTGAATGAATTTGGGAAAACTGCATAAAAAGCAGGTCTCTGGGACTGGAAGAGCAGAGTCGTCACTGGAACGAAAGAACCAATGAGGAACTGGAAGAAGAGGACCTCTACAACGACTGAACCGCCCAGTGAAGCCCTGCTGCAGGTCCCAATCTCCAAATCCAACGACAGAGAAGATCCTCCAGGAAACTTCGCCCCTTGAGCTGGTGGGACCAACCAGTTCACCCAAACTTCAAGCCAGTACCCCTCCTACAGAGGTACAGTGGGCCGGATAGCCAGGAAGGTTGGACCCTGCTTGGGTTTTAAGGAGCGCACCTTTTATTCGTTGTTTTGCGCTGCTTCTGGTTTCTTCCCTGGATAGTGCAGAACCCTCCAGTCTTCCTACTTCTGATCAGTCCAACAGTCGGTTCAGGAACCATGTGCCTGCAGGAACTACCAGGAACGTCTGCCTCAGCTATAGCCCCCTTTCCGTTTCAAGGTACTGTGCAAATCCGGTTGTGCGTTTCGCTCAGCCGCAATGAAAGTGTTTGAAATCTTTCTCCAATCCGAGGGCTTGTCCTTCTCTTCTCTTTGAGCTAACTTTTCTACCAACCAACCTCGTCCGGAATCTGTGCCACAAACTTTACCACAAACTACCCTGAACTGTGTGATCTTGATCAAAAGACTTTTGACCTATTGACTTTGGCCCTAAGACTTTTCTAGCTGATCTCCTCACTGTAGTCTCTCTTCTTCAATTGCTCAGAATACTTGCCTGTTGGTTTTGCCTAGTTTCTAATAACTTTGTCTTTCCCTCCCTTTTAAATTGCTGGAGTGCCATTTTGCTCCCACTTCATTTTGTGAGCTTAACTTGTCTGTAATTTAAGGGAAGTGGTGTGGTGTATTTATGATTGTGATTTTGACCTTGCTTAGAATAGTGAAATGTTATACAACTGTTGAGTAAATAAATATATATTCTTTTACTTAGAAAACTTGAGTCAGTGTTTGCCTGAATCATAGTAATTGCATTTCTCATTTTGGAAAACGAACCTTTGAATCGCGCATTACCCGACCATTGGGAGCTGCAGGACGCTGCGCCTGTGCCTGGAGTAAGCGCTGGGAGTTGTCATCACTCGCGCACCCACAGGCAGCCACAGACAACTACTCGCTTCCTGGAGGAGGCGGAGCTTTGTGGCTCACGTGACCGCTCACGTGACATCCTCTGCCACAAAAGCAGAGACAGCGCTGCCGAGCGGCGCATTTCTCATTTTGGAAAACGAACCTTTGAATCGCGCATTACCCGACCATTGGGAGCTGCAGGACGCTGCGCCTGTGCCTGGAGTAAGCGCTGGGAGTTGTCATCACTCGCGCACCCACAGGCAGCCACAGACAACTACTCGCTTCCTGGAGGAGGCGGAGCTTTGTGGCTCACGTGACCGCTCACGTGACATCCTCTGCCACAAAAGCAGAGACAGCGCACCCTCGCGGCGTTGAGCCCGATAGGAGTAGAGGGCGCCGGCTGTTGTGTGGCTGTTTGGTGGCGTGGTGACTGCGCATACCCCTACACCTGATCCCCACCAAAATAGTTGCTGGGATGAAATCATTCCTTGCAGCTTCAAATAAGCCGGAGACGGGTTGAGAACAAGGCTGCAGGTAAGGCAAAGACTGGCGTCACTCCCAGGGGTGACTGAGAGCAATGAATATCCCCAAAAATCGCAAATGATGAAACAGACTCGCCTACCTTTCTGTAAAAAGCGAAAAAGCGGTTCTGTGGGGGATATTACAGACATGGGGAGTATTAGCCCCCCTATAAGATCAAAATTAGACACTCTCTTATTAGTACCAAATACGCCGACTCAACCAATGGCCTGTGCGGTTCCTTCACTTGGTGAGCCAACACCCCAGACAATCGGAAGTCAAGCTCAACCCACAACACGCAAAAGGTCATCAGATCATGTAAAGGGACGTTCGCACCTTAGTGGGAAGCCAGATGTAAACCACCATTGTGAGAGGGGCACTCCTCCTAATGATTATACTATGAACCCAGCTGAGCCCCATCTCCCACTGGAAGATCGACCAGGGGAGACCTTGGATAACCTAGACAACATGGGACTTGAGGAAATAATCGAAGGACAGGCTCCTGAAAGCAACCTAGAGGTGAGAGAGGCGTTACCGGGACCTCCTAGCGAAGAGACCCCCTCTTCGGGTGAACTAGGTGATGACCCGATACAAAGATCTAATCAAACAGGCATTGAACTTGAGGTAAGTATGGAAGGCTCACAAGAGGTTGGGGAAAAGCCATGTATAAGTACCTCCCCTAAATTACCAAGAGAACCAGCAAATAATCTGGAGGTGGAGAGGGAAACACCCAATTACATGAGCAAGGATCCTCAAGTGTTTGAGGACTTTGGAGGTCACTGGGAAGACCATGAAATGGCCCAATGGGAAATAGCCCACGTCGATCCTACAACTGTCAAGGAGGGGAAAATATCACAATTGAACCCAAGGGGGTCAAATTTAGAAACTTTTGACATTTTTCAACCTTATAGAGAAGATAACTGTGTTCCCTTAACTAAGGTCAAAAGTATTCAGAAAATACAAGATGGAAACCAGGTAGCCCACCAAGACTCAAAACGAAAAGAAGTCACCGAGAGGGGTTGTACATACGGGCACTTTGAAAAGTTATCAATTGAAGTGCCCGTTTGTAATGAGAACTACCCTCCACAGAATTGCCTAGATAAGCGAGGTCCAATCGAAACGGAAGGGATGACCCTCCCAGGTACTCCGGGGACTAGCAGCAACTTGATGCAATCACCTATAAAATTGACTAACTTAAGCCTGGCAAATAAAATCAAGTATGATATCATGATACTGACGGGGAAAATTGAAAGGGAAAAAAGGAGAAGCTTTTCCCTAATAAATGAGAGGATGGCCGCTCTGGACAGGGATCAAACCAAAGGGGGACCCTGTATGATGGATGACGTGGAGACTACTCTGAACTCCCAGTCACCCATCAATCAACTGCAAAAGACCAACTTCGAGAAAACCAAATCCATTTCAGATAAGCGACATCAAGACCCTAAGGGACAATCAATGGTCAACGATCACAATAGGGCATCGGAAATGACACAGACCTCGATAATGGATGAGATAATGACACCGCCAGCTCTCCTTCAAAAAGATCAAATAATACAACTTATCAGTGAGGCCTGTGCAATCGAGAGAGCTAAGGACAGTGAATATATTCAAAAAGTGGTGATGACCTCATTGAATATTTCGCTGGCTCCTTTTTCTGAAACTATATGAAGTCATTAAAGATTCAGTCCAAGAGGTAACCACGACGATTCTGCAAATTAAGGAAGCAAATCGGCAAACGGGTCTCTCTCTACAGAATTTAAACTCAAGAGTAGATAAAGAAGCAGAACAAACTCAGACTTGGCAAAATCGTCTGGGTGACTTGGCCAGAAGGGACGCTAGTGATAAATCACTCCTTATGGAAGCAGTATTAGAAGACTGTAAATGGATGAGATCCCAGCACAAACAAAGTAAATTGGACCTGCAAGTTATAGAACAGCCTAACCGAGGTAACGGGCCAATGAAATTGAAACAAGGAAAAGTCACTAAGCCCATCGAACCAGAACAGCGATGTGGAGATGTAATTCTTATCTCCCCGAGCAGTAAGGAGGGCCAAAAACAAGACAATTCCCCCATAAAAGAGCAATTGAGCTTTGCTATCTTTGCAGGTACGGGTAATAAATCCAAGGAACATCAACCTGAAACCTTGCCTGCAAACAATTTTAAAGAAAAGGGGAAAAAAAACAAAAACGAAATACTTAAACGAAAGGTGAATGGATCTAGAGCATTCCTGAGGAATCTAAGAACACCACCGAGAAGGGAAAATCCACAGTGTACCAAGAAGCCAAGAAGAGAACTCGTGATGGGTGTCTTGGATTGCATAGAAGCCGAGGGGGAAACTGCGTCTAAAACATCTGTGGCATCAGCAGATGAAAAAATGGAGGACTTGGAACAATCAGCCGTTTTGAGTGATTTAATCAAACTTCTCTCAAATAACAGCGATGAAGAGGGGTGGGGAAACATCACGCCGTCAGAATGGAAAACAATTGACAACTGGGATAGGGACGAGCTGAATTGCCATCTGAAGGACAAGCAGACTGAGAAAAAGGATCGATCTAGTAAACCTAGGGAAGAAACAGAAAAAAGTACGATTTCGCCTTGGAATGATTATGACATGGAAATAGAATATTCGAGGTTTAAAACACTAGAAGAAAAAAGGAGGGAGTTGGCTCATAAGGGAAAAACCGTCCACTTTGAACCAAGGAAGCATAGTCTAAAACAAAGAAGTCACAGTAGAGAAAAAGATCGTATGGGCAGTAAGAACAGTAGAAAGTTGTTAACTGATAAGCAAACACCCTCCTCCAAAGACCACTTTGTGAAACTGGGAACTACATCGAAGGGGCCGAGGAAGGTCCTTTTGAATCGATGCTACGTGATGTCTCTATGCAAACAAACTCCAGCGCTCAGAGCGATTTCAGCTGACGATATAAGAATTGTGGAATTCCCAAAAGAAGGAAGGATGGATCAAGTAATATTACATCTCGTCTCAAAGGAAGTAAAACAAAAATTCCTAAAGGCTGAAGATTGCCTTAAACTAAAGGGCTATCGACTGGAGGACGTAGATTGCAGTAGTCAACTGAAGAATCCAAAAGAAACAACAAGGGGCAAAGGGAGACCCAGGGAAGTGGGGAGGGAGGACGGCAATAATAAAAAATATATGGTGAAGGACTATAATAATAAAGGACGAGATATGGAGGAATTGGGGAAAAGGCCCAGAAAACTGAGTGACAAAGTGAAGGAGGTGGAAATAAAGAGTGATACTAAATCTCAGAAAGCAAATGCCACCTCGATGAAGTTCTCAGATGAGAATTTGAAAAATCTGAGATTTACGGTGGACAACTCGGATAACCCAAAGAAGGGTAATTCTACATTGAACAAAAAAGGCCTGAAAGCGAATGAGCGGCCTGAACCAAAGAATACGAGCACCACTAAGAAGAAGCAATAGAGTGAGGAGGCCCAGCAAAGATCGGTCTCCTGTGCCTCATGGAATACCCGAGGCTTTCAACACTTATTCTCTAAGGAAAGTGATTTCCTGGCTGACTACGACCTAATTTCGATCCGGGAGTCGTGGCTGCATGAAGCACCTATGTGTGAAGGCTATGAAGTCTACTTTAATCCGGCTAAGAAAGGCCCTAGAGGTAGACCTTATGCAGGCCTCATGGTATTAAAGAAATTGGACTCGTCACTACAAGTTTTGGAACATGTGATCCCAAATCCCTATGTGCAGATATTAACAATCAACCTTAAAGAAGACACTAAGGAGAATTCTGAGAACATGACAAATAATCAAAAAAAAAAAAAATGACGTCGATGACTCTAATCAATACCTATTGGAGTGAAAATATGCCGAACCAGAAAAATTATCTAAAAACCATCATGAATGCAATAGATAAATCTATGATTGAAGACAAAGAACGGCTAATTTTACTAAATGGGGATCTGAATATCAAACTCCTTGACAAGAAAGGTAAAATAAGAGATATAGAAAATCTACGAGGTAAAGAAAGTCTCTGGACAAAGGAAATGTCTACTCGTGATATGAGGATGTTAAATAGTCAGACCCAAGGTGATCTAATGGGTGCGAATACATGGCATAGCGGTAAAACAGGGGCCTGTTTAGATTACTGCTTTGTCGGAAACAACACGCTACCCTGGATCAAAACATTTACAATAATCAAACAAGTAAATAGCGATCACAGCCTCTTGAGAACTGAACTAGCATGGAATATCACATTACCATCATCGATGAAAAAATGGAAGGAAACAGAAGTATCCTGGGGAAGAAACTGACTGAGACTTAAAAATCAAGTTATACCGAAGCTGGTAAAAGACTTTAAAGAAGCGGGTAACAAAGGCGATGAGACAGTAGAATATAAATGGCTCCTGGAAGCTTTTGTAGTTAAGTATGATCCAGCAAAAGTGAATAAAATTGAAAGAAAGCATGCGTACGATGATTCTGTGGTCACTAAAAGGAAGCAATATAGAGCAGAACTTAAACGTATTAAAAAAGAAAATTCCCCGGTGAAAGAGATTCTCCTGCGGAAATGCCGGCAAACTTATAAAAACTGGCTGCGCTCGACCCGCTTCTTAAGAACTCAAAGAGACGCGGAAAAAATGCTGGCGGCACTATCTACCAACAACTCAAGAAGTACCTGGGACTTAATTAATAATAGAGATCTAAATCAGTCGGCAATTGGTGTAAATCAAGTCTCAGAGGAGGACTGGTATCGGCACTATAATGCATTGTTTAAGGGGAAAACCATGGGTACACCTCCAGAAAAAAGAAATACGACTTCAGCATGGGATTTTGAATTCGACAAAGAAGATATACGGATGCTTATTAAAAAGCTCAGCAGTTCCAGGGCAACTGGTCCGGATGGCATTTCCAACAAAAAGCTAAAAGAGAACTGCGGAGATTGGACTGATTTGATCTATGCCCTTTTCAAAAAAATAGCAAAAAAAAGGCAAATTCCAACAACATGGACGGAGGCGTATATAGTTCCGATCTTCAAAAAGGGGGATCGATCTAACCCCAAAAATTATAGGCCAATAGCCTTGTTAGACTCTATTGGGAAACTCTTTGCGGCCATTCTACTAATGAACTTAAAAAAATGGGCCATAAGAATCAACATCCTAGATGAAAGACAAACCGCCTTTATAAGCGGGGTGGGGACATCTCTAAACCTGTTCTTGTTAAACCTTTTGAAAGCTAAGGCCTTGAAAGACAATGCAACAACTTATCTGGCTTTTATTGATCTTCAACAGGCATTTGATAGTATCAACAGAGAGCGACTATGGTCGAAATTGAGAAACTGGGGATGCCCGAACGCCCTGTTGGCAGCAATCCAAGCGCTGTATACTAATACCTCAATCCAGGTCCAAATTACTGCTAATCGAGGGTTATCTAGAAAAATCTATACCACTCAGGGAATCAAACAAGGATGTGCTCTGGCTCCCTTTCTATTTGTTCTCTATATGGCGGATATGAAGACATCCCAAGAAAGGATCCGTGCGTTCCCTCCAAAAGTGAACGGTATGGAAGTCCCGTGGATGTTATACGCAGATGATGCAGTATTTGCAGATCAGACCCCTATTGGTCTGCAACGTAGAATTGAAGCTTTCAACAAATACCTGAAAGAAAATGACATGCAAATCAATGTAAAGAAATCAATGATACTGTGCATGAAATCGAGTCGTGGAAAAAAACCTGCAGGGAAACGACAGATATGGATGCTGGATCAAGAGAAACGTGAAGAAGTGGATACTTCCATCTACCTGGGTATTAGGATAAATAAAAATTGCAATGAACAAGCACAATACACCCTTATTCGAGAGAAACTCGCAGCGCTAAATAATCAAGGAATCCTACTGCACTATAGATATGGAAAATTTTCACTGCAGCCAATCATCACATTTTATAAGCAAAAGGTGGTTGCAGTGTTAACATATGGAGCAGAGGCACTTTTGTCTTTGGGATGGGAAAGCTGGAATCTGTGCGAGGCCTACTTTTGGCGAAGGATCTTACATCTTCCGAATTCACTGCCCTTAGTTCTGATAAGATCGGAACTTAGACTTCAATCTATGGTGTCAATCACGGTGTGGAAATCTCTTTCATTATTTCGGAAGTGTATTTTGGACAAACCGGCGCAGCCATTTAATGTTTTAGCAAGACCTGGTATGCCCAATGAAGATATAATTTTTCAAGAATGGAAGAAGAGATGTGAGGATACCTTAGAACATCTAGGTATCTCACTGGAAATTCTAAAGTGTAATCCTGACAAGGCCAAAAGAATCCTGCGGGAAAAAGACTGGGAGGAAACCCAGGTCACTAAATTGGCAGGAAACTGGGCTCACAATATCGTCTGGGAACGCAAAGCATTAAATTTTCTCCCACCATATCTTCAGAAATTTCCATCTAAACATTATAGAGATCTGCTATTACGATGTAGATTAAATATTTGGCATTCCCGAGAGGTTAAGCTGAGAAGACGGCTCATTGAAAAAGCATCAGCGATCTGCAGGTTCTGCAAAATGAAGGACCAACTTGAATCAGTGCGACACGTGATGCTAACATGCCCGGTTCTGGTACCAAAGCGATTAGCGTTTTTGGGCAACTATATAAACAACATCACGATGGAAACAGAAGAAGAATACTGGGAACGCCTTCTAACAGCGGATAAGGTGGGTCGAACTATTGACGCACTAAAGTTTGTCGAATCCCTAAATCTGGACCAGGAAGAAACGGAAATGGAGGAGAGATAGGAGCCCTAAAGACTACTGGGTGCATCTGTTGCGGTAAAAGGCTTCCATTGGAGGGATAACTAAACCGATTGGAACTCACATAATACTTTAGTAGAGGAACTTTGGACTCTTGTTTCTCGGACTCTTATTTGAGGTTATTTGAGGTTTGTTAAAGGTTTACCTATGATTAACCAATAAAACAATAATTAAAAAAAAAAAAAAATAGTAATTGCTGTCCTTTGTGTAACTATTTGTACTGCTCACTTTCTCTTGAGATAAGTCTGGTTGCTCTGCTACTGCTACACTATAACTGTGTAGTACAGGCTTGTACCAAAGGTGAAATTGTACTGTCACTTATAGTCTTAATTGTGTATAGTGTTCACAAAGGGTACTGCATATAATTCTGCCTAACACTCGTGTACAGCGGTGAGGATAAAAGTATAGTAATAACACTTAGAGTGCTGCTATTACCTTGGGTCAACTAACCACAAGGCTAACATCACTAAAAAGCAACAATAATCATGTCTGATATGGAAAACCACAGTTAGGAGAACCTCCTGAGTTACACTGCTGATTTAAGAAACATGTGTAAAGAAAGGAAACTCTCTGCCAAAGGCAAAAAGATTGAATTAGTTGAAAAGTTGTTAAAGAGTCAAAGTCTAGGGAGTGGGTCTGAAATACCTGACTCTCTAGCAAATGTGGAAAATATTGAGGATGATGCTATGTCTATTAATGATGAGTTAAAAGAGGAAGATGTGTCTCTTAATGTAGGCCTCCCTGGCCCCTTGCCTGCTCAGCAACCTCAACCCTGGAATTCAAATGTTTAAATGCTCAAACTGAACAAAAACACCACGAACTTGAGCTCAGAGAAAT
Source organism: Ambystoma mexicanum (assembly GCF_040938575.1). NCBI lineage: Eukaryota > Metazoa > Chordata > Amphibia > Caudata > Ambystomatidae > Ambystoma > Ambystoma mexicanum. Next base: position 1,313,364,960 of record NC_090930.1, on the reverse strand, counting down.
GGAGTTGAATCATGAACTTGAAATTAAAAGATTGTCTCTTGAAAATGCTTCTCTCCCAGAGACTTCTAGGTCTTCCAGTCCTAAGAGACCCCGTATGTCTAAAGAAATTGTGGGTATGAATGAGTTTAAGCTTGACATTTTAAATTGGTTGGCAATGTTTGAATATAACCATGGTATTCAAGGTCTCACAGGGAATCAGTTGCTTCCCTGGCTCTTCTCTAGGCTACCCACTGTTGTATTTGATGTTGTGATGGAGCTGGGGGGAGTTGGATAGGATGGATTATGAGTGTTTGAAGCTAGCTTTAATTGCTAGATTTGGGAAGACCCCTTCCCAGTACCTTAAGAGGTTTAGGACCCTCAAAAAGCATGATGGTTCCCCTTGGGCTACCTGGGTATGTGAATGTTTGAAAGTTGGATTAAGGGTTACGGAGTAAACACTTATGAAGGAATGAAAAATCTTGTTAAGCCGGAGTCTATTTTTGATGTCTGCTCTTCTGAGCTCAGACATCACTTGGCTGATTCTAAGGAGATAGATCCAAAGAAGCTAGCTAAGGCTGCTGACTTGTGGGTTGCCAACAGGGCTACTCACAAGGATTCTGGTGCTACTCAGAAAAAGGATGAGGGGAAACAAACAAAGAAAGTCAACAAAGAAAATTCTAATACCTCCAATCCAAAAGAGGGCCACAAACAGCAACATAAGGGTAATCCACAAGGGAAACCAAATCAGGCTAGTGCACCATCTGGACCCAAACCAGGTGGAGGTCAGAACAAACCCCCATTTATCAAAACATTTGGGAAATGTTAGCTTTGTGGGTCAACTGACCATGTGAAAGGGGATCCCAGATGTAAGTGTACACCTTCAGGGGTCCACACTGTCTCCTTAGCCTTCTCCCCAGAGGAAGAAGTACTTATGGCAAGTGGAAACCTTCACCTACTGGCTGATGAACCCATGGGAGTCTCAGCCAGTGTTTCTTTAGTGTCCCTGGGCTTGTGGGAACAACAGAATTTAGATGTCTATAATTCCATCCCAGATAATACTAAAGAGTATTATAAAGATAGTGTTCTTGTGAATGGTCAGGAAACCCCTGCCATCAGAGACACTGGAGCCAGCATAACTATGGTGGATGAATACATTTTCAAGGTGGAGGATGTTGCTAAGGCACCCAAACGCCTCACCAAGTGAGCTGGAGGCCCTGTGCAAATGATTCCCCAGTTAACAGCTCCCATCCAGTGTAATGATATGACTGTCAAGATACCGGTTAGTGTGCAGAGTGAAGTGCCTGGGAGAGTCCTGTTGGGTAATGACCTTAAACCTCTTGGAGTTGTGTCAAGCACCCCTATGCCTCCCAGTAAAAGGAAAAAGGAGCTCACAAGGTCTGCAAGGGAGAGAACCTTGAGAGGCTCTCCAGTTCAGATGATGGAAGAAAATATCACTCCCACTCCACAGGAATTGCTCACTGCCATTTCTAGAAAAACAGAGGCAAAGGGGAAACCCAAGACCTCCAGGAAAAAGTCAGACGGCACCCCTGTGCTATCAACAAGGACATCACCAAGATTGTCCAAAGTCACTCCTGTGATTACTCCACCTGCTGAGGCAGAGTTTGAGGTGCAAACTTGTGTGGTTGAACCAGCATCTGAAGAGTCAGATCTGGAAGAATGCACTGTCTTAGTTGGAGATCTTGACCCTGTTGAACATCCTGAGCTGCAGTCTTTACTGGCAGAAGGTGGACCCAACAGGGCAGACTTTAGCAAAGGACAGAGAGATTGTCCTACTCTTGAAAGTCTTTGGCAGGCTGCTAACCAACTTGATGGGCAAGAAGTTGGAAAGCACAGGTTAAGCTGGGAAGATGGCCTCTTCTACAGTGAACCAACTGAGTTGACCCATGGGGATTGCAAAAGAATTGTAATGCCCCTTACCAACAGACTCCAATTCCTACAGTTAGCCCACGAGATACCTTTGGCTGGTCACTTGAGTTTCAAGAAGACCAAGGAAAGGCTTTCTCTCTACTTCTACTGGCCTAAGATGGGTTCAGAAGTGGACAAATTCTGTAGGAGCTGTCACACTTGCCAAACCTCTGGCAAGAGTGGAGCCAAGAATGTGGCACCCCTGGTGCCTCTCCCAGTGGTGGGAGTTCCTTTTGAGCTGGTGGGCATTGAGATTGTCGGTCCCCTTGACCCTCCCACATCTTCAGGGAACAGGTTTATCCTGGTTGTAGTAGACCATGCTACAAGATACCCAGAAGCCATACCTATGAGAACTGGTACAGCTGAGGCTGTGGCTAAGGCTCTACTTGGTATTTTTACCAGAGTAGGGTTTCCTAAGGAAGTGATATCCGACAGGGGATCCAATTTTATGTCCCACTACATGCAAGCCATGTGGAAAAACTGTGGTGTCACTTGCAAGTTCTCTGCAGCCTACCATCCACAGACAAATGGACTGATAGAGAGGTTTAATCGTACTATGAAGAGCATGATAGGTGCTTTAGAGGAACCCCTTAAGAAAAAGTGGGACCTTCTACTGCCATTCATTCTCTTTGCATGTAGAGTCCCTCAGGAGGGAGTTGGTTACAGTCCCTTTGAGCTTCTCTATGGCCATCCAGTCAGAGGTCCATTGGCCTGATCAAGGTGGGGTTGGAGAGTGTTCCTTCCCCAAGCCAGTCAGAGTGACTGACCATGTGAGAGGTTTCCAGAGGAGAATGTCACACATGATGGCAGAAGCAAGTGATAACTTGAAAGCAGGTCAGGCTCTGGTCAAACATTGGCATGACCAGAAGGCCAACATGGTTGAGTTTACTCAAGACCCGCTTGTACTGGTTATGGTGCCAACAAGGCAGAGGGCCTTGCAGGACAAGTGAATAGGACCCTTCAAGGTTGTGGGCAAACTTGGAGAGGTGAACTATCTGGTGGATTTAGGCAGACCTAAGGAGGCTCCCAGAGTCTTTCACACCAACCGTTTAAAGGCTTATGTCTCGAGACCGGATGTAGGAGCTTTGCTTCTAGCTTCAGCTCCAGAGGAAGAGGAGAGTGAACCTCTACCTGACCTCCGCAGAGGCCAACCTTTAGATGAACAGATAGAAGGAGTTAATCTCTCTTCTCAGCTGACTGACAGGAGGAGTACAAAGTTCTGTTGAATCAATTTGCCTCCCTGTTTTCTCTATCGCCAGGCTTGACCCCTTGGGGCCAGCATGATATTCTCACTGGTGACTGTTTACCTGTTAAAAGCAGGAGTTACAGAATGTCAGAACATGTGAGATCCCACATCAAAGGAGAGGTCAACAAGATGCTTGATCTCTGTGTTATAGAGCCCTCTACCAGTCCGTGGTCTAGTCCAGTTGTTCTAGTACCAAAGGCAGGATACAAGGAGTTGAGATTCTGTGTGGACCATAGAGCTCTAAATGCAGTCACTAAGACTGATGCCCATCCTTTGCCAAGGACAGATGAGCTGGTGGATAGACTTGGTTCAGCCAAGTACCTCAGTACATTTGACCTAACCTCAGGCTATTGGCAAATAGCACTGACAGCCCATGCCAAGGAGAAAACTGCATTTTCTACACCAGAAGACCTTTACCAGTTTAAGGTAATGCCTTTTGGACTAAAGAATGCACCTGCTACATTTCAAAGGATGGTTAATCAAGTTCTGAATGGGATGGAGGACTTCTGCATGGAATACTTGGATGATATTGCAGTGTTCAGCCCTACATGGAAAGAACATATTGATCACCTTGAATATGTTTTGCAGGCTCTTGAGCATGCCCATCTGACCATGAATGCAAGCAAATGTCAAATTGGTCAGAGTATGTGGTCTACCTTGGTCATGAGGTAGGAGGAGGTGAGATAAGGCCATTGCCCAGCAAAGTACAAGCTGTGCAAAACTGGGCCACCCCTACCACTCAAACCCAATTGAGAGCTTTCCTAGGTCTCACTGGGTACTACAGGAATTCCATAGGGAACTATGGGACCATGGGGGAACACTGAGTGTAAAACTTTGGCACATCAGGAGTACTGTTTTGATGTTATCAAGAAACACTGCATTTCCTTCATGGGTTAGGTGTGCTCCGTCATGCCTATAGAAATTGGCCATGTAGAACTGTATGTTGCTGCTCGAAATCCATAATTGGTTGTGGTCTGTCTTGAATGCTGAAACTGCATTATTAACATTTCTTCGGGGTATCTCAATTTTATCATTAAATCTCGTGGTCCATCTCCATTTTTGCCTCTGAGTTAGATTGGAAAAGATAAAGATGGTATGAGGAAATAGTTCCATTTGTTTTTCCGTGTGTTGTTTCATTATTAAAGTATGGGACACCCCTCGTACATTCCCCAAATCATTGCCTCCACAATGAATGAGTATGACGTCCGGTGCCCTGTACTTCTCAGACTTAACAATTTTGGAAGAATTTATAACCACTGCATTCCTCGCATTCCAAACCATTTAATTTTGAAATTTGTCAAACCTAGGTCCATGGTAATATTTAATTTCTCGCAAAAAGCCAGCAACCAAAAAAGCCAACTGTCTCCAATCAGACACACAGTTTTCATTGCAGCCATGATGATATCTGCAGTGTTTCTCTGTTTCCAGGAAATGATTCCTACTTTGAATTTCAAGTAGTTTGTATGAGTGGGGTATGTATGATGTGTGTGTGTGTGTGTTGCAGTTTCTAATTGAAAGATGCTGCTGTTGTTGTTATTCGACGCATTGCTATTCGCTGGTAGACATCAACAGCACCCCTCTGTAGCTGTGGCTATATTAGAACAAAGGACATGTCGTGTGTTTGTGGACGTGTAGTAGCCCCGGCTCAGGTAGGTATGGACAACAAACCCTCTGTGGCCACGGCTATATTTTGACAATTGACAAGTTGTGGGTTTGTGGACGTGTAGTAGCCGTGGCTATATTTGTGACTGCGTCAATAAAAATACATTTTGTGTGCAATAATCATATGTTCCTATGGATGATAAAGTACAGATTTTTCTTTATCTAGGTTATTTTATGTACTTAGTTGTTCACTTATTTCATTTGAAGGTTTGAAGGCCAATTTGTTTCGATTTTGGGTTTGCAAAAAAAGTTTGTCTAGCCGCGGGTACAAACCAAGATCTTTAGCCATGTCGAATAGCCGCGGCTATGAAAGAGGGTAGGTAGGGAGACATTTGTGATGTCATCTTTGATGTCATGGCTGTTAGTCCTTGCAGTACACAGTGGTGGCACGAGTTATGGTTGCTTAGCTTACCATAACTGGCAAATTTCTGGGGTTCTTCAGTTTTGCTTGTAACCATAATATGGATAGGTTGTTATTAGTGCAAAGTAACTATAATGTCCCTTTAAAAAAGTTTTTGCACTGAAATTGATAGGTGTTAGTAGCGCAATTTAACCGTAACGTCCCTTTAACATTTTTTCACTGAATTTGATACGTTTTTAGTAGCACAACTTAACCAAAACGTCCCTTTAACAAGGTTTTTGTCACTGAATTTCATAGGTTTTTTACCAGGATACCCTTCATTTATATATATATACCATACAACATACGGAACCCCCTGTCGCCATGCTGATAGCCCCAGGGTATCCGGACTATGTGACTGGTCGCGGACATCTGGTAGCATCCAAACTGCCCAAAAGGTCAGCGGTTCTCTTACATTGTTGTACCATGCAGCAAAGACACTGAACCTATACAAAGACTAAAACATAAGTGAATTACAATGAAAAATACAGTAGGTCTACAAACTCGGTACTTATGAAAGGAACAGAACAAATGCATAGGGTATACACCATATTGGAATGTACCAACATGAAAAATAATGTATACTTCCAACAATATTACCTCAGTGCTGCTTTACATAGAAACTAAGAAGGAACTGTTAGCGGAAGAACTGCAAAGTACTGAGAGAAGAATTGCACTACTACGCGGTAAGTACACTAATTCTTTTCCTATAACTGTACAGTTTGTTCAGTGTACAATAGTAGAAATTTGTCTTTTTTTACTCAGAAATGGCAAGCACCCTAGAATGGCTGGAAGAGAATTTCCCCCGTGATGAAATAAGTGAAGACAGTAATCCCATTGGTACACAACACAGTCTGAAAAGTAAGACAGTTAATATACATTGCTTCACATGCACCGGACAGATATATTTTTTTGTCTTTGACAGTACATACAGGAAATGATGAAAATGCCGCAGAAACAGCATCCCTTCCACAAGGGCATGCGCGCAAAGAAAATGAAACAGACTCTGTAAATAATAAACTAGATAACCTGGATGCAAAAATGGAGCAATTGCTGAACAATTTTGCCAACTTAAAAGGTTTTGTACAAGGACATATTATGGAAAAAATTAAATAACACTGCCTGACCTGTACCCCTTCCCCCATCCCAGCTAACCATCCCCGCAAATTCTCTGTAAACAGAGACGTTACGATGAGACCTCAATCCCTTCCTCTCCTGATGCCCTGTACAAAACCCCAATTCCCCTGTATATGTCTCCATTTCTGCTACTCCTCCCCTTTCCTAATTGTGTCTATTTATATGTATAAATAACATTTTATATGTATACTGTTGCTGTGTGTGTGTGTTTTCCTTTTTTAAAAAGCCTGTCAAAAAACTGCGCAGCGTGCGACTGTCCGGCCTGCCTGTAATCAAAATGGAGGTTTCCTACGATCACCTTGCCTATCTGGCCTGTCCGCATTCAAAATGGAGGTGGTCATAGGACACCATGCCTGTCAGCATGTCTGTAAAATTATGACCCACCTTGAATTAGTTTGTGGAGCCCACGCCTGTCCGGTGGACACATTGGCGCAAGCGTGTCTCATCCCCTGGGTCCTGCGAACACCACCCCTGTCCGGCATGTCCGAAAAAAGCGGTGACGTAGCTTCACTAGTTCAAAGAGCTCACCCATGTCCGGCGGACACCTGGGCACATGTGCATCCCACCTCCTGAGTCCTACGTACAGCGTGCCTGTTCAGAAATGTCCGCCGCACGTGTGTCCCACTTTTAATTAGTTTGGGGAGCCCAACCCTATCCGTAGGATACCTATGCACATGCGCACAATGTATCCTGCACAATAGGTGTCCTGCGGACAGCAGTCCCAATCATGAACGTCCATGACATCACCATGTGACCGCACCCACGATGAGCGTCAGCCCTTATTACGGACAGGGACCGGGCCCCCAGACATCAAAAAACTGTTTTTTGGGGGAAATCCAAGGTGTTTTACTATGAAACTATACCCTTAGAGGGGTCCCAGACTATGCCCTGCCGATCTGGACACTTTTCTGAACTTTTTGGGCCCACTGGGGGGTTCGAAGCACTCCCCAGCACCCCTACAAAAGGCCACAACTCAGAGCTGCTCCTCATTCTGTTTTTGTCTGTCCAGAACACATCAGTGGTCCAGATTGCTCCTTGCTTCTGCAATTGCTTTTTGCTCAATTCTGCTGTGGTGTAATACTTCTGGAGTTGTGCTATAGTAATGGCCACCATGGCTGCTGCTGTTGCCCTTGCCTCAGCACCACCCGCACCCTCACCTTCACCACAACCAACACCTTTCCAAGGGCCTGGGGAGGGGAACAGGCATGGTGATGTAGAGAGGGATCAAGAAGAGAATGAGGATGAGGTAGAGGAAGTCCCCATTGCCTGCAGCCAGCATGAGTCTTGGGTGTGGTGGCTATTTACCACCATTGGAGATGTGCTCAAAGCTTGTTCAAGCAAGGTGCAATGCACTGAGTGTGATATGGTGCTCAGTCGCGACAAACCAGACTTGTACAGCTACGGCATCACCTCCATGCAGCGACAGCTGAGGTTGAACCACAAGGCGGCAGTTTGGAGGGTCGTACTCTCCAAACAATGCAGTAGGCTGAGTTCCTCTGCAGCATCCTCCTTATCTGCTCCTGCCACCACAAAGGACACTCCTGTAGGGCAGCAGATCCCTGAACCAGCCTCGCAGGCCATACGCACCGCAGCAGACCATTACCCTTCGAGGGTCACTGCAGAGTGGAGCATTTTCGCACTGCTTTCGAGGCTAAGGTCCGGGAGCATGAGAAAAACTGCCAACTACCTAAGTCAGGTCCACCCAACATCTTCCTCTCTCCACCTGCCCTTTCTTATCCCTGTGGTTGGTGCCCCTACCCTACCATCCCATTCCTTCCTTTCCTTGTGTATCATGTATAAGTAAAATACAAAACAACAAAGACCAAAAAAAGGCTCTTTTCAGAGCCACCTTTCACAGTTTAAAAATAGAATTGCCAATGAAATGAGGCAGGCCCCGGTGCAGACTGTAAGGTCCGCAGACAGAACGGTAGTCCGCTGACCTCTAAAAAAGTAGGGTGCTGCCACCATCAAAAGCATTGAACTCTTTTCTGGGGTAAAGTGGTGGCTCTGATAAGAGCCTTTTTGTGGTGTTTGTTTGTTTTTGGAAGGATTGAAGTGGCCAACACCTATTGGAAAAATGCTTGCTATACTTGCAAAAAGGTCTGCAATGCATTTTGGATATTTTGCAGAAAAAGCTAATTGTCAGCATCAGTAAGATGGACTCCATCTCTGCGAAAAATGTTCATGCTACGAAAAGTAATATTTTCATTGTGGAAGGTGGTCATGCAAACATCTCTCAAAAAGGCGCAAAAAGCCTTGTTGACATTGCACCTTACTTTCTCCATTTGCGTACCAAATGAAGAAGAACGCAGCCACATCTGTCTCTGGGCAATCAGAGAGAAAATTACTCTGGAGTTTGGAAACATGTCCATGACTTGCCCAAGTGCATCCTTCATCACCAACTTCATAGCAATTCCAGTAACTTGTCCTAAACTATTCCCTCCACAATGAATAATAATAATGCCTGAATGATGGAGTGAAACCGAAGTGGCACAAAGAGGAACCAAATTCAGCCACTTCATTCCACCCCACTCCATACCAGTGGACATCCACATGATGGAATCCAAGATGTGCAGCCACTCCAACGTGCTCTGCATGCACTTCCAACCAATGTATCCAGGAATCTTCCAAAATCCATACACTCTGCCTCCTTGATGGACACAGCCATAACCAAAGCCATCTGCACTCCTCTCAGCAAACAGACCTTCTGCCACAGTCTCTCCTTGCACAACACACCCAGGAAACCTTAATCACCAATCCCCAGGCCTCCAGAGTCCCATTTGCATGCCTGTCATCGTCACAAGTCCCGGATATGGCATGTGCGATCCGCTACCTACCGCAGGGTTCGCAGATAAAATTGGTAATTCAAGGGGGTGGGGAGAGACATTTTTACCCAGGGTAGGAGATTTTCCCATTGTCGTGGCTCTGGAAAAAGCCTTTATCTTTAGGTGCTACTGAAGAAACAGCTTTTCTTTTCTATTTTTTTCCATTTTTTTCTTTTCTTTTCCTCCTTACTGCCTTACATCAACCTCTGAAAAGCAACCCTTAGATTCCCAAAAAAACGAGCATTTCCAAGGATGGACAACGAAACGCCATCTCCAGTAAAGTAGTGCGCACTAAGGGAATCAATGTTCTCATTGGAGAAAACAGACATATCAGCACTTCCCAAAAGCACATCCATGCCGCTATTAACAATGCACCTTGCAACATTTTGCTGGGGATTGAAGACATTGGGATTGTTCCACTGTGCTCTTGGTATTATTTGAGAAAAAAAACACCTTTGCATTAGGGAAAAGCACCATTATGTCTTCCACGAATAGCTTCAGTACACAGACCAAACTTGGGGCACTGATTTAGCCCAAATGCTCTCCTCCACAGTGCACCACCAAAACATCAGGACTACCAAAAGTAGCCATATTTCTACAAACAGAAAGCAGTGCCTGCAAATTGTGGCCAGGCACACTGCACCATAAAGCCTCCACGCCTGGAAAACCAAGATCTGCAGAAAACCCTCTTGCCTTTGCATAGCTCTCCAGATCACATACAAATGAATCTCACACTATCCATACAGTAACTCCAGCCATCTTCACTACACAACCAACGTGGCAATGAAACAAAGTATTACCATCCCTTCCTGTTAAGAACACTCTGAACACTTGATTGGGTAATCCCCATAGTACGCTCCCATTTCCATGCCAATCATGCTAACAAGCCCTGGATGCAGCACGTGCGATCCACAGACTACCGCGGTATCCACGGATCTCATAAAACAGGCCAGCCCTTCTTCCCTTTCCACTTCACTCTCTGCACCACTCCCTCATTGGATACTGTTAAGCAGTCACACAACCATCCACCAATCACATCCAAGACCTCTACATCTAACTCTATCATCTCTGTTCAACACTCCAGATTTACTGTTAAACACTCAGAGTACATGTCCCCTGTGTTTGCAAAGCGCCTCCAGCAAAAGGTACTGTAAAACTATCCAAGAGTACTGCTTCCAGATTCATCCACATATCCATCCATCAACACAAACTACAGGTATGAATATCTTTTGTACAGTACATTTGCAACTCTGTTATAAATGCCTGTGAACAGGGCTTGCCACTTACCCTGCATAACCGACTCAAAAAGCATACTGCCATTTGTCCCATCACCTATCATCAAGGGGCACTTACAATGCTATGTGCTTTGAAAGTTTTCATTTACCCATATCACCCATTGTAATGTGCAAACTGTTATTCTCTTCTTTCCTTCTGTCATTTTTACAACCTCTTCCTCCACTAACAAACCTCCTATAAAATTCCTAAAATGAACACAGAAAAGGAAAACTAAATGAATCTTACCAAACCATAGCATGTACATAGATTGCATGCATATCATCAGGGTGCCTTCCACTTACCTTGCACAGTTCACAGAATGCACCATTACTTAAGAAGCAAAAAAATGTATTTGTGGATTGACAACAGTGCCATTTACAAATGTGGATAAATAAATCAAACAAACAACTGAAATGATTGCTCCACTCATGTAGCAAGCATCTATCTGCAGAAAAGTTAATGGAATTCCACACACGAAAACATTCTCCTTTCCAATCTGTACATATTTCTGAAGCTTTTTCTCACCCTACTACAACTTGCACTAATCCATTCCAAACAAACAGCAACACACACACTTACTAAAGCGCACCTCACACGGCACACTTATAAACAAACCACTGACCCCCTTACAAAAAAAATGCTGATGCTCCCAAGTCACCATTCATATACAAAGCTGTCCAATTTCACACACACACTAACTCTTACTGCCAAGACATCCTCCTACAATTTTTAATAATGTATTCTCCAAATGCAATCACTATGCCATTAACAAACATATGTTCTTACTTCCTTCTTTTGCAGTTGCAGTGAACACCTCTCTCCTGAAAGCCAGTGGCATCTCACGTGGAAAATACAACCTAGAAGAAACCTACTCTCAACTTCCAACAAAGTAAGTGTAATACTATCGTAGTGATCTGCATCTTACTCAGAAAATGCAGTATTCTTGTATTGTAGGATACACAATTCCATCAACCCAACAGTATTTGCTTCACTCTTACTCATTGCACCTCAAAAGGTGCCCACTTCCTATTGTCACCTGACCACCATTATAGTAACACACAGATACGATAGAGCCTTCCCAACCTAAAGTAACAGCCCATTACACAATCACACACCTCTATATGTATGCCTACCCTCATATTTAAACACGCATGCCCACTGCACACATATACATTGCACAACTTCCACACCCACACTTTACTTTTTTCTCCAACAGATCTACAGAATGCCTACCAAAAAACAATTCAGTAGAAAACAACGTAGAAATAGAGCACAGCAACCTAAAAGCATACAAAATAGCCATCCGCCTCTAGCACAATTTGTACAGAAAGTTCAAACAAAACAGCTAATGCAGTCACTAAGGAAAACGGAAGCAACTAACAGGAAACAAACTTTTTTCAAAATGTAAAAATAAAAAGAAATGCACTAAAAAGATTGCAACTACCACTAGTGCTAACAGAGCACCTACACTTCCAAAAAAAATATTTTACAAAAAATGTTCCACCACAGAGTCCTTCATAACCTTATAAATACAGGGGGAAAATCACGCTCAACCCTTAAAACTTATCACAGAAAACTGATCCAGGAAGCTCTTGTAGACAGTGCAATGCTACTCAAAAGGAATTCTTTATATTAATTTGAAACAGAATGAAACCACTAACAAAATTAATTCGAAAACTACAAACAGTACTTCACAAAAAATGCAATATCAGCATATATACCTTTGGCAACATCTCTACAGGTGAGTGGATTCACACCACAAGCACAGAGCCATATTTCAATGAAGAATCATACAAACAAGGGCAAACAAACCAAATTGCCATCCATAGCAGTGGGCAAGGGAATGAAAAGGTAGACAATACCAAAATGGAAGAAACACTGCTTAAAGAAATATCTGCATCAAACTTAGCATCAACTCTCAATTCCATCAAACCAATACACCCCATCGACAAATGGCTATGCATATCAATGTGTAACATGCGCCAAAACTCTATCAAATCTTTGCAGTAGGTCCTCAATCACCATGTGAAAGCCAACAACAAAGAAAAAATGAGATTACTACAAACTATGGACTCCTGTCCAGTGCGCAAATATACAGGACTACGAGGGCATTCATTAGCCTGCATTTCTAAACCTGCTTGAAAAAGCACCTTCCACCGTATCAAAATGTGGTCAACACATCATTCTGTTGTAAGAAATCTTGTTCACAAACTGTACTATGCAAAAAGTCCTGCTTTAGCACTGGAGCATTTAAATTACATTCTCCTACATGGTACAACTAAACAACTGCTTGAACAAATAGACCACATCCAAAGAAAATATTTTGGAACTGAAGAGCACTTACAAAATCCAGTAACTTTAGAAAACAGTAGCGACAACCTTGCAGATGCCAACTTTCTATTACATACATACAAAAAAGTTTAAAAGCACATCTGCTCAAGTACCAAACCAAGTATGTGTGTGTTGTCGTAGACATTTTCATACAAAGAGCACAAAAACTATAGATATAATATATAAAATAGAAGACAATGAGGAATCCCAATGGTTCCAATTAGCTCTCTACCTTATAGCAGAAAACAAATACGAAATTACTAACCCCTCAACACTGTGCACATACTGCACTGCAAAACTTGACAATAACCAAATGCCTTCACGGGCTATCAGTAGTAATTTGGAAATATTCCCACTGCCAAAACCACTCCAACGTCTTAATTTGTATGAGACCATTATAATCCAAACAGTACACCCATTTCAAGCAATAATACGACTACAACCAACAACAGCAAAGTTGCCTCCCACTGAATTATTGAAAGGCATTTGTGGCAAAGTAGTTTATTTGGCATTAGATCTCAAAGAAAATGTAGACACTCTAGGAGTGCAATGGCCAATAGAACAATCTTTGATTATCCTAGTGAATGGTGTACCTACAAAGGACAAAACAAATTGGCAGCAACTAGTGGACTTAAACAAAGTTAGAGAAGCCCTGCAATATCTTAAAGACAACAATGAATACTACAAAGAAATAAACATTGAAGAAAACCTGGAGAAATGACCGAAATAATTCAGGACTCCTCAGCAACTGGCCAATTTGAACTTCTAGATCCTACTGCAGCCCCCAATATTTTAGACCACTGTACAATTCACCCCACTGCACTCCAAAGACACCACAGACGATGTACTAGAAACATATCAAATGCAGCAAGCCAAAAGATCACCAATCAGTATATGGGAAAAAGTGCAGAAGCACGAGCCTTTCCTCTACTTTTTCCTACTGGAAAAGGTGGAAGGTACGATGAAAGATGCACACAAATAACAGCATCAGAATACCGCTTTTTACAAATGTATTCTGAAGACCCCCGATTCAGAAAAAATGTGGAATACATATTCCAGCTCCTCTTTGAAAGTGAACTAGCAACTCTATGTTATGGAGTTGCACACACATTGAAAACAGGTTCCAATTTTCAAAACATATCTGCTACGCCGCTAATTCAAATGTTGCAAGAGAAAGACGAAGTTTTACAGTTAAGTATTACAAATCTCTTGGCAAACATGCATGGTAAAAAAGAATACTGATTCCGATGGCACGTAGATGTACGGTGTATGCTACGCAACCTTGGCCCGCCCACATGGTTTGTCACTTTAAGTTGTGCAGAGTATGCATGGTAAGACTTTCACACTTTCCTACGCATAGCAAACAAAAGCAAAGCAGGTACAGACATGAAAACACCAGGAGAACTCCGCTCTCTTGATCCTGTAATTGTATCAAGGTACTTCCATCACCGCTTTATTGCAATGCTGCAATTCATTTGTAATAAAATGCTTCCTCCCCTCTGAGAAGTGGAACACTTCTTTTGGAGAAAAGAATATCAAGCCACAGGTGCACCTCACATCCACATGCTTCTGTGGATTAACATGCTCCTAAATTTGGTGAGGACAGTGTTGCAACTGTTTTGCAGTTCATTCGCAAATATGTCACTTGCGAAATCCCTTCAGAAAGTACACATAGTGACTTACATGCACACATTTTGCAGTTTCAAAGACACAAGTGTGGCAAGTATTGTCGGCGCAAATATAAAAACAAAGCCAAATACTACACCAAATGCCGGTTTCTCTAGACCAGTTTCAGCAACAGGACAAGTAAACAGCTTCATGTCTTCGGTTAGACACAGTGTGAAAGGCAAATCTCCTAAGAACACATACTACATAAAAAGAAACAAAGCATCAAAGTACATCAATGATTACAATGCAATCATTGCCCTCCTATGGAATGCAAATATAGATGTGCAGTACATTGTAGACAGTTCCACTGCAGTTGCGCGATATGTCACAGCCTACTTAACCAAAGCAGAGAAAACAGATCTGAAAGACCTCTGGGATGACATATCATCAGACAAAACACTGTCACAGAAATTGTACAGCTTTGGCATAAAAATGCTCTTCCATAGAGAATGTGGCTGCAACAAAGCCGCAGATCGTTTAACCGGCACCACCTTATATGGGAAATCTGATAACATAGTGTGGCTGAACCTTGGTCCTGCTGCATCCAGAAAAAGAGTTCTCAAATCATACCAAGACATAGAAACAATAGCCAAAAAGTATCCCAACAGCCAGGACATTTTGAAAAACAATGTATTAGGCACATAATACCCAAACAGGAGTACTGCTTTAGAAACCATGTGCCTATACCACATAGCCCAAAACTTCTCATATAAAAGCATTAAACCAGATGAGAAAAAAGGTAAATACATAGTCGAAAGTTGTGAGGGCAGCCTGGATAAACTTACCAAACGCAGCCTGATTAATCATATGAAGCTGTCATTAAAAACTCCTCAACACAAAGAACTATACTACATGGCCCTACTGCAACTTTTTAAACCATGGAGAAAAGAAGATTTGTTAAACACCCATGCTGCCTATGAAGATGCTTTTAATGCAAGTCAAAGCACCATAACAGATATAAGCTTTACACAGGACAAAAACATGTTGGACAATGAACGCTAACAAGAAGAAGAACGTCAAGCACAACTAAATATAGACACCCCTGAGAGCAGTCAACGTACTCTGACAGGAAGCCAAGAACCACTGGGACAGCCACGCATAGCAAATGAAACAGAATTAGCCATGACAGAAATAGAGAACACCATGCGTCAGTATGAGCAATCCACAGAAGACTTTGCTCTACTGAAATCACAACTAAACAATGCGCAGCGTACCATTTTCCTAAAAGTAAGTAAAGAAATTGAACATGGTATGCAGTACGAAACTAAAACTTGTACCTGTCAAGACTATAAACCTGTACTGTTGTATGTAAGTGGTCAAGCTGGCTCAGGCAAAACATTCTTAATAAAAATCATTAGTAAATTCCTCCTACAATTAACAAACAACAAGATTTCAGCTGTTGTAACCGTCCCTACAGGTTTAGCTCCCTACAACATAGATGGAGTCACTTTACACAGATTGCTACTCCTTTCAGTAGAAAACCAAAACAAATTAGACTACTCAAACTTTCAAAAGAAGCTGCTATGGAGCTATGCACAGTTTTGAAACAAATGAAAGTGTTCCTAATAGATGAGGTGAGCATGGTCTCTGACCTAATGTTGGCTTTGATTCACCTCAGATTGCAAGAGGTCCTCAAAACAGACTACGAAGAACTCTTTGGAGGAAAACATGTTTTTGTTTTCGGAGATCTCCTTCAATTAACACCAGTGAAAGTTGAACCTATTTTTAAAACCTTAGGACACAAACTGTGCCATAAAACTCTTGGCAGCACAGGGAATGTAAATCTCTGGCAACATTTCCAATCCAGAGAACTAACTGAAAACATGCATCAGTCTGCAGACCTTACCTACGCCAATATTTTAAAACGTATTCGGATTGGTGTACTATCTATGGAAGCTCAGTCTATCCTAAATACCAGACGCATCCATGAGCTATACAGGCATGACACATATGCTACTGATGTCATGGAAGAATTAGCACACAAAAATGTCAACTGTATGTCCTTAATGCCAACTCTAGCAAGCTGTGCACAATTCAATGAAACAATGCTGAAAAAAGAAATGCAACCACTAGTACAAATTTACTCCACAAACTAGACGTACACGGTATGACAATACATATGTGTGAACAAGCCCCACAGCATTACTAAATACCTTAGAAAACTCAATCTCTAAAACAGCTGGTTTGGAGAAAACTGTAGAGTAATGCTAAAGCGCAACTTTGACGTGGAGCAAGGTTTAGTTAATGGAGCACTTGGTACCGTTGTTGGCTTTCAGACAAACCCAGGTGACAGCAGAATTCAGTTTGTCAACATCCACTTTGACAAACTTTCAGAAGTTAAAAGGATAGCATGCTTAATAGCCTGATTCCTTCTTTTCAAAAACATTTATGTACGCAGAGAACAGTTTTCTCTGTCTATAGCATACGTAGTCACTATTCATAAATCACAAGGTCTAACCTTAGATCAAGCAATGATTGAAATTGGCAGCACAGTCTTTAAATAAGGCATGAGTTACGTAGCACTGTCACGCCTATGTACACTTGAAGGACTATATCTAGTCAATTTTGATGCAAGTAAAGTCCACGCTGACATTCCTTGCATCATAGAGTACAATATACTACGTACACTCTACACACCCCATCTCAAAATGTAGCCTGTTCCTCGAAAACACAAACTTTCTAAAAGAAAACTAATGCAATCAAAATTATACATGATCTCCCAACAGTACCACCAAAGAAATTGAAATCAGCTCATACACCATCAATTACCAAACCCAAAGAAAAATGCACTGAAAAGGAAAATACATACCCAACTTCACAAACAAAGAGAACTACCTCTTCAAACAAACCACGTGGACTTCCATCAAATGACTCAGACACAGAACTATCTGGTCCACTCAAATTTTCCAATACAACTGGTGTAAATTGCTATGCAAATGTAGCAATCAAAGTTCTATTCCAATTACAAGCAATTTTTTAAACGGCTTGGACCAGTTGTGTTTACAAATGCTACTCCTTTACAGAAATTCAACAAACAATCCTGAGAACTACAGTATCTCAGGAATAAGGCAGGAATTGGACTACTGTGCTGGAATGGTGAGATTCACTATAAACACACAAGAAGATCCACAGGAATTTCTAATGTACTTACTACAAGTACTGTAAAGCAAAACATACCTATAAATGAAATCTTCCAGATTTCATACATGCGGAAACATATATGCACTCTTTGCAACCATGTGATGAAGGAACAAGTCCCTAACGAGTGCTTTGTCTATGTATCTATACCTAACTGTGAATCCATTCCATTTCAGCAACTCGTACAAAATGCAAACCATAGCATATTATGTACTACTTGCAATTCTGATAATCGTTCCACCTTACACATACAATCACATAGCCAATACGTAATAGTAATGCTTGTATGATACAATGCAGATGGAACCAAAAACAACTGCAAGCCTACTAGCTTCACAAATGGACAAGTATCACTTGGCAAGAAAACCTTCACAAAAGTAGCCATAATCTACCACACAGGCACCACACCCAGTGCAGGTCACTATACTGCATACATTAAAAAGCAATGCGGATGGTTTAAATGCAATGATACTTCCATTACTCTAAAGCAGATATTACCATCAAATCTTGCAAATGCCTACTTAATATTCTTGAAACCAAAATGTACTCACAGATCTACAAAATTAGAATAACCTACTCCCCAACACCCACCAGTACATATATAATTGCACAAAAAGAATTACCTTTTACTCTGTGGGACAGGAACAACTTAGCATACAGCAACTATCCAACAAATGCATCAGTTTACCTGCCATACCATTTTTTACCCAATAACCCAAATGATTACAGTCACAAAAACAATAAATGTGGAAAAGACACACTAATATTGAAAGACACACTAATATTGTTTCCTACATAGTGCTTAAAAAAGTACTGAGTATGAGGTTTTATAAACTGTCCTCAGTAACCTCTGAAACCACCAACTAGTAGATTAAGGAAACAGCCGTCTAACAATGGCCATACCAATGCAAGAAATACGTAAATATTATTAAGTACATCCATAGTGCTGCAAAGGCACTTCACAATATTGAAAAATGTAAATGTACCAACAAGAATGCACGTGCTTCAAAACATACCCTGCAAAAATGAGAAACTGTAAACAGTTATAATATGCCAACTGGTATCTAACTGCAACCATAATACTTCAATATTACTTGCAGCATTCGAACTGCCAAACTCAACCTTCCACAACCACAGTGCTACAAACACACCCTCAACAACTTTCAAACAATCAACAGTTAGAATACACCAACAGGTATCCAACGCCCCCCACAATTCTGCAATATTACAGTGCAATGCCACAGTACTTACAAAACATCAACAACCAAATACATAAAGAAATGCTGCTAAAAAGAGGAAACAGGTAAACAGTTTGAATACGCCAACTGGTATCTAACTGCAACCATACTACCACCACTTCCATAGGACAAGCCATACACCATTTCAATTCCTCCTACTGCAACAGTGTACCCTAAACATTGCAGTAGCTAGTGCACACGTCACTAAAACGGACTGTGCAACATAACAACAAATAAACATAGAAGTTTTTTTTTAATCCTGCATGGATTTTTTTCCCCACAGGCCCAATGACTACGCGAAGAAACACAGGAACTGCGCACATTGCACAGTACACTTGTTTAAACCATGGTATTTATGCAGTACTAATTATGAGGGTCCACAAAATATACAAATGTCTGCAATGCAATGAACTACACCATCACAAACTACCTACCCTAACATGTTGTTTTCTTTTATCACAGAGAATGAAACAACGATTACTCCTACATTTCCACATACCATGCACAAAAACTGCATAGGCCCTCAACAATACAAACAGTAAGTATAAAATGATTGGTGTCATACTTTTTTATAATCTCCAAATTGCAACCTGTACACATATTTCTGCAATCTATATACCAGTATCACAATGTTGAATGCATAGGTATATTATACTGTGGTGCTTGGACTCAGGCCCTACACTCTTGAGTGCATACCCTACAGTCTACGGCCTCCAGCCATGCACTCAATACTCTAGACCCCGGCCACAGCCACCACAGCATAATACAGCCATGCATGCAAACATCTACCCACTTACCACAAACATAATACAGCCACCTAAGCCCCTATCCACTTCAGTTCACATAGTTTTGCAGTACTTCCAGCCAATGGACAAACTCTTTGATGCATGACTTCTGCACCCAAGGCTCTCACAACTGCCCGCAACCAATACATCATGATAGAGTAAGCTACCGAATAATCTGCCCAGTGGCCGTAACCCAAACACAGAATTCATCCATATCTCGTACATAACTGTACTGTCTTCTGTAAGACTTGCCTCCTCGCATGCCGGTGGTATCGTTTAGCCAATTACTTGATCTTTCTTCTTATGTAGGCCATTTTAGTGGAACGGGTGGGAGACAGAATGGACTGGACCAGATGGTGCACGACTCGGGCAAGCATGTTTTAAAGTCTGTTCTACTCTTTAAAGTTTTAAACTTCTGCTTTACTCTTTTGATATCTAATAGAAACACTATTTGAAAACCATGTCACACTTATAATTTATTTTAAAGAAATTCCTTTGGTTTGGTGGAGGGGGGCCCCAAAGATGTCCATGCCCAGGGCCCCAAAAGTGCTTCAGATGGCCTTGCCACCCATGTATGCTCAGCCGTCTGATACACACAGTCTGTCACACTCAGTGTCTAAACATGCACTGTTTATTCGTAAGACACTGTACATAACACTATTACATAGGGGGTGTAATTCTACGATTGTTTTTTTGCTCATCCGTCTATTCATTGCACTGTGTGTAAGGTAGGATCATCTCTCCAGGTAGCTAATGCTAAGGTCTATGTAACTGCACTAGTTACATTGCGAAATACATGATAATATCCTAACAGTGTCCCTCCTCAATGCCTTTTTTTTCCTGCATTCTTTCCCGAAATCGAAACCTAAATGTCTCTGCCTTTCAATAGGACAAGTGCTTATTGTAATTTGGCCTTCAACGCTACGCATCAATTGCTCAAAGGACATACATTGTGTGAAATAGAAAAAAAAAAGAAAAGATACCTTTAACTATATTCAGACCGGACATGTACCGCCAAGTTAGTGTGAAAGTGTGTGAGACGTCGCACGGAGCGGTTGCCCGTGGAAACAATTTAACCATGGAATTTCCAGAAATTATGTAAGTTGAAGTTTACATAAGATTTTTATTGGGTTTAAAAATGACTAGGATAGACTGCTGTATGCATAATAATTAATTGACGGTGGGGTAAATGTTGACTGTGTGCACTGTGCTCAGTTTTCGAACAGTAATCTTGCACGCTTTGTTACAATTACATCTGTCTGGGGTTCAAGCTGAATGATTGCTATGATTGTTCTTCCTTTTCTCCATGTGGTTCTCCATCCCATTCAGAGTTATACCTAATTCACAGCGCTCAAATTGTACGCAACTCGTGGTCTCAAATAGTACACCTTGTTTTCATTTGTGTGTTAAATATTGGTTGTGTTGTGCTTATGATTAGGTTACGAACAGTTATGAGTTATGCGCTAACTTGTTATATTAAAATAAAGAACGTCTACTTAAATATATTGTTATTGTGTTTTGTTGTCAGTTACTTTCTACCGTACTGCCCGTGTCACAGCTTCCAAGAGCCAACAGACGGATTCTGGAACCAACATTGGACGATTACCATAAGCAGTGTTTTTTCGATCACCGTTATGTGGGACATCGATATGGCCCTATATGTCCATTTGCGTTCCGGCAATAAGAAGCAACTTGTGAGCATTCATGATGTAAGAAGGCGCAGAAACAAGAACTTTCAACTTTCAAAATGCAAAAAAGACTTGTGTTCTCCCACACGGACCACCAAGGACCATCATTGATTTGTTTTGCTAATGTGCCATACGGCAAAACAAGGACACAAAAGGACAAAAAACAATGTCAGCTCCAACTTACCCGCAAAATTAAAAAATCATTTGTTTCCTGGAGTTTATAATTTCTTGTGAACATTCTTTGAAAAATAAAAGCACTTGCAACATTGCACACTACTGTTGATGCATTATTGAAATATTCACCTACAAAATACTATTTATGGCAAGACAGAGAAGGTACGCTCTGTGTGAGCAGGTCTGTTTTATCTTGTGCTTATCTTCCTGTTTGAACGGCCATGAGTGATAACGTGGCACGTTGGGCTACACTGGTAATGGACGTAATGAAAATAACTGGAGCAGATGATTGGGACAACTGATGTCAGTTTCGGGGGAGGGTGTTTTGATTTATTGTTGCAAGCTCACTTAAACTTAGGGCGATCGATCCACGCATAAGATTAGCACAAGATGGCCACGCCCAACACGTTCTTTTCACATCTGTGAAAGTGAGGAAAACTAAGTAAAGATGCATAGGAAAAATGTTTACGATCGATCAAAGTATGCTTATAACGACTTTCCTGAACGATTGGTACAATAAAATGTTTGAGCGCACTATTCCTTTTTCTCCAATAAGCCAATCACCTGACACCCTATCCACTTTTCTACACATACCATTACAGTACTTCAACCAGTGGACACACACTTGGACTCTTCTATGCATTGCCTCCAACCATACAACTAAAACTATAGTAGCTAGCACAATTACATCCCACTGCATACAATATAGTACAAGCAAAAATTGCAAAACTGTCCAACAAATGACCTGATACACACCCTGTCCACTTTTGCACACATACTATTACACTGCTTACAGGCAATACACAAACCGTTAGGTACACAGCCTCCAGCCATACACCCAACAGTCTAATAGCTGCTCACAATAACCACAGCATAATATAGCCATGCACCCAACAATCTACACACTGCCTTAACCCACACACATAACCCAATGACCTGAGGCCCTGTCCACTTCTGTACACATAGTATTCCAGTATGTACAACCAGTCAGCACACTCTTCAAACCAATAACCCAGACACTTAAGGCCCTATACACTTTTCTAGACATACTGCATCAAACTGCAAAGACCCTCACCAATGCAAACAATAAGTATACAATTATTGATGTCATACTTCCTTGCAATCTGCACATTCCACTCTGTAAACATATTTGTCCAATCCATATACCAGTATCACAATGTTTGCATGCATGGCTGCATTACGTTGTAGTGGTTGTGGCCAGGGCCTAGACTCTTGTGTGCATGGCCTACAGCCTACGGCCTCCAGCCATGCACCCAAATATCTGCGCACTGGCCACAACCCACACACATAAACCAGTCGCCTGAGGCCCTATCCACTTCTGTACACATATTATTGCAGTACTTGGAACCAATCGGCAAACTCTTGGGTGCAATAAGTCAGCCGCCTGAGGCCCTGCCCGCTTCTATACACATACTATTGCAGTACTTGCAACCAGTGGGCAGACTCTTGGGTGCATGGCCTGTGGACTGTGGCCATGCACCCAAAGGTTTAGGGGCTTACCACACACAACACAGCATAATACACCCTATACAAACATCCTCATACCATCTGCAATTCACTCCCTTTCACTAATTAAGCCTGCCTGCAGTCACCACTTAAACTGCTCACCTCAGGACCTGTCCTACTGTAATGTAGGCTGCCTGCAGTCACCACAGAAGCTGCTCGCCTGAGGAGCTACCAGCGAACTGCCACAGTATTCGCGGACACCGCGGACACCCTACCGTCTTCTTCCACCTAAACAAATATATCATATGAACCATTTATCACTCTCCCACCCTTTCCAGACCCTCTTCCCACCACCAGATGGCTCAAAGAATGTTTTCAAGCCCCTTTCACCGCTGCACTATCCTCGGATGCAACATGGCGGGCGTTTCCGAAAATTATGACGCACATCACGCTGTCACGACACTTACCTGGAGACCGGGGTCCTCCGCACCTGCTCGCTCTCCTCCCTCTTGGCGGACCTACCCGCGCTTTCGCTTGCGGGGATCCGCCATAGGGAGAGCTTCTAGGGTTCTCGTCGGGAGTCTTCTGCGCATGCGCGTGAGACCACGGTCTCGGTTCCGTACATGCGCAGTAGATTGGGCCCTCTCCACGGCGAGAGCTTGCGTTTCGAGGCTCGCTTTGGATGTGCCGGCACCCAGTAACGAGACGGCTTGCGTTTCAAGCCTCTCGGGTGCCGGCCATCCTATAAAATGAGCCTCGATCAGGGGCAAGTGGCGTCTCAACGCGGTTATGCCCTGATCATGTTCCTCGCTCGTTTTGTTTCTCGCCTGTTCCGGCCCTGCATTTTCGCCCGCTTCTGCCTGAATCCTTCTCTGGGTTCTTGCCCCTACTGTGGCTCTGGTCCTTCCCTTCTTGGTGTGTTGGAGGTCCTTTTTTGGGTCCCGGGGTCCCATCCTTGGGGCTCAGTTCTTCCCCCCATGTTCCCGTGTTCTGTCCTTGCCCAGTCCTGTTCCTGGGTTGGTTTCCCAGTCCTGTTCCTGGGTTGGTTTGCCAGTCCTGTTCCTGGGTTGGTTTCCCAGTCCTGTTCCTGGGTTGGTTTCACTGTCTAGTTCCTGGGTCTGGTTCCCACACTCTGCCTGAGCTGTTACCTGTTTCCTTTGGGATTTTGAGTCCACCAGCTGCTTCCCAGTCGGACCTTCCACCTGCCTGCCGTCCTTGTTTCTCCAGTGGTTTGCGGGTGCCTGGCTCAACCACCAACTTCGGACTCTACAGTCTAAGGACATTCGACATCTGCCTCTCCTGTTAGTGCTTGCACTGTCCTGACGCCACGCAAATCAGGAGAGTGCGTCCCGTGGCGTTGGGAGTCGGTCCATCTTCCACCCTGTTTCAACCTTGGGTGGCGGAGAGGCCGGTTCCCTGTGTCAGTTACTCATCGGAAGACAGTCGTCAGTCTGGCTGCCACGTCAAGACCTTCTTCCAAGTCTTCAGGTACGCTTCACTCACGTGATACCCATCTTAACACACGCTTCCTTCCAGCCAAGCAGCGGGCGCATCGTATGTCTGAAGACATTACGCCACCCTCCGGGCCTATTGGAGTTCTAGCCGCGGAACGAACAGGAAATTGGACAGCGGAGCGGTGCGGAGCTAGATATCACTACATTTTTTGTGACCTATATTTTACCTGTTTTTAAAAAAACTACTGGACGGATTTAACCAAATGTACAAAAGCACGTTTTTGGGACCAAGCTGCCGCTCCAGCCGCAAATTTGGTGAAAATCCATCCAGCGGTTTGGGATGTACGCATGCGCAAAGTTTTTCTCCATTCAGTCTATGGAAGAAAAAAAAATGTGGGACCCCCCCTATAACTTCGCCCCCCTTGAGGAAACCTCACCAAACCTGCTAAAAAATTCAGAGTGGGCCATATACTTTTTTTGCAAGTTTTCGTGAGGATTCAACCAGGGGGAGCAAAGTTATAAACTGCCCAAAAAGTGGTCTTCCAATGGGTTTAGCAACTTAACCATAACTACACGGTCGCTACCGCAGGCCGTGTAATATATATTCACATGTATTAATGAGCCTGCGGTAGCAGCCCTGTAGTTATGGTTAAGTTTCTCAACCCATAGGAAGAGCACTTTCTGGGCAGCTTATAACTTTGCCCCCACATCCCCCGGAGAAATCCTTACCAATCTTTGCAACAAAAAGTATATGGCCCGTGAGATTATTTCTTTGAAGTTTAGTGTGGTTTCGTTAAGGAGGGGCAAAGGTATGGGCGGGTCCCAAAATTTTGTTTTTTCCATAGACGCAATGGAAACAAAATGTTGCTAGTGTCTAAAGCCCAAACCGCTGGATGGACTTTCCCCAAATTGCGGCAAGGGCGGTGGCTTGGTCCCGAAACTGTGCTATGGTAAATTGGTGAAAATCCATACAGTATTTTATTTTAAAATGGCCCAAAAGTAGGTAAACCAAGTGGGTTGACCATCCCCAAGCAACAGTTGCAGAGAGCATCGGCAGGTTCACCGTTCTTTCCCAGAGGGGAGAAGCGTAACGAAACTCAGCCAGAGATCCAGGGTGGTAGGGGGTCATATCCCTGGCCTTGGGCGGCTTACTCCCATGTGGGTTGAATGTCCTCAAGACCAGCATTGGTTCCAGGGAGGCCCAGGACATTCCCCATCCTTTCCAGGAGGGAGAAGCTGTAACACAGGCCAGCCAGAGCTCCAGGTAACTCGGGTGTAATGTTCCTGGTCTTGGGTGGCTGTCTCCCATGTGGGTTGAATATCCCCAAGTGCAGCGGCAGTCCCAGGGTGCCTCGGCAGAGCTCTCTCCCTTCCCGCAGTTACATTCTGTAATGCATCCCAGCCAGACCTCCAGGATGGTCTGGGGTGATGTCCCTGGCCTTGGGCACCCATCTCCTATGTGGGTCGACAATCCTCAAACCCAGCAGCGGTTCCAGAGAGCCCCGAAAGGGTCCCCGGCCTTTCCCGGAGGCAGACACTGTAACACAGCCAAACCAGAGGTCCAGGCTGGACTTGGGGATGTTCGACCCACATGGGTGATGGGTGCTCAAGGCCAGGGACATCACCCCGACCATCCTTGAGCTCTGGCTGGGTTGCGTTACACCTTCTTCCTCTGGGAAAGGACGGGGAGCCCGCCGAGACTCCCTGAAACCGCCGCTGGAATTGTGGACAGTCAACCCACATGAGGGACAACCTCCCAAGGCCAGGGACATCACCCCAACCATCCTGTAGCTCTGGCTAGGCAGCATTACAGAATTTCCCTCTGGGAAAGGTCGGGCACCCTGCCGGAGCTCCCTGGAACCACGGCTCGGCTTGGGGATGGTCAAACCACATGGGAGACACAGCCCAGCCCAGCCAGAACTCCAGGACAGTTGGAGGTGATGTCCCTGGTTGTGGGCATTTGTTTGCCATGTGGGTGTACCATCCCCAAGCTCAGCGGCAGCTCCAGGGAGCCACGGCAGGCTTCCCTTTGCTCCCACAAGGGAAATTCTGTCAGGCAGCCCAGCCAGCGCTCCTGGATGGTCGAGTGATGTCACTGGCCTTGGGCAGCTGTCTCCCATGTGGTTTGACTGTCCCCAAGCCCAGCAGCGGTTCCAAGGACCCCCGACAGGTTGCCCAACCTTTCCTGGAGGGAGAAGCTGTAACGCAGGCCTGCCAGAGCTCCAGCATAGTGGGGGTTTATGCCCCTGGCCTTGGTGGGGTATCTCCCATATGGGGCGACCATCCCCAAGTACAGAGGCTGTCCCAGGGAGCCCAGGCAGAGTCCCCATCCCTTCCCCGAGGGCAATTCTGTAACGCAGCTGAGCCAGAGCTCCAGGATTTGTCGGGAGCCTAGACGGCTTAAGCCGGCCAATAGCCCACACTATGTCTTCCCAGGAGAGACCAGATCAAAACAACTGGATACCCTAAAGTGCTCAGGCAAGGCATATTTTCTAGTGCAGAAAGACACCCAATTGACAGAGTCTATAGGGCAATCCATACTACCTTTACCATTCCCCAGTAACCTGTAGACAGAGGACCAAAATTGGCCATCTTTACCCTTACACAAATACTCCATGTGTTGTGTTGGTGACACAGAAGAAAGGCATCCATCCTGAGAGATTTTACATAGTTCTTGTGTATCTGGAGGATTTTACGATTGCACATCGCAAACTCATGGACCACCAGCCCCAATCTTCTCTCCTGTGCTAGTTCCTTTCTTTTGTGAGACTTTGATTGTGGGATTCTATCACCCCTCCTGTAAACTTTCTTGCTAAAACTCACTGAGCTGTGTTGATCTCTAATTTGTTGGGTACAAGCAAGAATTATATTATAAGCGGAATCCATACAACCTACCGCTAGCTCACAGTCGGGGGTAGCAATAACAAGCTCCTTCAGAGACACAAGCAATAGCTGGTTAATAATAATAATAATAATAATAATAATAATAATAATAATAATAATAATAATAATAATAATAATAATAGTTATGTTTTTCAAGAATCCATAAATGGTTACATATATAAACAGTTTTCCTGTTCCACAGCACTTTAGTTCCCCTTTTGTTAGACTCCAGACCCGCCAAGTCAGGTCTGATACAAGGGATCGGCATAAAGATGGACAAGAAAAAAGATAGGGGTAGACTGTCCCCCAAAACAGACTGAAGATGGCTCAGATGACTGCAGTAGTTCCTAATACCATTAGAGACGTAGAAAAAGTCAATTCGGGAGGTAAACTCCCCTCTATGCCAAGAGTGTTTGGGGGCAAATGAGGAGGGCGGATGATCCAACAAAGACATGTCCCAATCCCCCAGAAGAAGGTCCCACCAAATACCTCGTCTGATGTTTGCATGCTGCATGGAGGGCAAAGCCCCCTTAGAATTCAACCGTGCACATCGGCACAGAAGGAATTAAAATCACCTCCCAGAATCACCTGGTAACCAAAACCCCTCTGAATCCACTCATACATAATTTCTCCGAAACCATCCTCAATTGTTTCAAAGGTTACTCTGATGGGATTCCAATAGAGACTGAGTATTAATATTGGTGTGAGGCCAAGCCCTAACTTTAACCCAATGGCCAAAAGCCATTCAGTACTACATATGACTTCCCATGAAAGACCCAGGTTACAGTCTATAGCGATAATGATGCCTCCTCTCGGACGCCCCTCCTCGCCCCTAACAGCAGGGCAGGAAATATTGTGATAGCCTTCTAATAGGGGGTTAGTCATGAGCATGGATTCTTGAAACAAATAGATTCTCGGAAGTATGATACTAGCAGGATTGAGCACAAATTAGTACAAATTAGAGCTACCGCAGGTATTCCAAAATATGACTTCAATATCAATTCTGTCATGCATGCCCCGGACCTTGCCTCAAGCTCTTGAGAGTTGGCTGAATCCAAGACCAGTCCTGGCCATTGCCCAGGAGGTTAGAAATAAGAGACAGCACAGTGCCAGAGTCACCCGTCAGTACAGAAAGGGACCTTACCTCTACAACTGAGAAAAATGGTGCAGGTTCCTTAAAAGAAAGAAATGTATTGGCTTTGCAATGTTTTGTAATTCCACAAGATCAAATCCCGTGGGCTGGAGATTGAACTGTTGGTCCCATACCATGGTTGCAGCCATGACCAAGTAAAAATCACTGACCATTCTACCATTATCAATTCTAGGAAGGGATATAGCATCTATATCAGTAGTTATTGTTCTAAGAAGTGGCACCGACCTAAAGATAGCCAGTAACCCTGTCCTATTGAGTTTAGTGCCTTTCACAAATTTCCCATTAGGTACCCAGCCTATGATTTTACTGCTAGGACGTGAGATTTCTCCAGCCACCGGCACATTTGCCCCCATGTGTATCAGTTGACCCAAACTGGCCCCAGTGCTCTGGAGTGTAACCCCTCTGAAGCCTTCACAATTAGCTGTACTACCATCCTGTAGCACCTGAGCAGCCCCACCAGACCCAACTATTCAAGAGCTAATCTGCCCCACAACTGCATTGGGAGCAGACATACAGCTCATGGATGGTTCCTTCGAACTGTTCTGCTGAGTCACCACAGGCAGACTAGTCACCACAGGCAAACTAGTCACGGGAGCGTTTGGAGCAGCACTGGACTGCAGTGCACCAGAGGAGGTGCGTGCATGCATTGTGTTAATGATTTTGCCGAAGGCTGTCATCTTTGTCTACTTTGTTTGAGGACGCTCCAGCAGGCTCTCACCCTCCGCCCCCCTGTTCGCTCCCATTGAGATACCTAGGCCTTCTGTGTTCACCTCTCCAGATACACCTGAACCTCTAACCAAGCCCGGACGAGGAATCGAACACCCTTCCTCTGGATCCCCATTAGCCGGCTCATCACAACCACTGTTGTTGTGCCTACGCATATCATGCTGATGTAATTGGCATATGGCTTTGAGATTAGAGTTTCTCCCTCTTATTTTCAACAGGGCATGTTTTTAGTTTTTTTAGTGTGTTTGGCCTTCCACCTGTGCTTTTTTCCCCTTGTGGGATTATTCTTTGCTGACTCTGCATCAATTTAATTTTCATTAGAAGAGGGATTTGAGTCAGCTACTACTATTACTTCCTGTTCAACAACTTTGTCATAAAAGAAACCCATACCCTCTACCAAAGCCGAGGGACTATCCGGGGCACTTTCAACCTGATTTACTAGTGTTGTTTCTCAAACAGTCTTCTCCGGATGGCAGAGGACCCCACACTGGGACCCACAGTCTTACAGGTCCACCTTCGGTCAAGCTGAAAGAGCCTCCAATATAGCAGACACTTTCTCATCCAATGTTGTCAATCTACAATTGTAATCATCCTGGGTACACCTTCCCATGGATACATTCCTACTGGCAAGATTTGCATTACCAAGTAGATTCTCCAAACCAGACATACGTACAAAAAGATCATTGAAAGCCCTTTGCTGATCAGCCAGAATCCCATCCAAATTGTCCCGAGTATCACATAAGGTTTTAAGCGCCAAATTTAAACTAATGTGTAAGTTGGACAAAAGGGGGGAATTTAGGTTGCAGAACCCCATCCCAGAAGTGCCCGTAGGATTCCCCAAACACAGCCGAGTGTCAGAGCCCATCCCCAGATTTAGAGTACTGGAAACAGTAGAAGGATTAATTGCTGTTGACATTTTTGGCAAACCATTCCCCTGATTAGGTGCTGCCAAAGTAAGGGGTATGTCCAGATAAATAGTGTCCCTTAGCAAATCCCTAGTGGCGTTAGCAACCATGTGGAATGAATCCTCCAGAGAGCTTTCCTGAGTCCGTTCTTGATGACCAGTCTCTAGAGCAACAGTAGAATTGCTCGCTCGGGGAGGACCTTGTTGGTTCAGATGACCACTAGTACTTTCCGGCAAGCATCGATGCTCATTAAAAGGTGACCATCCATCCTTAGACTTCCCAAAGATAAAAACATTAGAGAGATCCGATGTAGAGGTCGCTTTAGAAGCACTCCAGTCCGAAAAGGAACCCCCCAACCAACCGCCTCATGCATTTTTTTACAGCTTGAAAAACAACCTACTTCACCAAATTTCCTAAGGTTCACGTTAGGCTGCGGAGTAGAGGTCTGGAACCACACTATTTTCCTCATAGGCAGCGGAACTGACCCCACTTCAGCTTCTTGGAGACATTCTGCATCACTTAGTTCCAACAGCCCTTCGCCAGATGGTGCACTTGCCAAAGTATCCCTAACCCCTCTATGTGAAGGTGAAAGATTCAAGGGAAGGACACCTAAGGCTAGACCAGGCGACATCGGGTTGATTAAGGCAGTTGTTATGATTAAGGACTTGCCACCTGTCCCCTCCATTGCAGCATCCCTGCACCATAAGGTGTTACTTGCCTCAGAAGAGGTCATAGGCAGAGGTTACACACAGTTACTGGCCCCGAAGCCACTCCTCAGGGCAACCATTTTGCACAGCAACAAGTCTTAGGCAAACAGAAAAAGGTGGAAAGGCGGTTCAACGGTTTTAAAAGAAAAAGAAATAAATAAGTTCAAAAAACACTACGGAGCGCGCGGCTCAAAGGCCAGAGCCAACCGTCACTGTGCAGCTCCAAGAGAACCCCCCCAAAGGGGAAAGTCAAGGTAAACAAAACGATGCAGATATCCAATATTGATAGCAGGTGTGCTATGCGAGAACACACTGAAAGTCAATAGACCCGTGCGGTGTGCTCAAAGCTCAGCGCAAGATGGAGTAAAGGAGAGAATTACAGAGACAATGGAGGACGTGGATGGAGGGCTATACCTGGCAGATAGAGTAGCAAAGTGCCTAGCCAGGCCATGGCAGACGGCACAGACTGCAACGACTGCTCTCTTCAAGCACCAGTCTGCTCTGCGGTCTTTAGCAGTTTTTAAAGGCTCCTCCTCCTTCAATTGCAAGCAGTGTAGAAAGACTCCCAGACTGAAAAAAACACAGGCACTGCAACGACTGCCCTCCACTCAAGCACCACTCTGCTCCTCGGTCTTTAGTAGTTTCTAAAGGCTCCTCCTCCTTCAATTGCAAGCAGTGTAGAAAGACTCCCAGACTGAAAAAACACAGGGACTGCAACGACTGCTCTCCACTCAAGCCTTTTCACTTTGCGCCCAGGTAGGTGCATCCACACATGTGAGGTACCGTTTTCGTTGGGACACCTGTGGGAAATGAGGGAAGGTAGGACATGTGTTGTTGGCGGCGTTTTTTGGTGGGTGGGCAGAGGCAAATGTCTGAAAATTGAGGGTTTTTTGCCCAATTTCAGACTTTGCCAGGCATTGTGGGTGATACATTCTAGAGCGTTTTGCGCAAGTCAGACCTCTGTGGAATCCCACGGTTATCTTCTTTTCGCAAATGCATGTGGTTCCCTGTTTTCCTTCGTGGCTGCGACACCCCAAGCCCAAATCTGTAGGTTGTCCAAAAGAGCAAAATTCCTCAAAATCTGCTCTGCCGAAAGACTTGAGATTACCAGTGGTTTAGAGTTTTCCCTTTGCGCCCAGGAAGGTACACCCACACATGTGAGGTAGCATTTTCATCGGGACACCTGTGGGAATGAGGGAAGATAGGACATGTGTTGTTGGTGGCGTGTTTCGGTGGGCAGAGTCAAATGTCTGAAAATGGTGTCTTATTCCCCAAATTTCAGACTTTGCCAGGGATTATGGTTAATAAATTCTGGGGCGATTCGCGCAAGTCAGACCTCTGTGGATTCCCATGGATGTCTTCTTTTTTCGGAAAATCATGGGGATCCCTGTTTTCCTTGGTGGCTGCGACACCCTAGGCCCAAATCTGTATGTTGTCCACAATAGCAAAATTCCTCAAAATCTGCTCTGCTGAAAGACCTTGGGTTACCAGAGGTTTAGCCTTTTCCCTTTGCGCCCAGGTAGGTGTACCCACACATGTGAGGTACCGTTTATGTCGAGACATCTGTGGGAATGCGGGAAGGTAGGACATTTGTTGCGTTTGCGTGGTTTTCATAACATTTTCTACCATTTGCTGCTGCACTTTGTCACATAACCCTTTCATTTCCCAAATGTGACCTGCATTTAGTCGCTGCTTTAGGCGCTATAATCTTTTGTAACCTGCACAAGTCACCTACCCTTCAAAAGGTCTGCTTGTGCTCTTTCGAACAATGTATGCGTGCACTTCCTCGCCACATTCGTTTTCTTTACTTACGCAGGCTAAGTAAGTCTGTTTAGGCTATAAGCATAAAAAACCTGTGTACCATGGCTCAGTTTTGGCTTGTGGTATTCCTTGTTTTGTGAAACATTAAGAAGGTTTTGTGATTTCCTAACTGGAAGAGTGGGGGGAATGTAGCAGAGCATTGCTTTTCTCAAAATTCACAGAAACCATTGCCGTACCAGGCCAACCATGTCCATCACATACCTTTTTTTCTGTCATTTTCCCAATTCTTCCCCAACTATGGAATTTTTCCCTACATAGTTGTTACCAGACCTGCGCAAATCACCCCTTCCTAAACTTGGAATTTTGTCTACTTTTCAGAAATGTATGCCTTTCTGTCCTCCCATTCATCTTTCCTACACTTCTCTTCTATTCCGTCCATGCATGTCCTATTGGAAAGAAATGCCAAAGTCGCCTACTTCTCACAAAACGGCTGGTAACCATATCAAAATATGTTTTTTTGGTTTCCACTCAACCTATTCTTGAAAGCCTGGAAAATGGAAAATTCAGCACACCAAACCATTTGTTCCTAGCTTCTACAAGGAAGAAAACACAGGCTTCTTTGTGCATCATTTTATTGGCATTTTCTGAAAAAAAACCAAACTTGTCTCCCTTTTTGGTCATTTTCTCTCACCCCCTACAGCAAACTAGGATTCCCTGGTGGCATTACGACAGCCTACGTGTGCGAACAAAAAGGGGGCCAAATTTGGCCAAGATATCTCATGTAACAAAAAAGTTGCAAGGGATTGAATGGCGACATAC
The DNA here is from genome assembly GCF_040938575.1 of Ambystoma mexicanum. Lineage (NCBI taxonomy): Eukaryota > Metazoa > Chordata > Amphibia > Caudata > Ambystomatidae > Ambystoma > Ambystoma mexicanum. The sequence continues at coordinate 1,313,331,613 of NC_090930.1, read as the reverse complement.
CGAAATCACCAAAAAAGGCCTTGGTACTTAGCGGGTGGGGGAACCCATGGCAGTGAAGGGGTTAAAGGGATGTTATGGTTACAAATAAAACTGAAAAACCTCAGAAATTCGCCAGTTATGGTAAGCTAAGCAACCATAATTCGCGCCACCACCGTTCACTGCTAAGACTAACACCCAGGACATCAAAGATGACATCACCATGATACCATAACATCCCTTTAACGGTAGCAGGCGTGTAGTTATGGTTAAGTTGCTATGCCCATAGGAAGACCTCTTTTTGGCAGCTTATAACTTTTCTCCCCATGGACAAATTTGGATAAAACTTTGCCAGAAAAGTATATGGGGCCGCTGGATTGTTGGGTGAGGTTTCGTGGAAGGGGGGCAATCTTATAGGGGGAGGCCCACAATTCTTTTATTTTTTTCCATAGACTGAAGGGGCAAAAGCTTTGGGCATGCCTACAGGCCGAACGGCTGGATGGATTTTAACCAAATTTGCGGCAGGAGCAGGGCTTGGTTCTGAAAGCGTGCTTTTGTGTGTTTGGTGGAAATCCGACAAGTACATTGTTGCAAAGAACTGAAATGTACGTCCCAAAAAAATTGTGATATCTGGGTCCGCTCCGCAGGCCCATTTCCCTGTTCGCGCTGCAGACAAAAGTCTCATTGGCTTGCAGTATGCTGTGATGTCAGGGAACATTGGATGCAGCCGGTGGTTGGCTGGGGGGAAGCGTGCTGTGTGTCAACATTATTGGGAAATGCCGCCATGGTGTATAGGAGGACATTGCGGTGCCAGAAGGGCCTGGAAAACATACTTTACACCATGTGGTGGTGGGAAGAAGGGATGAAAAGGGTGGGGGAGTCACAGGTGGTTCATCTGATATATCTCATTAGGTGGAAGAAGAAGGTAGTGTGCCTGCAGTATCTGTGCGTATTGCGCCAATTCGTGGGTACCTCCACAGGTGACTACCCTGTGTGGTGAATGCAGGCAACCTGCGTTACGGCATGATAGCTGGTGCAACGACCTCTTTCCGTGGTGAGTGATGGCAGATCACTGGCAGAAGGGGAGTGCATTCCACATGACATGAACATTTTAACATACAGTGTACTATGGTGTGTTGCGGGTGGTAAGGCCGTAGGCCCTTCAATGCTTGGGTGGAGGCCTTGCACCGACAACTATGTGGCTTAGTTGCAAGTAGGTTTCACATTGTTGCCTTGTGTGTGTGGTTTGTCAACATTGCATACACTGTTGGTTCCATGGGTGTGGGGATTGCTAGCACATCCTACAGTGTGTAGTCCATGGCTGGACCTGATGGAGTGAACAGTCCTGCAGTGTGTCCACTGGGTGCAGTGTTGAAGTAGTGTGTGCATAGAAGTGGATAGGGTTGAACTGCATATTATATTGGCTTCAGTACTGTCCATTACGCAGAGTACTGACTATTGTACTGCAACATGAAGTATTGGTTTTGTGCATCTATTAGAGGGCTGGGAGCAGGGCCACTGTGGTGAAGATGTTGTGGTTGGGTTGGCAGTAATACAATGCTATGAGAATAGAAGTGGGTAGGGGTGCCGGACCCTGTGGTATGTTTGTGGATTCTGCTAACTGTTACCTGTGTGCATACATCGCTGTATTATGGTGCGGGGGTTGGATAGAAGTGTCACTGCCTATGTCACGTTTGTGGATTGTGGTACCTGGCCACATGTTCGCCTGCATGCCTCTGTTATGTTGTGCTGGGTGTGGGCAAGGCCTACACTGTTGGGTGCAAGGCGAAAGGCCATAGGCCGTAGACCATGCACCCAAGAGCCTATGGCCTTCAACACAGCCAACACAAAATAATGCAGCTAAGCAGTTTTTACCTCTGCATCTCTCTGAGGGTGGTGACCTTCAAAGAATGGTTGTGGAGGACATTTTGGACGTGGTAGAACAGCAGAGGTAAGCTTAAGATTACCATATGGTGTAAGTTATTGCACGTGGTGCACATTAGGGAGCCACATGTGACCATTTGCGTTTGCTATGGTTTGCCCCTTATAACACCCTTCCTATGGTACGTTTGTGGATTGTAGTACTTGGCCACATATTCGAAATCATGGTTCTATTATGTTGTGGTGGGTGTGGGCAAGGCCTACACTCTTGGGTGCATGGCCAAAGGCCGTAGGTCATAGGCCATGCACCCCAGAGCCTTGGCCTTGACGATAGCCACCACAACATAATGCAGCCATGCAGGTGTAACTCTGCATCCCTCCGATGGTGGTGACCTTTAAAGAATGGTTGTGGAGGACATTTTAGACTTTGTAGAACACCCAAAGTGAGGTACTATATGGTGTAGGTCATTGCACGTGTTGCACATTAGGGAGCCACATCTGAACATTTACGTTTGCTATTGCTTATAAGACCCTTGCTGTGGGAAGTGCTTTAAGATATTGCACCATTAAAGGAAGTTCTCTGCAAAACACATTTCAAATATGGACAATGTACACATCCACCCACATACCGTTCACCACACCCAACGCAACGTCATGCAGCCATGCAGACAAACATGCAGCCAGGGTGAAAGTTGGCAGGCTCAATTGCAGCTGGGGAGTGTGCTGCACATGACATGAGCATTGAAACGTAGGGTGCACTACAGTGTGTTGTGTGTGGTGAGGCCCTAGCGTCTTGGATGCATGTCTGGAGTCCTTGAACCAACAACTATGTGGCCTGCTTGCAAGTAGGTTTGCCATTGTTGCGTTCTGTGTGTGGTTTGTGAGCATTGCATACATTGTTGGTTCCATGGGTGTGGTGATTGTTAGCACAACCTACAGTTGTTTGTCCATTGCCGGAGCTTATGGCGTTAACACTCCTGCAGTGTGTCCACTGAGTGCTGCTTTGAAATACTGTGTGTACAGAAGTGGATAGGGTTGAACTGGATATTTTATGTGCTTGGGTAGTGTGCATTGCACAGATTACTGACTACTGTACTGTACTTTGAAGTATTGGTTCTTTGCACTTAATGGAGTGCTGGGAGGAAGAAATATTGCTACCTGTACTTAGTGGTGATGGGTGCCACTGTGGGTGAATTTGGAGGCGGAAAGCGTGGATACTTTTGGCGAACTATTAACTGGAGGTGTTTTGAAATCACACGATACTTGTACTCTGAGTGTGTAACAGTACATATGGAGTGCTGTACAGAAATGATAGTGTTCGATGCAGAGGTCTTGGATGTGAGTGCTGCATGACTGTGTGACTATTTGATAGTACCTAATGAGGTAGAGCTGCAAAAACAATAGTGGAAAGGGAGGAAAAGCTGTCACAGCTTCACTGGGGTGCGGCCCTCGCTGTAGCTGGGAAAGTGCACTTGCCACATTCTGCCCTTCTCAGCATGGTGGGAATGGAAATGGAACTGTGGGGATTATCCAATCAGGTGTCGAGGGTGTGCTTCACAACAAGGGGCAGTACTATTTTTTCCCAATACTCTATAGTGAGGTTGGCTGAGATAGAGACCCGCAGAGCACTGATCATGGGTGACACCTTTGTGCAAGATCTGCACAGGTATGCCGTGCAAAGAGGCATTGCTGTTAATTTTGAATTGGAAGGAGTGGAGGCTTTCTGGGGCACTGTCTGGGAGTGCAGTTTTGGCGGTATGGTTGACCTTTGCAGATGTGTAGGTACAGTTGATGTTGTGGTGCATTTTGGAGGTCAACATTTGGGGTAGATGTCATGTGGACGTTTGCTCTGTCACCTAAAGAAGTTGATGAAAGCAGTGATGCTGATTTTTCCCACTGCCAAGGTGGTTATCTCAAGCATACCACCAAGAGGAGCATGGGACCATGCCAGTGTACTTTGTCCCCAGCCACAGGTCGGAAGGTGTCTTATAAACAGAAGCATGCGTCAGTTCATGTGCAGTGCTGGGATGTTCTCCACTGACTATGACATCATTAATGAGCGAAATTTGCACTGGGTCTATGCAAATGGCATTTGTTTGACCGCCATTGGCAAAGCTGTGTTGTTTTACACTGTGCAAGAAGCATTGAAGAGAATCCTGTAAAAATGTAAGGAGGAAAAGGAAACAGAAACTGAGATAAAGAGCAAAAACAAACAAGGTTCTGTGTAAACACGTAAACAAAAATCCTTTTTTTAAAAAAGGCTATTCTCAGAAGCACCACTACAGACGAAATCCCCTACTCTGATTAAAATGTATTCCCCCACTCCTGGCGATATGGATGAATGTGGATGCAGAAGTCTTGGATAGTTTTACTGAACTTTGTATTGGAGGTGCTTTCGATTCACACGACACTTGCAGTTTGAATGTGTACCGGTACAATGAAGTGTTGTACAGAACTGACTGTGTTAGATGCTGATGTCTTGGCTGTGATTGGTGGATGCGTGTGTGACTATTTAACAGTAACCAATGAGGTATTGCTGGACAAAAAATAGTGGAAAGGGAAGACGGACTGCTCCTGCTTTACTGGGGCACAGCCCTCATGGTAGGGGTCTCATCAAGAGAAGCATGTGTGATTTTTTGTCCGCTCGTGGGATGTTCTTCTGCAACAATGACAGCATTCATTCTCGAAATGCCGTGTGTTTCCATGCAAGTGGCATTTCTTTGTCCAGCATTGGTGATGCTCTTTTGTTTGCCCATCTACAGGAGGTGTTGAAAAGTTTACTGTAAGAATATGAGGAGGAGAAAAAAACAGGTTTTTCTCTAAAAGCATCTAAAAAAAAGGCTCTTTTCGGAGCCACCACTGAAGACGAAATCCCCTACCATGGTTGCAATTTATTCTCCCACGCCTGCACACAGCATGAAAGTCACATCCGGGGGCTTTTGAGGAGGGTGGGCATGGAAATAGGACTGTGGCGGCTAAGGGATTGTGCAATAACATTTCTGGGTGTGGTGTCTACGCAGAGGAATGTTGTACAGAACTGATAGTGTTACATGGAGAGTTCTTTACTGTGATTGGTGGAAGCGTGTGTGACTATTTACCAGTACCCCATGAGGGGGTGCTGGAAATAAGATAGTGGAAAGGGAAGAAGGACTGTTACTGCTTTACTGGGGCACGGCCCTCGCAGTACTTGGGGAAGCGCATGTGCCACATATTACCGTTTTCAGAATGCTGTCCATGGCAATGGGACAGTGGGGTTTATCGATACTGATGGTGTGGTTTACAAGAAGTGGCGTTAATGCTTTTCTCCATTACTGGAGAAGTCATAAATGGAATTTGTGATGTCATCTTTCATGTCATGGGTGTTAGTCTTAGCAGTGCACAGTGGTGGCAGGAGTTATGGTTGCTTAGCTTACCATAAGTAGCGAATTTCTGGGGTTTTTCGGTTTTACGTGGAACCATAATGTGGATAGGTTGGTATTACTACAGAGTAACTACAATGTCCCTTTACAAAAATGTTTGCACAGAATTTGATAGGGTTTTCTTAGGGCAACTGAACCATTACGTTCCTTTAACAACAGTTTTTCAGTGAATTTGGTAGCTTTTTAGTAGGGCAACTAAACCATAAAGTCCCTTAAATGTTTTTTCACTAAATTTGATAGGTCTTTAGTAGTGCAACTTAACCATAACGTCCCTTTAACAATGTTTTTTCACTGAATATATATATATATATATATATATATATATATATATATATATATATATATATATATATATATATATACAATTATAATGTGTATTGATTTTTCCATCCAACACAAAGATGAAAAGGCCCAAAATAAACATTTAAAATGTACATATTATCAATATTCACTTTTCGCCGATCCCCCTCCCTCACCATCCCGGATGTGGATAGTTCCTAAAAAATGTAGATCATTCAATAAATCAATGTAAATTAGGTGTCAAAATTCTGTACTAGGGAGCATTAACATAGAAACAGTGTATTCAGCAATATATCAACTAAACAAGAAAAAAGAGGAGGATCTCACAGACTCCACCCAAGCCTAAATTGTCCTCTGAACCAATTTGTCTGCAACCCAGAACCCATTGAAATCCTATGTCTGGCCGTATTTCCCTAAAAAGGAGAACCATTCCCCTTCTAGCGAGGACCCCCAACCATGTATAGACAAAGTGATATTTTCCATTAAGTATATCTCATTGGCTTTAGAGGCCCATTCCCTTTCAGATGGTAAATACTCAATCTTCGAGTGAATCACCAAGCATGCCCTTGCTGCCAACAACATAACATGGGACATGGACCATATGTGGAAGCGACCTCCAACCCTCCTCCTCTTCCTCCAAACCAAATAGGATTAAACATGGGGTCTACCCTTCTGTCAATGCCTTCTACCCACCTTATCCACTGCAAGACCTCCATCCAATACACCATCACAGTTCATAGGACCACCACAAACGCTAGTATGTAGCTCATTCTACACATTTATGCCAACGATATGGACTCACCGATGTAAACATTTTAGACAACCAGACTTGGTCATACTGCCACCTATGCAACAATTTTACACCATGTACTTTATATTGACAGGCTATCAAGGTCCTATGAGCTCCTCTACACATTTTCCTCCATAGAGACCCATACGCTTCCCTGCCCATTTGGCTTTTAGACCTTTGGTGTCCTTTCCCCTTGCCAATACCAATGCTGTATATAAACTAGAAAGCAATCCCTTAGTGCCCTTGTGTGTATCTAATATTTTCTATGTCTGTGTAAGGTTTCTTTGAATCTCAAACTTAAATTTTTCTCCTGTAAGTACCCCCTTCAGCTGTAAATATGAGAACACCAAAAGATTCCCATTATGCAGAGAAGTTTCCAATTCTTGATAGGAAATGTATCTCCCCTTCACCAACAGTTGGCCACCCTCTCCATTCCAGCCTCAAAACATTCCCGATGGCTAGACGGGTCTGGGAGGTCATCAAGAACCGGTGGGGACCATCAATGACTCAACGGTGAGGGCCATGTGGTGACCCTCTTTACGGCAGGTTGCCTACTCCAAATATCCTATATCACGCCCAAAAAGCGTTGTCCCTGATCCTCTTCGGAACATTCCTCTTGGGAACCCACAACTACTCGCACTGTTGCAGGGTGTAAATGATAGTTCTCCAAAAACACCCAATGCTTGTCTTGATCCATTCGCATATGCAAGACCAATAACCGCAACTGCGTCGCTCTATCATAAAAGCTCAAATTCGGTAGCCCTACCCCCTCCAAATCAATAGGGAGCACCAACATATCAAAGCGATCCTTGGTTCCTACCCTGCCAGAGAAACTGAATCATGCACGCTCTCTCTCGCTTCCTTTAACAACGATTCAAGCACCTTAACTGGTAACATCTGGAACCGATAGAGGACCCTAGGCAAGAGGTTTATTATCAGCGTATTAAGCCGACCCATCCAAAAACCATTTCCCCATAACATTTCGTGAATAATGGTGGAAAGTTCCATCTAAACAAGTCCTTCAGGGACCTATGTACTACCACTGCCAAATATCTAATAGTATCCAATTGAATCTTGGAGGACAACTATATCCCTCTCAGTGTCCCCATCAAACCAAAACAATATTGATTTCTTCTGATTCATTTTAAACCCCAAAAAGGCTGTGTATTTCCCAATGTAACAAACCTGAAGGTGTCTCCCTGACTAGTCCCCGGCGGTCTGTCATCCAGGTGGCCAGGACACGCCCATCGCTATTGGATCCAGTTTCTGGGGGTGGACCAGTGAGGGAGGATCACCTGGATGGGGGGTCCTTGGGGAGTGGAAGTGGGACACTGGCGGGTGAGACATGGTAATGCCCTTCTTTCAACACCTTTTTCCCTCCTACCACATTAGATATTCAGAAACACTACCCACCCCAATCCGACATGGACACTTTTGCACACCACAACCAACAGACTAACACCTGAGCCATTTACCTAACATGTCCCAATACAAGGGTCAGGCTGGTGAGGCAATTGACCAGAATCACACACACCTGAAGGCCCATTCCCTTCTCAGAGGGATAAAATGTGGAGCACAAAAGCACACTACAAGCAAGGCAGACCTCACGACGAGACAGCTATCCAGGCACGGCAGTTCAAGAGGACATAAAAGGTCGTGAATATCGAGAGGCTGACAAGGAGAGACACAAACTTGCCCTTACCGAACCAAACTTGCGAAACCTCAGCATAAGGAATCGTAAGACCACGGACAATTGCTCAAGTGTGTTGCAACAGATGTCAACGGTACGCAGAGCGTGCCAACGCTGATAAGCAGGACCAAGGGAGGCGCTTGCTACTGTGGTACTGCCCTTCACTCCAGATATTCTGAAAAGCAAAGTGGTTCATTACAGCCGGTGAGTCGAGGGGAGAACCGATAAGAAAACTGAATTGTGTTGAACATAAGCCGCAAAGTAGCAACTTAAGGGAAGTTCAAAGAAATGTTAGAATAAAGGGGAGACCAGCTGCTGAGGGATCCAGCACCATGTAGGTGTTTACTCGAAGGACTCTGGTCAATCTTGTGTTTGTTGAAACTGCTTATACCAGAAGGTCGCGAAGGAACAGTCAAAGTGGTCATACAGGAGTCTTGCAAAATCCTCTGTACAGTCGAAAGTCTTTGACCGACAGGTGATTGAGAAAGGCACGATTGATAAAGTTGGCAACAGTGAACCCGGCAGAGTGTAAGGTCCAGCTTCAGAATTCCTGCAGGAGTGATGATAGCCCACCAGACCTGCTAAGCCTGCCGGCCTAACAATCCCTTTGGACATGCGTATCAAGCTGGCAAACGCAAGGGGAAAGGGGAAGTGGATAAAATAACAAATGCAGATTTCCTTTTAGTGCCCTCATCTCCTGTTCTTTTCCTTGAACTGGACTGTGCTGTTGATAACGAGCTGCCTATGCTTTCATTGCTGATAGGCTCTTGTAGGTTGACTGCTCTGTTTGTGTTTAACTCTCTTGAATTTAGTCTTTATTGAAATTACTGCTGATAACATTCCTGTAACTGCTGTAAGGAAACAAAAGTTTGCTTACTTCAAATGAATTAAGTGTCCATTCACTGCTTCCACGGCCATTCTGAAAGATACTCTGTCGATGACTAATTGTATAACAGCTGTGAGGTAAACATGCCTCACAGAACGAAATATGCAGCATGCATTCTGACGCCAATGTGTCCTTTTCACTAACGCTCGACTAACCTCTCGTCACGTTCGATCAAATGAAAAAAGAAACTCAGTACGTTTTAAAAATGTTCATTTAAATGTTAATGTATTATTGCCAAAGGAGTTTATGTTTGTTTGTTTTGTTTTTTTTGTTTTTTTATTTTTTTATTTTTATTGGTTTAAAAACAAACCTTTAAAAAAGTTTTTTTGTTTTTTTTGTTACAAGCATCCATTCCTGCACATAATTCATTGAGTAAACCCAATCCTGCCAAAACCCAAATTAACTGTTACATCTTTCTAACAACCCAGTAATTAAGATTGAGGTAAGTCTGGTTTCAACAAGTTCTCAATCACGGTTAAGAAAGATGTGAGCGGGAGTATCAATTTCATGTCGATCCCGTTGAACATTTTCTCCCACCATTCGTCGGCGCATAGTGAAGGATGGTCCTCGGCCCATGAGCCCAGATGAATTGATCGCACGTCTCTCAATTTACTACAGAACAATACCAAATGTTTAAGGGTCTCCACCTCACGTGCACATAGCCTACATGCTGTGTCTAAGGATGCATTACGATCCCATACTTTGAGTCGCTCTTTAGTTTTGAAGGCGTTCAGTCTGAGCAGCATGAACACTCTCCTTGTGTTTGCACTCTGGAACAGGCCTATGTACCTTTGTAGGACATTAAATGCCCTCGCTTCAGTTGGTACATCAGCCATCAATGTTTTGTCAGATATTTGAGCGCATGTCGCCGCCCAGTCAGCATGCCAGATTTTTAACTTTGCAGCATCCGGATTGTCCTGCAATGTTTCCATGGTAATATCGAATTCCACGAGGAGGTCTTCACAGCGTTTGGCCCACATTGCTACCATGGTATGACCCTCGGAAGATATATCATGTAGGATCTGAAACTGCGGAATGTTCTCGCGTTTCTGTGTTTTATGAAATAAAGACAAGAGATTCCAACAAATTCTACCATGCAATGAGGTTAGTGCCAATTCATATCTTATACATGCCGTGGACAACCCCTTTGGCAAACTCAATGCTTTGGACCAGAACGTGTTCTCCAGTGTAGCCCATACGGTGTCAGGACATCCCAGCGCATTTTCAGCTCCGTACGTTAGGATTGGAGAAACCTTTTGTTGGTAAAAGTTTCGAACTGGAATTAGTGACAACCTTCAAAATTCTTTGTTTATAAGCAACGCTTGGTTGGCGAGTTGATGACATTTCCTCCTGATTTCACTGATCCATGGGCCATCATTTATATTAGAGCTTATCCGCATGCCTAGATATTTCACACTGCTTGACAAGCCTATCGAATCGTGGGCCAGCTTCCATTTAGTTTAGCTTTTGGTTTTATTTCGAGCTGTTCTCAAGTTGTTGAGCACCATGATCTCGCATTTGGAGGTATTCATCTCCAATTGATTCATGGTCACGTATTTGTGTACTGCAGCTAGCTTTCTCTGTAGGCCAATAGCTGTTATATCTAGTACAATCAAATCATCTGCGTATAACAGCCAGCTAATATGCGACATATGGAGTTTGGGAGGAAAAGATCGCACAGAGTTTATAGCGTCTCCAATGTCAGATATAAAAAGGCTAAATATAGCGGCAGCCAAAGGGCAACCCTGCTTCACTCCTTTGTACGTCTTGATCTCTTTGGACAGCGTTCCTACTTGGTCTAGTCGTATACGAATCGATGTATCTGTGTGTAGATCTTTAATTGCATTTACCAAGCCAGGTGGGCATTGCGGTTAATGGTGTCAACTGCATGGGAAAAATCGATAAAGGCAAGATAAACTTTAGTGTTGGTACGTAAGGCCTCCATCTTCAACAAGTTCAGAATAAATAAATTAAACAAACATCCAACGTATTTGACAAACCCAGCTTGTCTTTTGTCTACCCTATTAGCCTTTTTCGACCATTCAATCAGTTTTCTTTGTAGCACTGTAGCGTAGATTTTACCGAGAACATCTAGCAGTGCCACCGGACGGTAGTTTTTAGGGCAGGCTCTGTTTCCCTTCTTAAAAATAGGCACAATTATAGCCGATTTCCAGGACCTAGGAGTTTGCTGTTGTACTCTTATCCTTTCGAACAACTCCAGACACACATCTGCCCAGATTTCAGGATGTTGCTTGATTGTGAAGTTCGTTAGACCATCTGGTCCGGGGGCCCTGGAATTGTTTGCTTTTTTTCTTATGGCCATAATATCTTCTTTTGAAGATTGTGTGTCCCAAGATGATTCCGATAGGGTAGATAGAACTTGGGTGACGTTCGGTATACTATAAAGAGTCTCATAATGCATCTGCCATTCAGCTTCCGTCACCATACAAGCCTGGAGTGCCGTTTGAGGTGCTTCGAGATTGTTAATAATGCGCCAAAAATCTCCACTATTTTTGTTTTTTAAGCACATCAGCATCTTCTCTGCGTCTTGTTGTACCAGTAGGTGCCTGTGGCCTTTTAGTCCGTTTTTGTAGTTTTGTTTCGCCAGCTGATTTTCCGCTATTCTTACATGGCTCGGGAACATTTGATTTTTACGGCTCGTCGAACGCATCAGACGCTTCCTCTTCATCACCTCTAGGTCGAAGCAATGGGTGTTTTTGAATGACAAATTTTTGAGCCCTATGTTTTTTGCTTTAAACACAGATAGCAGCGGTGTATATTCCACTGTTATGCCGTCTCTGTGAATTTGCTCTGATAAGTGCGCGACTTTGTTTGTGTTCAGCCGCAATCTGATTCTACTGGGTTCCACCAACACCTGTGGTTGCCACTCTAAACCAGGCTTATTACTAGCAGTTGAGAACTCCATTTTTAGCATGTCATGGTCGGTCGCTGTTAAGCATGTGGACCACCTTTAAAGATTTGACTCGGGAGTGGAGGGCATCCGATGCAAACATATAGTCAATAGTGGATGTTAGCTCGCCTCGTTGCCACGTTGAGCTAGGTGGAATATCTCCACGAGTACATCCATTTAGCATCGTTAAGTCCCGAGCTTTTAGTTCTTCCAGCCATTCTTTTGCAAGGTTTGCTTTTTATGCTTTTAGCGGTTTAAAGAAATCTATGTTAATGTCACCACAAATTATTAAGTTTATTGGCCATGTAGATTCCATCAAGTCGTCAATAATTGTCGAGATTTGATCTATGAAGGAAGACGAGCCCGCCCTCTCGTGGTTCCAATATATATTTATAATATATATGTGATCCAAGCAAGCCTTTATTTCATGGTGTTTCCCAATCTCAGATACCTGGATGTAAGAAGAGTAGTTTGTTGATTTCAAAAGATGGTAGCCCGAGGATCGCCTAATGAGAGTCACCAACCCTGCCATAGGACAACCCTTTTCTAGTGTAATGGCAGGATTGAGGGCCCCTTAGAATTCAGAGACCACAGGTAGGGTACCCATCCATGTCTCCTGCAAGCAAGCTACCTGGATTCCCTTCAGCCAGTTTGAATTAAGCAGATGTACAAATCCTCTCATGTTCCATGATATAAATGTGCATGATGGATTGCGTTCCTCTATCTGGCATTAACTTAATCTATTTTTGTTTAAGGATTTTGCGAGCCAGTTCCAATTGTCCATTTGCTCCTTAATAATCGGGCTGCTTGATAGAGTGTTCACAGCAGTCTTGCAATTGATTCCTCCATTTATGGTGATTCTAATGATGTCCATTTTACTACTCAAGGCATCGCAATGGGTTTCAGAAAACGAGACCTTCGGCAACCCAAGTTTTAAGATGCCATGTGGTTTCTCAGAAACAAAGCTCTGCTTGTCAACTGCCTTCTTGGTGTTAGATGAATTATCATAGTGCTCATTCTGAGTGATTGAGTCGGACATTCCTTCTCTTGTGTAAGAGGATCGATCAGGTGACGTAGATTCCATGACGTGTTTCGAAGTTGACTCATTGAACCTATAGGCTTCAAAACCCAATGCGTCTGCGGCCTGTAAGATTGCTCCTGCAATTATGTTTGATGCTAGATGCAAAATCACCTTATCGTTCCGTTTTTCATCAGGGAACTCTACAATTTTTACATCCTGAGAACTCAATGCTCGTAATTGGGGATTGTGATGTAGAAGTTTTATCACGTTTATGTGGTTCAAGATCAGATTATCGCAAGAGTCAAGTCTCTCAATCAATATCTTTGATACAGGGATATTGATTTCATGAATTTTGTTTTTCTGAGACTTTGTTGTAACAGTGGAATTATCAAATCTCTCCGTAGCATATTTGTCTTTGGTCCCATGTGGTGGACGCTTTAGTGATGGTATTAAATCATCACTATACGACTTCTCATGACCAGCACTTACCCCAACAGATGACAGTTGGTCAGGCTTCATAATAGGCAATGTAGATCTCTGTAGATTAGCCCTTAGTAGAGCCCTTTTTTCTTGTAGGGTGTGGAACACAGGACTTAACGGCACAGTGTCGTTTGCCACGTCAATAGCGTCATCAACAATAATTGAGCATGTTCTTTCGCTGTTAATCACATCTCTGTCATTAATCAACCCGTCTGACGAAGTGAGCGCGGTTTTCCTCGGTAGCGCAGCCCAACTGTCAACTGGCAAGGTAAGTGTAACCTTTCTCAGTGGTTCCTGTGGTTTGGGACTGTCTGATGCAGCCTCCACTGCAGACCTGGTGGGCTGCTTCTCGCTATCCTCGCATTCTGGGTCGTTGTACACGGATAGGTCCAATAATGCGTCCGAACTATCCTGCAAGGCAGCGTCGATCTGAATGACTTCCTTTTCTGTTAGTGTAGGTGGTGGAATAAGCGTTGTAGTTTTGTTCTCAGGTGCCTTTAAAGGAAGGCAGGTATTGGGTGCTTTCACCTTCTCTACATATTGGATCACTTTAATGTTCCGCAAAAATTTTCGGGCCCCACAAGCTCGATTCATCTTCCTCCCTGGAAGGTTTTTGGATTTCTTTATTTGTTGTTCGTGAGGCTGTATCTGTTTTGTTGTTAACAGAATGGGGTGAGAGCCACCATTGAATATGGAAAACAAATCAACGGTCTTGGGATGGGCTGACTCAACAACCACTTCCTTAGTGTTAGGTGATAGCACAGCATTAGGGAGTGATGAGGATGATGCAACTTGCACGCTAAGTTGGGCCAAGTTAGAAGTACTTCTCCCCTGAAGAAAGGCACTGTTAAAGGAAGTTTCTGCAGCAGTTCCTGTCGAGACAGTAGTGTCTACATCATCAAGAATAATGGTTCCGCTGTTCATAGACAACCTGCAAGCAGCTGATGATTTCATCTTTCCAGTGTTAGTTTCTAAACTTAGAGTTCTTTCTTCCTTCGACTTTCGCGCCCTTCCAATAGCGTCATTTGAGGCCGTCCCCACTGTGGGCAGAGAAGGATTAAGGGCCTCATTACACGGATGGCGGAGAACCATGGCGCTATTAGCGCCTTGGTTCATGCCGGTAAAATACCGGCACCGCCTTGGCAGAAAGGGGAATTACCGCCCCATTCCAAGGTTGGCGGGCCAGTAATTCCCCCTTCCACCATTGCCCTTCCCCATTCCCATTTTTGCCCCATAGGGCTCAATGGGAATGGTGAAGGCGCTAATTACGGTACTGCAAATTGCGGTACCGTAATTAGCTCCCTGGGTCCCTTTGCGGGTTGGTTTTTAACACCTGCAAAAAGCAGGCGTTAAATCCCCCAACCCGCAAAGGGACCTCGTAGTAAGGCGGTAAGGATTTAGTGGTACCGGTATTTTACCGGTACCGGTAAATCCTTACCGCCATCCGTGTAATGAGGCCCTAAATTGTAAGACGTCGAAGACCCCTTCTTGATCAATGCATGTTGGCTGAGCGTCTTTTGCCAGTACTTGAATTGGATCGTGGAGGTCAGTATCTGAGGTTGAGATGTCTGAGATGCGGCCCTATGGTTATGGTGGAACAGCGCCAAAGCCTCTTTTGCAACCTCTGTCAGTAGTTTTTTGTCAAGTGCATCATTTCTTTTTTGATCGTTCACAGATGAGAGTAATGTCATCATGTTGTGAAATACCTCGTCTTGCTTGTTAATTTGTCTTTACTGCGATTCTTCCAGATGTATCAATTTAGAATTCATTAATGCTACCAGGGTTGTTAGATCCCTAGTACTGTCATTAATGTACTCATATAGTTTTGTGAATGGCACCATTGAGATAGCCATTGAAGAGGTTAACAGAGCTTGTAATTCATTTAATGGCACGTGGTCACATGTAAATTTTGGAGCCAGTAGACTATGAGTTGAGTCTTTGGTAAATTGTTTTTGTTGAAGCGTAGCCATGTTAGACCTCCTTACTTTTGGGAAAGGACGATCCACAAATGAAGAGTCTGATTTTGAAGAATCATCTGAGACTGAGACAGCGCTGGGTCTCAAGTCAGATGTATTTAATGCATCGTTTTGATTTAAAACATGAATGTTCCGATTGCTGGAAAATCTTTTTTGAGAGTCAAGCACAGTCGACAGAGAAGTCTGATTCACCTCTTGATTAGAATGCCCTTCACTTAGTCTCGGGCCTTTATATGTGACCCTTGGCCAGATATCCTCGTTAGAGTTCGAAAGTCTGTTGTTATTTCTCTTTAAGGACATTCTGGTGCCACCCTCGTTTTCTAAAATTGGTTCAGGTAGGTGATTTGGAGTACGTGCTTTATTTGGAGCAGGTTCTGTAACACCCTATTTACCACATCCAAAGAATTTCTCCACTCGGAACTGGCTACTGGTGTCTGTGCGGGGTTCTGCATCACGGCAGAACAGAGGTCTATAGAGGCAGTATTGGGAAAGGCGTGTGCGTCTTTACACGCAGGAATACGGTCATCGGACAAGGGTGCAGTACCGAACGTTTCCACCTGAGTAAGCTGTTCACTCGAAGCAGCAAGAACTAATGGAACCGGCAATGGCTGCAATGGCAGCACCACCGCAGCCCCGATCAAGCAGCCGGAACCCAAGGGGACTTCCCCCCCCATCGTCAACTGCAAGCACAGCCTCCTCACCAGCCAGACGAGTCGCCTCGAAACTGCAGACCCGTGGTGGGACGCAGTCAGTAATCAAACTGCGGAGCTCACGCACGGCTTCAAGCGCCGCAGGCCCCCCGGCCGCCTCGCAGCCCAAACCAGGAAGCACGCTCCCACCAAGCCGGCCGCCACGGGTACATCACACCCGCCGACATGTTCAACAGGCCCACGCAGCCAAGGCAGACAGGCACTCCGGCACGGCTCCACTCGTCAGGGAGTCACCCCGCCCCTCCTGGAGGCCAGAGTAGAGCCCCGACAGCCGCCGCGATGCACTCGGTACAAGCACAGCATCAATCCACGAAGTAAGTGCAATGTTTTCTGTGCATGATAAGTCAGTATTTGTCTCGTGAAAGACTTGTAAATCACTAGCAATTTGAGGAGCCATTTCAGGAACAGTGGTATGTTCACGCCAGCAGCAGTAATAATGTAATCATTATAATCAAGTACCTGAGTAGATCTTTCTTCAGAGTCCGAGGCACAGGAGTAATAGCGACTAGCCTGGGATTGTCTCAATCTCTCTGCCATAGCGTCCTCGTTCCTGGCACAGCGCTTTGTTTGCGCTCGAGTCCGTGGGGATAGGAGGGTTGTGTTGCCAGCGATCATATTGGGCTCTGCAAGAGTTTGTAGTTTAGTGGAAGAGCCTCACCTTGCCACTGCCATTCGCCAAACAGCCAAACAGGAATCACCTCGCCCTTTCGCCTCAGGGCTTACGCCGCAAGGGCGTCCAAGGCGGCCTTAAGTAGTCAGTCGCCTGACAATCCTTAAAGGCACACGCACCTTCAGGTGAATAACAGGTAGTAGCAGGGAGACTTCTCTCTTCTCCTTCTCCTTCTCCTATACTGCAGGTCCACTCGCCACAGCCAAACAGGAATCACCTCGCCCTTTCGCCTGTTTTATGTTTACGTTAGTAAACCCAGCGGCACGCGACCGCTCGCATCAATTAGTACTGTTACACACAAGTAAAAAAATACAGTAACAGAATGTTAAAAATACAGTGCGTGCGATGCTTACTTCCTTAACAGACATTGAACCTCCTTCTCATTTAAATGATGACTTTGTTTCAAGTTCAAACTAAGAAAAGGATGCTTTTACTGTTACAATGTTCTTTCTTCTATTGAAAACAACATTTAACATTAGGAAATAGCAGTGCACTTAGCTTTCTTCATCTGTTCCTGCTGGCTTGAACCTTTTCTTCTTGGATGAAACTGCTGATGATTCTTGAAACTTGCTTCTCTTTTGTATCTCAATAATATTTACTCACTGGGAAATCTTCTATAATACCTATTTACACTTTGAAGTATTTTATTTCTAAGATAACTGGAACTTAAGGAAACAACGATCTGCTCTGTTGATAACTAGAATGAAAGACAGTTTAGAATTCTGAAAGGCATTCCAAACTACCTCACCACAGCCTTAGCCAATCAATGCTGCTGAGCTGAGCCCCAATCTTTCCCTGAGGAAACAAAGGCTTCCTGAAAGAAACATTAAGGAAGAATTCCATATACCCAAGTCATCACCACCCTGACCAAGGCTAATTCCCAGTTACCCGCCTAATCCTTTAACAGCCCACCACTCTTAAACCTACAGATAACATGTTTTAGACGTGAACAGTAATGTGGGAACCTGACAGTGTAATGTGGCAACCCTGACTTGTAGCTCATCCATCTCCACAAACCTGCTCCTACCCTCTTGCCGCTGCTGTTGGAAAATTACTGCCAATGTAACCCTTTGCCCCCCTAAGGTAGGCTCTTGATGTTCCAGACGTGTGACCCTGCTGTGTGGCCCACCCTAGAGTGCCCCCACTAAATCCAGACCTCTGTCACAGTATAATGCATCCTAAAACTAACATATGCCATTATACTCCCCATTTGCCTTGATGTGCTAAGACCCACCCAGTCACCCAGGTTATCAAGGAGAACAAGACCCCTAAGCCCTGTATCTGATAAAAAGTCTCAATGAAAGACGATGTTATCACGTGAATGAAATGTATAGGTTTGCAAAGATTTACTCAAAGGTGTATTACTGATTGTCATTTATTATATGTCTAGTGGTAGTTTCTCATGCCAGCTTAGTTAGTGTCAACTCTATCTCGTCGTGACCTAACCCTCACTCCTCTGGGACACGGGCAGCTAGACCTCGTGACGCTCACCCTCCCGCCAACTGGGCAGCCTATCCGGAAGAAAAGTGCCTACAAGAATATATGTAACATCGCTCCCCAACCAATCCTGTACTAATGAAGTACCCTATGTTATTGACGTAACCGATGATGATGTTCGGCTTTATAATTACTTGTACATGTATTGTTTGCCAGAGCGCTCTCGAGGCAGCAGAGTTCGCTGGATGCCAACTTTATATAAAGACTTATTAATCTTGCAACCTGTTCTCCTAGTCTCATTCCCTACTGGGATGTGTTATATTTTATGAGTTTGTAGTGATAGGTCGGGGAGTGAGCCTTTACATTTGGTGACCCCCGCAATGTGATCGTGAAGGGTGTGCCGTGAGAGGCCCCTGTGCCATGCAGCGAGATCCGGGACGCCCCCAGCAAAACCATTGCCTCCTCGGTCGACTAGTGTGCGCACAAAAAGAAAGGTTCCAAGGGTCACCATCATCTTTGAAAATACCCAACTGCTCGACAAGGCGGGTCACGGCTTGGTTGGGGTGCGGCCCCGAATGTGGATAGACCATGAACGGATGCTCTCGGACCACCCCGGACACGTCAGCACATATTTGTCAATACCTCCTCTTGAACAGTGAAAAAATACAGAAAAGGGTGTTAGATCTTGTAGCAAACTATTTGTTAGCAAAGTACCGAGGTAAGCAGTTACAGAACAGATGTGAAATACTAGATTTATGGAGGATGTTTGAAGAAACATCCCCGAGCAGTGACGTAAATAAAAAAGTGTCCTCGGAAGGACCTACCGCCCTGACGAGCACTGTGTGATAGGGGACAGATGTTGCCGGGGGAGGAGAAGTACCACCCAGCGTAGCCAGAGATTTGAGGCCTCCACCCAGCATAGCAGGGTGGTCTACACACTCGCCGCCGCCACAGGGAAATGCGCCTAAGGGGCCAGAACATGAGTGGCAATCAGGAGAGTTCTTCTTCCATTTGACTGATAAACCAATAAGAATAGTGCAAGCAGGGCCCGCAGATGACCAGGCAGGAGAATGGCAAGGAGAGGGAGATTCAGATAGGGAGATAGATGAAGTATGGAGTGATCTAGATGAGTATGAAGAAGGGTTAGCAGAGGCAGGATTTTTGCTTCCATTACGGGAGGACCCAGAGGATGGAGGAGGGCTCCCTAGATGGCAAGGGAGACAGAGGTTAAGGTTAGAAAACATGTTGTTAAGCAATGCAAAGTAGGGAACGGTAAGTAAAAAAGGAGGTAAGGCCAAACTACAGATGCCTCTGATACATAAGTGAGCTGGGAGGCCCCACTACATACCATGGGCACAGATGGACAAAAATAACTTGTTGAAACTACTCCCTCCACTTTCGGGTGAGGTGGGGAAGTGGATACATGCATTCAAAAAGAACACGGCAGGAGTGCCCCTGGCTATAGGGGATGTGAAAAGTTTGTTAGTGTCTGCAGTTGG
This sequence comes from Ambystoma mexicanum, assembly GCF_040938575.1. Taxonomy (NCBI): domain Eukaryota; kingdom Metazoa; phylum Chordata; class Amphibia; order Caudata; family Ambystomatidae; genus Ambystoma; species Ambystoma mexicanum. The sequence goes on along the minus strand of NC_090930.1, from coordinate 1,313,311,967 downwards.
AGATCAAGCAGATGGAGTGTGGGTGAAGGCCTATTTCCCGGGAGTAACAATAAATTGTGACCATCATGACGGATCGTCATTCAACAATGTGAGGGCGCAAGTATGGGATGCATTGCAGAGAACCTTCCCAGACACCCCAGACTTGCATCTAGTAATGCAATGCACTATGGGAGAGGAGGAAGAGGCTGTGCAATTCATCCTCTGAGTGCAGGACATGTGGAGATCAGAAACGGGCACGGCGTGGTACCAATCCACTGCCCTGTTTTACTTTATAATTAAACGGGGGCTCCTAAAGGAGGTACAGAATGCCTTGGATAAAATTGCTGGGATAGAAGCCAAAGGGTGGCCGGAGATTCAGAGCATAATAGTGCACCATTGATGGAGGATCAAAGAGAGAGAAAAGGAGATAGCACAAAGAAGGTTGGCAGACGAAGAAAATTTGGTTCAGAATAAATGAGTGAAGGTCGCGTCAATCAATTCAGCGCTACCCACTGAAAGGCAGGGGAAAGGGGAGGAGGGGTCAGGAAATACACCAGCGAGGATGGCAGCATCTTGGTCTGCAAACGGACAAGAACAATGGGCGGGAGAAGAGCAATACGAAGGACCCCAGTGGCAGGGCAGACCCGCAAGAGGATGAGGTGGGTATCAGGGACAGAGAGGAGGATTTGGTGGGATGGGAAATAGAGGATTTGGAGGACAAGGAATGAGGGGAGGAACCCAAGGGTCATGCTGGAATTGTGGGAGGTGGGGACATTTTCCCAGAGAATGCCGGATGCGACCGATGGGATATTATCAAGGGCCACCTCATAAGGGAAACGAGCAACAATTTGGTCACCCACATCCAGGAAGTCCCCATGGGTTACCAATGGGTGGGAGTGGGCAGCCCGAACAGTGCTATAATGAGTACCCGCAGAGAGCACAACAAATGCCAACTAGACAGCAACCTCAGCAGCAAGGTATGCAACCGCAAATAGTGCGTCAGCATATGATGGGAAATGCACAAACTAATATATTTGCAACAACTGCAAATGGCACACCAGCACCTTTCAGCGGTGTAGCTATAGTTGGGGACAATGTCTTTTCAGTCCCGTAACAAAGACATACCCAGATTAGGACAACCCACAGAAAGCACTTGCGTGTCCAGTCCTATCAACTACCCAACGTGCAGAAGAGGAACCACTGGTGGGTGCGGAGATAGACAGCAAGCAATTCATCTTTATGGTGGATTAGGGAGCTGAAAATGGTGCCTCATGGAAGGGCGGGTAAACTTCAATACTGCCTAGCAGAAGTGTTATACTTAGGACAGTTGATTTCAAAAGATGGTAAAAGAATTATACCTGACAGAGCAGCAGCAATATGTCACGCAATAATCCCCAAGATAGTGCATGCAGACATTTCTTGACATATGTAATTATTGCTGTGCATGGATTCTGGACTATGCAGCATACACACGCCTGTTATTGCAAGCATTAAAAGCAGCACAAAAGAACAGCGCCCCAATAAAATGGACACATGAAATGATGACACAATACTTTAAATTAAAAGACCTCATAACACACCCACCAGTTTTAGCAAACTCCGATTATGGCTGGGAGTTCTACCTCTTTTCACACTGCAACGGAATAGTGATGACAGCAGTGTTGACACAGAAAACATCACTAGGTCACAAGCCCTTGGCCTATTACAGCAGCACACTAGATTCAGTAATGCAGGGCCATTTTGCGTGCGAACAATCTCTCGCAGCAGCGGCCTTCGCAATAGAGAAAAGCGCCACAATTGTGATGTGTTGTTCCGTGACACAGTATGCGGAGCACTCACTATTTGCAATTCTAGAAAGATCCAAATCAACATTCACTACTCAAAGAGCAACTGCTCTTTGCAATAATAATATCCAGCCCAAATGTCCATGTAGTTAGATGTAAAAGTGTAACCCTGCTACATTCATCACAGAACCCTGCACTGTAGAAGACATGCAAGCACATGATTGTGCCACATATGAGGGAGAAGAAGATGACATTCCAAAAGCAAGTGAAAATGCCCTCGAAGAAGGGGAGATATACTTTGTGGATGGGGGAGCATCAATTGACAGTGAGACAGGAGAACAACACTAGGGGCAGCAGTAGTGAGAATAGAAGGAGAAGAGTACAAAGTTATAGTACAGAAACGCCACTCATCACACTATTCAGCACAAGCAGCGGAATTGATTGCACTAATTGAGGCAACCAAAGGATGTGCAGTGACAATATATTCTGAATTGGCATACGTGACAATGACGGTACATTCCGGGTTGTCACGATGGCGAAGAAGAGGGTTCAGGAGGGCGGATGGCTCGCCTGTACAACATGCAGCACTATTGAACGATTTGATTGAGGCACTAGCAGAAGCGTCAATAATAGCGTTGGTAAAGTGCCAAGCACACACCAACAATATGGACGCGATCTCGCTCTGGAACGTGGCAGCAGATGCCGCAGCAAAAGAAGCAGTCTACTTTAATGTCCCCAACTGCTAGAATGCATTATAAAAACACAAAACAAAGAAGCTCAAGAAGAGGGGTACAACTGCACTCCCATACTGCAAATTATAGAGTTACAAAGACGTGCACCCCCAGAAGAACAAGAATTATAGGGAAAAAGAGGATGCAGTCACCCACAGATTTAATATGGTGACAGGAAATGACAGGAAAAGTAGTCATGTCCGTGGAACTAAATAGCATTTCAACAACTACATTTCCCGACGCATGTGACAAAACAACATATTGCAGCAGACATTCAGGAAGAATGGTTTGTCCCCAATTTACAGGAGCACTTATCATCGAAATGAACAATAGAATGCACAACATGCCAAACATATAATTCAGGTGTGACACTCAGGACATTACAAGGAACACTCCCAACGGCCCGTAGGACCTTTCAGGGAGCTCCACATTGACTATGCAGATATGGGAGAAAGATGTAATGGGGCAAGATACCTCATTGTTATAGTGTGCCCCTTTTCATGGTGGGTGGAAGCTGGACCATGTGCCCACCCCGACGCAAAGTGTGCAGCAAAGTTTTTGGTACAGGAGGTTTTCTCCAGGTGGGGTATATGTGATGTGATCAGGTCAGATAACCGCACCCATTTTGTAAATGACCTCTTCAAGGAGGTGACAACGTTGTTAGGAGTAAAACACAAACTGTGTTCGATGTATCACTTGCAAGCTAACGTAGTGGTAGAAATCTTTATTACTTTACACCTTACTTTATCGGTGCTTTTATTTTTCAGACTTCTGTCTGTCCAACTTTTTTATCTGCTGCTGCACGATTGGATGGGACTCCAGCTCTTTACTGTTTTTGTTTATTTTTTATATTTTTTGTCGTCCTTTTGCTTTTTCTATTCTTGTAGTTTCATCTTCTCTTTCATGTAGTTTCACAGCTGTCTCTTTTGTTTGATTTGTACATTAGTACCAATAACCATTCCTACTTTCTGTCAATATTAGTTATTCCGTGCTTTCCATGCCCATGTTGGATCTATGACTTCTGGTATCTTTCATATCATCTCCTCTTCTCTGGCCAGCTATGGACCGTGTCATTTTATATATGTCCAATGCCGCCATTCTGGCTCTTACAAGTTTGCACATTTTGAGGCTGCTATGTCTTCTTTTAATGATGTCGATACTTCGCAATTTTTTGCTATTATTGATTCTGTCATCATGGCCCGGCATATTTGCACATTACTATGCTGTTATGCACTTGCACCTTATTTCATCTTTTAATGGGGCCAGCATTTTGTATTGTGCACTTTTATAGATTTTTATATTGCAACCTTGGTTTTGCGCACTTGCGCTCCATTATGCTGCTACAACTGAGTGCACTTGCACTTTATCTCGTTTGCCAGTATGCTGCAAGTTGCATCTTATACATATATTGTTATTGTCACTTTGGGCCTGCATTTTTGCACAAGAATGTGTTGCTATAACTGCCTGAACATGCACTTTATTCTTACATTACTGGTATTAGAAATCTATACCTGTATTTTATGATGATCCAGATATCTGTCATATATTTTCTTGTGTGGCTGTAAGACGGTTGCTATATTACCATTTAATTTAACAGATGGGTTTTTTCCTTGTGGGTGGTTATATTATTCATTCAACTGTGTCTTTGTATTATTAATTACCACCTCTTATTAATATTGTAAACTACATTGGGGGCACTGTGGAACCGTGGGTCCGCCTGGCATGGAATGCGTGCAATAGATTATGCGTTATGGTTATTTCTGCCATCAACGTGCTTATAGTGCTCTAATTACTGTAACGCCATTTGGCTCACAGTAGGGCCTATTTTTGCCTTTCCATTCCATCATGGCCGCCGCTCTTTCCATCTGTCCAGGCCCCCATCGAGCTCTAGTGAAACAGCAAAAGGACTGCACTTGCCAAACTACTAAGGTGATCCAGTCCTTCGTCTCTTAACGTGATCAAGTACTCAGTCGAGTGCGAAACGCGTTGTGTGCGGGTCGTGCTCACGGGCGTCCTGCCTCTGTTTTTGCAACTGCTTTCCAGCCGTATTTTGTACTTTTGTTTTTTTTGGTAACATTAAATACCTTCAGACCTATACCCCTACTATGTCGTGAGCTGTGCTATTTTTTTCTTGACCATGGTCCTACAATTGACCGCGGAGAGTGCGGTTCATTCTTTCCTCTTTTTGTCTCAATATATATCAAGACACTGTTCAGGCGAGCAGCACTCCACACAAAAAAGTGTTCCAAATACCAGATGGTAATCACGGGCAGCCAACAGCAAACACTGCAACATCGGTTGTATGTTCTAAAACAACCTTTATTTTTCATTTGCTGCAGTTAGAAAATCCATTAAATTTGTCCAGTGAGAGTTTCTTGCCAGACGGCAGCCTGATGCGTTTCGCCACAACCCAGTGGCTTGTTCACAGTCTTATATATATATAAAGTATTTTTGTGTACTTAACCCTTTTATATAGCCCCTTCAGGTGGAAATATGACGGAGAGGAGGGCCCTCACTAACAACGACTACATTTTAGATAGTGATAAGGTAGACAATAGAGTTAATAGATATTATACCTCTGACTGCGGTTTATATTTTGTAGCGATAGTGTTTTCTGTGATGTTATTTTGCCTAGGCATGTACTGGAGTTGGACTTTCATATTTGGGGATATGAAAGAGGGGAGGAGTGGGGTACACCTAAAACAAGAAGGGTCAAGCCTTATATGGGCTGGAGTTAAGACAATTTGGTCACATAATGCTTCCCTAAATGATAATCTTACTACGTTGTATAAAAACCGAACTGTCAAATCCCCTGTTCTTACATATGCTGCTATGGGTTTCGATAGTGATGATGAAACCAATGAATATGTTGGTGATTATTCCCTGTTCAGTACGCCTGACCTGACACATACAAATACACATGCAACCCCAGCACCGACCACATATGGCACTGATATGTACTTTAGCCCCAATGCCCCAACCACCCAAGATCCTTCAGTACCACAGTCCTGGCAAAATGTTAATGAACGGAGTGATGCAACATGGGCAAACATTTTTCCTATAAAGTATCATAGATTAAAAATGCTATATAATAATCAAGGGCGGAGCAGGAGGTGAAAAAGGGGGGCGGGATGGAAGAGTTATGATGCATACCATGGCCTGGGATTAGATGAGATCAAATACCCCCGCCACCCGGATCAATCTAACAAATGGTACTCAGACATGAGCGCAACAGTTAAACACGCAACTAATGAGAGCTGTTAAGTTTGCTCTCTCATTCCTCATGCCTCTGGCACACCCAAAGTTCTTATACCTCAAGAAGTGCCCTTGTCGGATGCCCAGTGTTTAGTTCATCTAGTATTGTGTAGGATTCGAAGCACCTTACAGTCACACACAGTTACAATAGAAATGCTGCGAAATGAAAAAACCTGCATGAGTAAGCCACAAGGAGTGATTTGCATCAAGGAACCATTTTTTGTCATCAAAGGGACCCGGTTTACAGAAAACAAGTGGCATGATGAGACAATCACGTGTAAAGCAGAGGCATTGCGAGGTGTAACGGAAGAAAACTTTCAATGGGTCAAAGAGACATGCACTCCGGTCTAGTCCCAACACATCGCAAAACTCACGTGGGTTATAGCTCTCGAGAAACCCATCAAAACACAGAAAGAAATTGCACATGAACTTTGTTTCCATGGTGAAGGGAAGGTACAGATAGGCTCCAACGGACAATGCAACAAAACAATCATCATTCCAGACATGAAAAGGGGCACAGCAGCACTCATGGACTTGCATTGGGTATGTGGTAAGCAAGCATACCTGCATCTCCCACCATCATGGAGGGGTACCTGTGCCATGGCCAGTCTGCATTCGGCATTAATGGTGATTCCAGAAAGCCATATCCAAGGGGGCAAAAATTCGGCTGACATATCGGCAGCACCCCAGTCAGCAACAACAGAGCCCTCCACATACCACATTCTGTCTGAAAATGAACTACAAGACAGAGTGTCCCGCAAAAGAAGGTCATCAAACTACATCTCCAGCAAGTGATCAGAACTCCTGGCTGAGATTCCAGATAAATACAAGCTCTTCAACTCTGCCGAAACATTTTTCGCTTCCCTCCTGGTGCCAGGACTTCAGGTGCGAACAAACGCCAAATGGCTGCAGATCGTCAGCTGGGAGCAGATCCAACTGGCCAACGACACTGAAGAAGGATTCAAGGTGATCAAGGTGGAACTCCGCGCCTTGCGGTTAATGACAACGCAGAACCGGTACGTCCTAGATCTCCTCACAGCAATGGACGACAGTGTTTGCCAAGAAATCGGGAGTGCCTGCTGTACATTCGTACCTTTTGAAGACGCGGACAATGGGACCCTTTCCCATGTAATCTTGGCAGTGCATAGCTTGGGGGAAAGAATGAAGAAGGAGGGAGGAATAGAGCCAAGCAACTGGTTCGACGATTTCTTCAATTGGATACCGTCCTGGTTTGGCGTGATGATGAAAATGCTTGTCCCACTCACTGTGTTCCTGTTGCTATTTTTCTGTGTGTGCCAGGTGGGAATTCGATGTTGTGCAAAATCAATGCCTGGTTCTGCAATGATGATGGTAACAATGGGCAAATTGACAACGGTACAAAATGTGAAAGATGCACAAGTCCAAACTGGGGAGTCAGGTCCATCTAAGTATCGTATGATGGCAGTATACAGCCATCCTGGGGATAGGGTGGATAATTTATGCCACACCACAATCAAAGATCCGCGAGAATTACAGTGGTATAGAGAGGTCTGGGTGGACCTGGATGAATATTCCAGAAGGGGTCATAGCTCACAAAGCGTTTGTAGGACTTGGATGCCAATCAAAGGGACGCCCGCATGGGATGAAGCAGTGCAAGAAGCAGAGTACTATCGGAATGAAAATAATCGTAAAGAATAGTTTGTTACTTTAGATGTAACGAAAGGGGGGAATGTGTGGGAGTGATGGGCCGTTTGAGCCCCCCTCGGTCATTCTACACAAAACAGGACCACTTGCTCACGCACTAGCGGAGGACGCCTCCATTGCCCTTATGCTAACATCAGCATAGGTGGGGATATTGCGAGCTACACTTGGCTTCTATTTTGTGTGCTCTCGACTCAATCTTTGGACTAGGCCGCACTCTGATACTACAAAAAGGCTTCTCTTCCCTCTGTAGTGCGACGCACAGCGCGCTCATGGCCCCCACCTTTTCTTCACTGTCTGAAAGTTTCTCAAATCCCTTTCTCACGGATGCCCCAAGGATAATTGAAACAAATATTAAACTGTATCATCTCACTCTTCCTCTGTGATCACTGTCCTGTGTGTGAACCGGCTCGAACCATGACTTGTAGCTCATCCATCTCCACAAACCTGCTCCTACCCTCTTGCCCCCACTGTTGGAAAATTACTGCCACTGTAACCCTGTGCCCCCCTAAGATATTCTCTTGATGTACCAGAGGTATGAACCTGCTGTGTGGCCCACCCTAGAGTGCCCCCGCTAAATCCAGACCTCTGTCACAGTATATTGCGTCCTAAAACTAACATATACCATTACACTCCCCATTTGCCTTGATGTGCTAAGAACCACCAAGTCACCCAGGTTATCATGTCGAACAAGACCCCTAAGCCCTGTATCTCATAAAAAGTCTCAATGAAAGACGATGTAATCACGTGAATGCAATTTATAGGTTTGCAAAGACTTACTCAAAGGTGTATTACTGATTGTCATTTATTATATGTCTAGTGGTAGTTTCTCATGCCAGTTTAGTTAGTGTCAACTCTATCTCATCGTGACCTAACCCTCACCCCTCTGGGACACGGGCAGCTGGCCCTCGTGACGCTCACCCACCCGCCAACTAGGCAGCCTATCCAGAAGAAGCAGTGCCTACAAGAATATATGTAACATCGATCCCCAACCTATCCTGTACTAATGACGTACCCTATGTTAATAACGTAATTGATGATGCTGTTTGGCTTTATAATTCCATGGACGTGTATTGTTTGCCAGAGCGCTCTCGAGGCAGCAGAGTTCTCTGGATGCCAACTTTATAGAAAGACTAATTAATCTTGCAACCTGTTCTACTAGTCTCATTCCCTACTGGGATGTGTTATATTTTATGAGTTTGTAGTGGTAAGTCGGGGAGTGAGCCTTTACATTCACTTATGGAGTAATGTAAAGGTGGAGGGGTACCGGTCTGCCTGTAATAGCCACAGCAGTAAGGTCCAACCTAGGCTCACATTCACTGAGAATCCCTAAAAGAGGAGCAAGTTTGGCAGCAGGCTGGGGTGTGATGGCAAGGTATATGCAAGTGGGGAGTGGGTACAGAAGTAGGGCATGGGTTCTGAGCAGCAGGGGGATAAGCCACCACTCTATATCTGCTAAAGAGTGGCATTGAGAAAGGTTTCAGAGAGCACCGCAACTGATGGGCGGGATGTAAGAAGGATGGGTGTAAGTAGGCCAACCTGGGGAAGCTATGGATATTCAGGGGCGATGCCTGGGTGCACTATTAGAGGCAGACAAAAAATAGGGCAGGTCAGCAGCACTAGGCCATATTAGTAGAATGAGGGGAGGAGAAGCCCATCAAAAGCACTACCAAGGGCAGAACAGTAGGATGTTTGGAATCAGGGGTAGAGCATAGGCAGACAAGGGGGAGGTTGAGTATGGAAGTCAACATAATTACATACAAAGGTCATCAATGCTGCCATCAGAATAAGGATGTAACTCATACAGGGGAAGGTCAGCGAGCCAGGCAAAGAGGCTAAGAGGCATTATCCTTTGCCTGGCTTCCATAACCAGACTGCCCAAAAGCTGACCACATCCCCTCTGCCAGTATTGGGTGGCATAGGTTGATAGCATGACATGCAAACAGTGAATACAATGAGGCATGGGTGATGGAGGCAGTGGGGATGGTCTTTAACCATTTGTGAATGGTCACCCCATGATGATGCTGTTTTAGGTGAGGCAATTGGATGGTAAAGGATTATAGATTGACCCTTGGGAAACACATCTTCACTACTGCTGCAGTCGTGGTTGTTCAGAGCTTCAATAGTCATCCTGCAAGGTAATAATTTAGTTATTTATTTCTGTTCTTGTAGGGTGCTGAAAGAGGAAAAAGACTGGCACTACAGGGGAGTCCTATTTAGGTTGATTAAAAATAAGTGTCTTCACATGTTTCTTAAAGGTAGGTAATGAATGGAAAGTTTTAAAGTGTTTGGGCAAAGCATTCCATTCATGTGGTGCGTTAAATTCAAAGCTACAATCGCCGAAAATGTTCACGCGGGATCTCGGCTGGTTGAACAGAACGGTATCAGAGGAGCGCACATTTCTGCTGGACGATTTCCTCGTTAATCTGTTGATGAAATAAAGTGGTGCCTTCCCATTTTGGCATTTATAGGCGAGGGATAGAATCTTGTGTTTGAATCTCTGCTTCACTGGGAGCCAGAGCAGTGTCCTACGGACTATGGTGACATGATCCTGTCTAGTTAGGCCAAAGACTGCACAGCCAGCACCATTCTGCACAGTTTGTAGCTGCTTCAGATTCCCCTGTGAAGTCCCCATTAACACGCTGTTACAATAATCCAATCTGTTGGAAATGCTAAGAAAAGGTCTAAGCTGATGTAAGAGTTTAATTACATATCCGCAAGATGAGCGGATCTGAGAGACCTGATTTTTCATGGAGAGATTAGCATCAAGCATTACTTCCAAGGTTTTCACTGATTTACTCAAGGAGATTGAACTGCCCACCACAGCAAAGGATTCATACTGTTGGGCAAAGTTCTTCAGTTTAGGGCCGGAAGTCAGGATAAGTAGCTCTGTTTTAGAGTCATTAAGAGACAACATTACGACCCTGGCGGAAAGTGACAGACCGGACCGCCACAGCGTAAATAGCGTTTCCGCCATTGCACGATGGAGCAAAGTGCGGCCCATTCCGACCCATCGGGCACGAGCACCACGGCATGGCGGAAGCGCAAAGTCCGCGATGGCGGAAATGACCCCAAAACGGCCCAAACCGCCGCCGTACTGCGCCCTAGGTGCAATACCGCCACCCATCTTAGCGGACACCGCAGTGAGCGCCAACCGGAAAGTACGGTGACCGTAAATATACGGAAACGGAAGTAAAAACATGGGCCCGGAACGGGAAACATCCCGCCGTACACCCATAAAACCACAAAATCCACACAACCACTAAAAACACTACCCTGAGACACACCCCAACCCGTCATCCACCCTAGCGAAACCAAGAAAAATGGGAAAAGCAGCGAAGAAAGCGTGCGACCGCAAGCGGCAGGTCCACTTCTCCCGTGAGGAACTCACCGTGCTAACAGAGACCCTCCAGGAGAATGCCGCCGCCGTCTTCTCCACGCAAATGACCAGGACGGCACTTGCGAACAAGAAGGCCATATGGGCTCTGGTGGCACAGCGGGTAAGTGCGGTGGGGACCGCACCCCGCAACCCACAGCAATGCAGAAAGCGATGGGACGACCTGCGGATACGCGTCCGTAGCATACTTTCTGCCAACCGCAACATTGCCACAGCCACCGGGGGAGGATCGGAATCACCCATCAAGTTGACCCCCTGGGAAGAAATCTGTGCCTCCACCATTGGAATGGAGAGTATAGAGGGAGTCGGAGGGATGGAGAAAGGAGTGCAGACATCCGAAGAATCAGGTAGGTGGCCCAAATAAAACAATGCCAAATCCACAATGTCCAATCATGTGAAGTACCATGTGTCCACATAGTGCAACAGAAACACATGGCCAGGAGGACGTCCACACACATTGGCCTGATAGCGCACTTTAAAACACACAATAAATACATAAATAATTAAAAACCCCAAAAACACCCACTACACGTGCAGCAGGCACACCCTAACTGCAGGCTGCCAAACAACTGCACCCTCACTCCACACACAAATGAAACCACCTCCAAGGCCCCGACCCAAATCACCCTCAGGTACCACCCCAATGCATGTGATACAATGCCATTCCAATTCCCACAGACCCATTAATAACCCTCGCCCTCCTTTACTCCACCACAGGGTCCGATCCAAACGACGAGCATCAGGACACCCCTACCAGCACACCTGCAAAGAGGGCCAAGACCAACGGCCAAAGACCCTCCACCTCAGCTGCACGGATCAAGACACGGCAGCAGCACAAATCAAGTGGCAGCACACAGGAGGGGACTCCAACAGGCACCCCAGCAGCCAGCATGCCCACAACATCAGCACCACAGGTCCCCCCAATGGATGCCACAGAAGGCACTGCCTCTGGTGGCAGCAGCACCATAGGTGACACCCCATTGATGGCAGCATGCTCCGACACAGAAGACGGGGATGTCGAAGTCAGATCCATCCATGACCTGTCCCAATCCCCCTGTCTGTCCCATCCCGTACAACATGAGGATACCACGCAGGAGCACCCACAAGACGACGACTGGCCATCCCCCACAAGCCCTGTGGCAGGGCAACATGAGGCGAACAGCCACTCTGTGACACCACCGCAAATGGCCATGGCCCAGCAGAGGCAACAGTCCCTCGACCAGTTAATCGTGCAACAGCAGCAACTGGCCACGCTCCTCAAGGACCATGCCGATGAATGTGGGGGCACTAAGGCAGACATAGAAACATCAACTGAGACACTTAGGGCACAAATGGAGAGAAGTACAGAGAGCCTGAGAGTCCAAATGGAGAGAAGCACCGAGAGCCTGAGGGGGGAACTGCATGCGACGTCCAAAGACGTATGTGCCGAACTTGCCGCAGTGCGCCGTGTGCTCACTGAGCTCTCACAAACCCTTAGGGACATGCATGGACGTGAGCAGGCAGAGACATCATCCGTTGCAAGTTCCGTCCAGGGCAGCCCCCAACGTAGATCTGGGAGGAACCTGCGCTCCACAGGCAGGGGTGCCCCTGATACCCGCAGAGGGGGCTTGCAATAGCGACTGCCCACTGACAATGAGCATCTTTGGACACTGGTGTTCGGGGGGGAGGTAGGAGGGTGGAGGGGGTGTGTTGGGCTCACTTGGGTGGCGGGTCGATAGGGTGTTCAACATGATATCACATATGCCATAAACAATGCACGATCAACCAATGAGATGTGTGGACAATGATCTTTGTGTACTAGGCCATCATAGGCGTACAGTCCATATTGTGCATGTACCAGACACACACAGTGCCACGAGTACCGTGTCCATGTATCAGCCACCAGGCGTGAGTGCTAGAAGCATGCATCAATGAGATGCTGACGAATGTCACGGCCCTCCTGTGCCTCGGGGACTCCTTGAGGTGCTGCCACATCCCCACCCTCATCATGACCATCCTCAGGTGCTTGCAGTTCTGCGTCAGGGGGCATGGGCACATTTCTACGTACGCACATGTTGTGGAGCATGACACATGCCATCACCATCTTTGCAACCTTCTCATGGCGGTACAGGAGTGCCCTGCCAGACCTGCTGAGGCAGCGGAAACGAGTCTTCAGTAGGCCGAATGCCTGTTCTATGACTACACGGGTACGTGAGTGGGCATGGTTGTAGTCCTCCTCATGCTGGTCCCGTGGGTTCCGGACTGGTGTGAGGAGCCATCTCTTCAGTGGATATCTAGCATCACCTGTATGTGGACGATAAACGTATAATGTGGAATGCCATTGCTACGTACGCACACACCCCCCCCCCCTTCCTGCCAGGTCATTGCCGAATCACATACCCCACATCATCATGCATGAAATGAGACTCACCGAGTAGCCAGGATCTGTTCCCTGCGTGTCGCTCCATGTAGCGTGATATTGTAGAGTTCCTCAGGACCATAGAATCATGGGTTGATCCAGGGAATCGGGCACAACAATGTGTAATGATCCTGTTGGAGTCACACACCATTTGTACATTCAGAGAATGAAATTGTTTTCGGTTGCGGTACTGGGCCTCCATGGCATGTGGGACGACCAATTCCACATGGGTGCAGTCGATGGCACCAATGCAACCCGGTATGCCGGCAAGTGCATGGAATCCCACTTTTGTGTTGGTAATTTCCTGCTCCGAGCGTGGTAGAGAGATGTAGTCGTCTGCGTGCTGCAGGAGGGCATCGAGCACTTGCAATAGTGTCCGTGAGAACAGTGGCTGAGAAATGCCATGCAACTGTCCGACTGTGTGCTGGTAGGTGCCTGTGGCCAGGAAGTGGAGTACAGACACCACCTTCAGTAGGGGTGGGATGGCGGTTGGGCTATCTATCATGCTGACAAGGTCAGCCTGTGTCATGTCCACGATGGCGGCTATGGTGTCCCGGTCCAAACAGTAGAGGGTGTGGATCTGCTCATCAGTGAGGTTGAACGGATGTGCTCGGAGGCGTGGGATTGCGGGCTGCCTGCGTGGTGGTAGTGGCTGTGCTGGCGGCCCTTGCTGGCCCTGCCTTGCCCTCCTCCTCCTCCTGCGTCTCCTCCGTGCGGCCGGTTGTAGTTGGTGTTCGTCTTCTTCTTGGAGTTGGAGTACTTGCAGTGCTATCAGGTCCCCCAGGGCCAACATCGCGAGTCCTGCCGGTAGCATTTCGGAGTGGGTGTGGTTGTGGGAGGAGACTGGGTGTGCAATTTATGTGTTTTCAGGCTGTATGGCCTCCACCTGTGGTGATTCATTCCACCTGTGCAAGCTGCTCTCCCCTTTGGCCGAGCACGTCCCGCACACAACGCTGCACTTCGACGCATGGCATCTTGCTATTGCAATCATGTATTTGTACCCGATGGCCGTGTAACATTGGTTGATATGTTCATTCGGCTATGGTCCCATTGTTTCACATGCAATCTTTGCAGTCGCGAACAGACTTGTGAGGGGTCAGTGGAACGTAGTACTCGAGTAACGGTGGGCCCTCATGCATCACTGTACCGAGTTGCAACGACGGGCGGGGCGTCCCATTTGTGAGTGAAGGCAGTTGCCATTTTCACACACAGCCGCTCCAGATGGATTAATTTGTGATTTCAAGCGGCCACAGATGCCTTTTCGACGTGATGTTGCAAATGAGGAATTCGAAGGGCGGCGCTTTCGGTTATCAGCTAGCGGCGAGGAGATGCCCACAGGTCTGACTGCAAATATAACGTTCTATTGTTCAATGTCCTTGAGACAGGGGCCATGGCGAGGATGCAATGATTGATATGAATAGTTTGGGATGCGCAATAGCGACGTGGGCGATGAGGCCGGACGTTCCCAAATACATGTTACTTCACTACACTGGAATTACGGGCTGGGGCACTGTGGATTTTGCAGGCTGCATAACGCACAGACTCAATGGATATTTCTAATGTTATGTGAGTATATATTCAGGCGTTTTTATCCAGGGATGAGGGAATGATGAATGGATGCATGGACAGATGATTTGATACAGAGTTTGCCATGTACAGGGCTTCTTGGAATCTGTCCGCCTCCCCTGCGCTATGTGATGCAGGGCTGCCATAGTGGGACCATCGTCTATCTGGCCTTGTTGAGCCCTCCCTGTCTCGACGCGCCCTCAGACACTTGTGTCCATGCACGTTACCAATCCCATCTGATGGATTGTGTTTTCACAGACGCATGCACAGGTACACTCGTGTGTGATGGTGTTTCCACCTCGATATAGATAGTTATGAGTCGCAAGTGGTTTTGGGGTGGTGATGATCCTTTGGAGTGGGCTAGCATGCATATGGCTGTGGATTTAGTGTGATCATTGAAGTGAGTTGTTCGAATGTAGTTCTGATGGCCATTCTGTTCTTTTTCTTTTCTTTTGGTTGACAGGTATCTCCTCCCCTTTTGCCACTGCCATCTGTATGCCACTCCTGCAGATGGCTTTTACTCCCGACACCTGCTGCTTCGTGTTAATCAGTGGAGCAGCATTACGATCTTATGGGACGATCGCCAATGGGCCACATGCCCTTACGCAGTACTAGTGGCTCGGAGCAACATTTCGGCCTTTCAGCTGGACTAGTGCCTCCCCATTGGGACGGCCCTGCGGTACTGTGCGCTTCCATGTTGCCTTTTCGTACGTGAATGTGGCTCTGTGTACCATGAAGGAACAGGGCGTCACACGAGAAGTAGCTGGTCATTTCTTGCGGATGCAGCCCACAATGGTGAAATGTGTTTTGGAGTTCATGGCCTAATGGCTGTATGGCCTTGGTGATTTTGTTGTGCATTAAATTTCTATTCTGATATGGGCCGTGTAGCGTTCTTCTTTGCAAGTGATGTGGCATGTTCCTATTTGGGGAGCGATGTATTGTGAGGAGATCTGCATTGGGTTCCAGCTTCGGAGTATAGTTGCGTGGTACTGTGCTGGGCGCGTTTGCCTACGAAGCCCAGTGAGGTCAGGGATGAGGGCTGCCAATATGACTGTTTGAATGATGTCATGCTCAGGGGCGGGGGATTAGGTTTTGTGTAACAGATGCCGGTCAGCCAGGTGGACTGGTGGAATGATGTGATTTTCGGAATGTTGCTGGTCACAGGTGCCTGTGTTTGCGTGCGTTTCTTGGTGGGGGACTGTGGTCATGTCCATTGGAATGGCTTCTGTATTCGTGCCATCTGTGCCCTGCAGCTCCCATTGGGCCCTCTTGAGATTCATTTGTTCGTTGGCATGCATGGGTGTCTTGTACATTTCACTGGTTGCATTGTGACTTCATTGCACCTACGGGGAGTTGTACTATGTGGGCAGGGAGCGGTGTACAGGCACTCAGTTGGGCCGTTTACGGTTGATTTGCGATGCCGTACTTCTCGCCATGGCGGAATGGTACTTTCCGCCGTGCTTGATGGCGTTGGGTACATGTCCGCTAGGGTCGGAATTCGCGTACCCTTGCGCCATGGTGGTTTTTGCGGTTTGGCATGGCGCGCGCGCGCGTACTTGGTGCAGTTAGCGTTGGCGTTCACTACGGTGTCGCTAATGGCATCGTACTTTGCGGTGACGGGTCATAGTCGCACTGAGCGCTATTCGATGGCGGTATTGCATTTCCGCCATCGTTTTTCGATTTCCGCAAGGGTCGTAATGAGGCCCAATGAGTTAGTTACCATCCATGCTTGAATGTTGGCATAGGTGTAGTTTACACCATCTACATCCTTCTGATAGTTGCCGGAAAGTTCAATGAGGATCTGCGTATTATCGGCATAATTTGCAAATTGAACACCCAGGTCCTCCAGAAGATCAAAAAATGAGGACTTTGATGTGTCAGTTGATTGCCAAGTACACAAATTCATTTATGGGGTAGTTATTTTTTAGGGGTAAAAGCGTCCTGCTGATATAGCACTTGTTGTATCATCCCCTCAATTTCCTGGAACATTCTGATTGCTAATCTGATTTTTGGTCCTGCATGAAGAATAAAGGTAGGTAGTGCAATATTTAATTTAAATGACTAAAGCTTGATGTTTTCAGTATAATCGTTGTTCCAGCATAGCCTGTTAGGTCCAGTGAACTTCTATAGATTTATGAAGAGAATGGCTTTTTTCAGAGAACCATTGGATGCATCTACAAGAACACTCCAGAGCCCCAAGAAGGATGACAATTCTATTTTGATGGTATATAGGGTCACTAAGTGTAATCATCCCACTGCCCAACGTGAGGTCAAGGTGTTTAACCATGGCCATAGCTCGCTTACAAATGGAGGAGTTTGGGGGTAAGAGTCAGACAGACCAAATATAGATGTTTCACATGCTCTCTCTAAAGGGGTGGATGACAATGTCATCTATGTAAGCTCCCACACATTCCATGTGATGTACCTCTCTGGGGCAAAAGCTGTTTAGGGGCCAGTGACACCTGTCAACCTTTATTTAGATTCTGTGTAGAAATTGTGAAGAAGCCATCCATTGTTTTCATCAGTTCATTCATACGGGGCATGGGGTAGGTGTCAAACCCGGATAAGTAATTTACCTTAGAGAAGTCAAACAGAACCTCTATAAAGCATCTGGTTTAGCCACCAGTACTATGTGGGAGGACTGCTCATTATGAGATATTTCTAGTATGCCCCTAGCCAGCATCTGTTCTACTTGTATCTTAATAATGTCTCAACTAGCCTCTGGTATCCAATAAGGGCTTAAACAGACTGTATTTCCTGGGGAATGTGGAGATGGTGGTAGAATCCTTCATCCCACCCAGTAGATTCCAAGAAGATATCTGTAGAATGGGCGATACGGTCTTCAAGGTTCTATTATGTGGAATTGGTAATTTGGCAGGGATCTCCGTAGAAGTTGTTCTACTTTAAAATGGAAGTGGCATGGAGCTGCTGGCAGTGTCCATGACTAAATCATCTGGGTCAGTCCACCATTTATTCAACCAGCTGATACAATAAAAGTGCTCCTCCATTTGTCTGTCCAGATGTCTTATCTGGTATTTGAGATCACTTTGGACCTCAATCATCACATGTGGAAAATGCCTGTGGGAATTTTGTAGCATGGTTCAACGCCATAGTTATATACATATTCTGTCTCTCTTGGATGTCATCAGGGATCCCACTATATACAACCCATGCTAGTGAATGGAACCTCAGTAAATGACAGAGGAACACTGGTTGCAGCACCTTGTATCATTGGTTGCTGAGGTCCTCTGCTGTTTGGGACACATGGTAAAAAAAAATCACGCTGTTATTTATATATCTTTGGCCAGTATAAACCTGGTAGGACATGGTCCTGTTTCATGGTCACTTATAGATGTGCCCAGGCCAGAAGGGAGTAAGCTATGTCCATGCCAGAAGGGAGTAAGCTTTGTCCTTCATGGTTCCCTTTAATAGGTATGGGACAAGTAGTTGATAGTGGATCTGGCCACCTTTCACTCAACCACACAGACCAAACATGTCTCTCTAAAGACCTGTATACTGGAGTCACTCTTGTATATAGTCTGAGTCAAAAAAGATGCTCTCAATATGGGATTGTTTAGTTAAAATGCCACAAAGTCAGTATATAAAATGAGGTCAGACTGTCAGCCTAACTGGTGTTGAATCACATGCAATCCTCCCTTGGTAGGGCTGAATGTTGGTTCCTGCAGGACCTCATAAATCTTGATTATCTCACAAATAATGTAGGCCATTAGTTGGCCTTACGTTTACCAGATAGAGTTAGTACTGTCATGGGTTGGACACAATAGAATAGTCAACTCGCAGGGAAGTTTCAACATGTATTTGATCACACAGGTAACGGGTTGTAGGAATACCTCATGGACAGGGACCAACACAAAAAGGGAGATTTTTTTGGGAACTGTGTGTGACGCTCAAAGAGTACAAGGAATAATCTGTAGGTGCGTTAGAACATCAAAGAGCCACCCAGGGAGCCACCTCATCATAATAAGCGCTGGAGCTAATATGAATATCATTGGAGGACATGCAGGCACTGGACTCCATTTCCCCAAAAGCTACAATCTGACAGGAATTTCTAGAATCTTAGCGTCCATTTTTTGTGCTTCCCTATATAAGACCAGACTTCCAGCCATACCTTGCTTAGCATTTCAAATCCTTGTGGCGCCTTACCTCACTATTCACCCGTGGGACTCCTGAGATGAATCCACCATGGAGTGGTGGTACGTTGAACATTGGGACCGTGGGGAAGTCCTGAGAGAAAGCAAAAAGTTAGGGCATTAATGTGCGTAGAAGAAAATCCACACCATGAAGGTAGTATATAAAGTGGCAGGCACACAACAACCATGCATGTAAGAACAGTTAAAAGATGAAGCACAGATCGCTGCATTCAATTCGTACTACAAATCTGCAACAGTGTTGGCGCAGTGGCAATAACAGATAAAAGGGCGAATTTTGCCAATAACATAATACACATGAATTTTGATTCCCTAAATGTTGTCAAATTAAGTGCTAAAAGCGGGAATTATTCCCTAGTAACTTGAAAATCTGCATTAATAGTGTAACAGTGCTAATAGCCAGAGGTTGCACATTGGTACTTGGTTATAAAAGTGATGTGACTACAAACAGCACAAGCACCAGAAGCAAGCAATCACTCTAGGGACCCCTCCACCAAATAATCAGTGAAGGACCAGAGGGGGCATTATCCTTAATATATGAGCCTCAGGGTAGCTAGGTGAAGCCTGCAGAAATGACTGGAATAAGTGTATTTATAGTGATTATTTGCTTGTTACAAACACAGCTATAAGGCTAACCAAAATGAAGGTCTAGCTAGCCGGGCTGCAGAGACCCCGCCAGGTCTCGTAACCAAGATGATAGTCTGACTTTATCGCATGTCTTCTCCCTTTCTTTGAAGCTCTTGCTAGAGGGTATCCTTTTTTTCACAGAACGTTGCGAGAGAAAATCCATATTGGCCTGTAACTTTATTCTGGATGGTGGACAGTGAAGGAGTATGGCTGGCCCCTTATGAACCACTTATCACTACTATTACATCTGCGTTTGTTCAGAGTTTCAATCGTCATCCTGAAAGGTAAACATTTAGGACTTTATGTCCCACTTGATTTCCAAGCAATCACCTTACTTCTGATGCAGCACTAGTTGCTCTCTCTCCTCAATTTTCTGTAACATGCTGGTTGTTAATCTGGCTTTTGGTGCATACTTCTTTAGGACAAATTCCTTTTTGAAATCCAGCAAGTTGAACATAGTAGGCTACGCAATGTTTGTTTCAAACGGTTCAACCAGATTCTTGAGCCTTCTCTTCACCATAAGTTTTTTTCAGTATAATCTTTGTTCTACCATAGCTTGTTAGGGAAAAAAAAACTTCAACATGTCAGTGAAGAGACTGGCTTTTTCAGAGAAGGAGGGGATACACCCCATGAATATGCTCAGATTCCCTAGAAGAATGGCAACTCTGTTTTGGTGGTAGGCATGGTCACTGAGTGTAATGCTGCTAGCTTTTTGACCTGCAAGCCACTCCTTAATACTGCCCAACGTGCAGTCAAAGTGTTTAACCATAGACCTGGGTAGCTTACATTTGGAGGGGTTTGCGGTAAGAGTCAGACAGACCAAATATAGATGTTCCACAAGCTCTTTCTAAAGAGGTGGATAGCAATGTAATATATGTAAACACTGTGAAGGCATCATGAATCAGACACAGACAACAGGTTCAAGTTGTTCAACCAAGTTTTATTTAACTTAAAAAGGCAGGGTGGAGTAATGCCTAACTTAAACTATGCTAAAGAAGGATGTTCCTTCCTAATGAAAAGTAAGAATAGTCTGCATCAGGAAGTCCAAAGTAAAATGTTTTTCTGTGTCAAAAACCTATACTTGCTCTTACATCTAAATGCATACAATGTGTAGGGTTGTCAGCATCACAAATGAATAGTGTTCAAAGTTAAGTTCAGATTTTATTCTAGCTCTTTGGCTTGTGATCAGCTCTCCTTCCCCAAGTTCAAAGTAGTTAATCAAGCACAGGGGTTCCCTTCGCCAAGAGATCAAATCTTCCAGCTTTCAAAACAACACTTCACTTCAATATCACAATAAGGTCTTTGCACAACACAAGCTTCTTTATAGGTGTTTTCAGTGACTTTTCCATTAAGGGCCACCCAGCCGAGGCGCAGTTGTCGGACCACACGGTCCACCCATAACACAGGTCACGCAACAGGTACCCTTCCTTGACTGCTTTTCCTTTAACATCAGTCCACTACTTCTCCTCAGCACTGAGGTTTGCCTCAGTCACATGTGTCACACTCTCATAATACTGCATGGTGGCGTATTTGGCCCGATGTGCTTGTTGCACCTTCTTATGTTTCCTTGGCTCTTGCCAATGCTTGTTTCCTTATAACATACAGTTCTTTGCTCTTTCTTGGCTTTGGCTAATGCTAGATTTTTCATATCATGCATGCAACTCTTTGTGCTCTCTTGGCTTTCCTTGCTAGCACTTTTTTCAGTTAATTCAATTATTTCAATGCAGTTCAAAAACTTCCTTTCAGTAAGATTCACAATCTTTCTTTCACTCCTTTCAATATGCAAGAGTGCTCCCCACATGCTTTAATTTCGTTCATTATTCAAAATGCCTTTAGAACTGCTTTAACTTGTTTTCATTTCGTTCGGTTTTCAAAATGCCTTGCTTTCATTTCATTCAGTATTAAAAACGCTTGATATTTGATTTAACTTGCTTAGCAATCCATATTTTCCATAGCTTTATTTCTATAACCGCCTACTGGCGGTATAACCCCTTTCTGGTTGCACTCACTGGTCGGTTTTATGGCTCCCTGTGAGGTCTTCCGCCGCCACAGGTTTCTGTTTCTCATTGTGGTCACTCGTGTCTTCTACCAGCAGCCTTCGTGTGGCTCGCACAAACAGAGCAGTCCTTGCTCTGTGAAGTAGGATTCACACGACCGTGTCCCGGCAGCCTCCTTAAGGCTTGCCACCAACCTCCAGCTTCTGCTGCCTTTGTTTCCTGCTGCATACGCTCTGCACTTTTCCATGGGTCTCAAGAGCTCCTCCTGCCACACTGCCACACCAGAGAGGTCCGCCTGCACATAGCAGTTTTTGGGAGTTCTCCCACCGCTGACTCCATTTCTTTTGGGATACCAGCTTTTAAAGCTCCACCCTCCATTCTCTTTCCAAAAAGGACTAGACTGCTCACCATCAAAGTGGTAGTCATTCTTTGCTCTTGTAGTCCTCCTCCTCGTCCCAGTACTTGGTTGGGGCTGATCATTGTTCGCTTTTACAACATGAGGATGTGCTGTTCTAAGTGTCCTCGTCTTCGTCACAGTACCCACATGAGTTTGACATGGGCCTGCATTAATAAAATTAGGATATATTGTTATAGTTGTCCCCTTTTTCGTCCCAGTAGCATGCTGCTGTGTTTTGGGGAATGGTAGGGGAAAACAGAGCGAAAGGGCTGACATCAACCAATAAAGGCTTATGGAATGGAGGGTTTGTGGTGAAAGGCAAATGGATGATACAATGTCTCACCTAAGGACGTTCTCTCCCCACTCCCCAAGTCTCCTCAACCCAGGTGATCTTCCCTCGTATATCGACACCCAGGGTCGGGATCCAAAAGCGCTAGCCTTTCCCTGGGCACCCGAGAGTAGTATACTTGGGGAAAAGACGTGAGGGCGCCCTCAGGTTCCTCACATACCCTTCCCCGAAAAATAGGGCTTCCCACCCTAGGGACATATGTTGATGGATTCTCAGGATTGAGGACCAATCCTACACAGAGGTGGTGGGTATAAAGGGTTTTTCTTGCAATGGCCTTTCCCTGGCAACCCGAGAGTAGGATACCAGGGGAAAAGAAGTGAGGATGCCCTCAGGTCCTCACAGCACCCACGCATTTCCTGAGATGCACATATCAGTGATGAAAACTGTTTTCACCCAATATTTAGTGAACAGTACACCTGCCAATAATCTGTATTCAGGTCTAGGGAAGAAATTATGGTGGATCCAATTTCTCCATCATTTTATTCATATCAGGTATGTGTCAAACTCGCACAAGCCCTTAACCTTAGAGAAGTCGAACAGAACAGGCATCAGTTTTTGTCACCGCTACTATGTGTGAAGACCACTCATTATGAACTATTTCTATTATGCCCCTAGACTGTATCTTTTCAACATTTCCTTAATGTCCCAGCTAGCCTCTGGTATCCAATAAGGTCTTAAACAGACTAAATCTTTCTGGGGAGTGTGAATATGGTGTTTGAAATATTCAACCTACCCAGGAGCTTCTATGTAGATATCTGTTAAGTGGGATACAAGGTCTTGTAGATTCTGGAAGAAGATGGTAGTCTCGCAAGAATCTCCATTGAAGTTATTTTACTTTCTAATGGAGATGGTAAAGAGCTGCTGGCAGTGTCAATGACCAAATAATCCAGGTTTGACCACCATTTCTTCAGCAGGTTGATGTAATTAATGTGTACCTTCATTTGCCTGTTTGGCATCTTACATGGTATTTGAGATCACTTAGGACCTTAATCACCGGTCTGGGTTTTACACTGAAGTTGTGTTGGTGGCTAATTCCCTGGATGATGTGAACATGCTGGGTAAAATATTTGGAGGTGGCATTTTGTGTTTTATATATTTATTCATGGAGTTGGGCTTTAACTGTGTAATTTAGATTGTGAACACTTGCCCAAGCCAAGATGGAAGTCTCAACCGGTGATCTAATTGGCTGGGGTTTACACAAGGTCAGTTGGAGTACATTCTCAACTGTGTTTCATTGTCTTTTGCCCAGCTGAGGAGGTCAGGAACTAGGAAGCTCGAACATTTGAGGCCTATGCACTTTGGTCCAGTCAAAGAATGAAGCAGCAGTGGAGTGTTAATGTATGAAAGTCTAGCAGTGAAGCTGTCACCAAACTCTGAGCTAAGTGACCTTGCCGCTTTATTTCAAAGACAATCTCAAAATAAGTAAAGGATCGCTTAATATAAGTTTTCCCGTTAAGTATCTATTTTGAAGTAAGCGTTATCTGACCAAAGATGTTTTTAGTTTTTTGATTGAACTGTCTGAAATTACATTGAACTGTGCGCGCAATTTCTTTTTCGTTCGCGCTTCATTTTCCTGAATGAAACAGTTTGTTTATTTATTTTCCCTTCCGTTGCATATGTGGAAAGGAAAGATCCATTCACTTTTTCCGTTGCTAGGGGACAACAAGTGTCTGGTTACACACAGAAACTTTCCCTTGCCCATAGTCTGTTTATTTTCCCTATCAAGCTCACGTCATACATTATTGCAGGGATATCAGGCACAGTGGATTATTATTTTTTTGTTTCAGGCGAGTTGCGTAGCGACTTACTCCCTATCCGTGGAGACAGGAGAGCACGGAAACACACGGCCAACTTAAGCAACTGAGCTTTTAGAAGGTGAGGAAATTCTGAACACTTTGAATTGACTCTTAGATGTCTGGTCCTGAGAGAACGTTAAAACAAAGTAAAACACAGAGCAATTGGTGATCTTAATGTGCTAAGTGACTTTGGACACAAATAGGCTGATTTCACAAGAAGAGAAAAGTAAGCAGTTAGCAAGGTAAAGATTTAAAGGGAAGGACCTTTGCTAGTGTGTTTCAATAAGAGTTGAAAATAAGTGCGGCAGAATATTAACCAGTTTATGAAAAAACCTTCATGTTCAAATTCAGTGGAAAATAACAAAGAACTTCCTCTGGGCTATCAGCAGAGGAATAACAGGTACACATCTTCAAATATTTTAGTCTTGGGTTTCAGGAAGGATATAGATTGTCTGTTATTACATAACCAAAATTGTTGTTCTTTCTTCTTCTCACTACAGATAATACTGTGGGCACTGAAGGAATCTGTTTTATTTTGTATTTGATCCATTCCTCTTTCCCCCAGGGGTGTTGTGTGGTCACCCGTGAATAAGGTGGCTGAGTGTTCCACGCCTTTGAGGGTCTGTCAGGGTTCAGCAGCTCCTGCAGACTTTTCATCAAGACTCAGCCTGACATTACCTCATATGTGAAATGCCTATGTGAATCTTGTAGCAAAGTCCAACACCACAGGTCTACACAACTTCTCTCTCTTGGATGTCACCAGGGCCCCCACTATATTTACCCCCATTCAAGTGATTGGAACCTCAATAACGAGCAGAGGTTGGAATTGGACCTTTGGATCATTGGCTGCCAAGGCCTTCTCTCGTTGTTTGCCGATGTCTTTTGGTGTTTGGGACTCTTGGTGCAATATTAACTTGGTTGTTGATTGATCTTTGGCCATTATAATCGTGCCTGTAAGTGACCCTGTTTCTTAGCCAATTTGAGATGTGCACATGTCTGATGAGAGTAAGCTAAGTCATTCATGGTCCCCTTTAACATTCATGGCACAAGGGACTGATTGCAATCCCATCACCTTTCACTCAACCCCGCAGACTGAGAGAGGTCTCTCTAAAAAGAAAGGCCCTGTGTACTACAGTCCCTCTTCAAATGTAGCCAGAGTCACAAAAGCAGATCTCAATGTGGGGGTCATTCAGTTAAACCAACACAAAGACAGGCATTAAAGTGAGGTCACCTTCACTGGTGTGGGATCACAGGATGGGTCTAGGTTCTCCTTGTTATTCTCTTTTGATAGGGCTTAAACCTGAAATTTTGATTCTCTCACAGATTTATTGGGCAATGTGTTGGCCTACCTCTACCAAATAGAGTGTGCCCTGCCATGGGATGGACACAAAAGAATATGCAACTCGCAGGGATGATTCCACATTTATATTTGATCACCGGGTTATACGATTGGAGGTATACCTAGTGGACAGGACCCAACACAAAAGGGAGATTTTAAGAGAGCAGGGTGTGAGGCTCATAGAGTCTCAGAGTTATCAGAGTTAATCTGTAGGAATACTAGAACTTCAAAGAGCCACTCATAGCTCAGCGAGGGAGCCTCCTAGCCACATTGAGCACTCAAGCAGACATTTACATCATTGGGGGACCTCCTGGGCACTGGCCTGTTTGTCAGAAACTTGCAAACTCTCACAAGACTTTCTAAAATCTCAGCATCCATTTTCTGTCCTTCCCTATATAAAACCAGACCTCCAGCTACACCATGCTTAGCATCTGGAATCGTTGTGGAACCTTACCTGAGAATTCACCGGCTGCACATGGATCATTGGGCCCCTTTGGGAGACCTGAAGGAAAGCAAAATGTTAGTGGCAAGCAAGTAACAATCACAAATGCAAGAATAGTTAAACAGTAAAGCGCAGAGAGCTGCATGCAATTCGACTGCAAACCCGCAAGAGTTTGACCACTGTAGCAATGGCAGATAAAAGGGTGAATTCCGCAAATAACATGATAATCCACATGAATATTGATTCCATTAATACTGTGAAATTAACTGCTGAAAGGGGAAATTCGGGAATAACATTTTAATCTGCATTAACAGTGCTACAATGCTAAAGGCCTAGAGCTTTGCATTAGTTATACAAGAACCATGACTGCAAACATCACAAGCATTGTGACTGTGGCTCAACCAACACAAGCACAGGAAGCACACAACCACTCTAGGGACCCCTTCAACATGAATGACTGCAGAACCAGAGGAGACATCATCCTTAATATCGGGTACCTCAGGAAAGCTAGGGGAAACAAGTATTAATAGTGAGAATTCTCTCGTTGCAGACACAGCTACAAAGCTAACTAGTCTGGAAGGTACGACCAGAGGGCAGGAGAAAAGAAAATACAATCCCATTTCCCGATGGGGTATCTCAAGGGGCCTGGACTTACTCTACACTCAGATTACCTAGAGTTGGATTGCAGGATCTATCATCAGGACACCAGTTTGTCAAATTTCAGGCGATCACAGATAAGGTGCCACGCAGTCCCATTTCTGTTCCGTGGAATGTCTCATCAGTATGGAGGTAAAGAGTGGGCCAGCTGAGAAGGGACTAGGAAGAGGAAGCCGGGGAACCCATGAGCGATGGTCTGTGGGTGAGGGTACAGAGATACCACAAAAAAAGTGTCCAGGAACGCGAGGCTGCAACAAATCCAGTTATATGTTACCCACAGAGCGTATATGAGCCCTCAGCAGAATGTGAAGTTTAAAAATGCCAGCACACAATCAGGCCCTAAATGTGGAGAGGAGAATGCAGGACTGGTAGATATGTTCTGGGCCCCGAAATAAGGAGATATTGGGGGGAGGTGGCTCACCTTCTGGTCGAAAAGGGGGTCGGTCTGGAGGTAGAATCTCTGTGGGCATGTATGGTGGGGGGGTTTCCCAGGCCACGTAAGTTGAAGCATGTGAGCAAACTCAAAGACCTGGTTTAGATACTTGCTAAACGCAGAATTGCCATGAGCTAGAAAGCGAGTAATAGGCCCAGGGTACAAGTGTGGTGGCAGGACCTTCAGAAATGGGCAGAGGCGGAAACGGTGGGTTGGGGTGCTGCAGCTCATAGGGGAGGAGAGGAGGAGGCAGAGACATTGTTGGCTTGGCGGAATCTAATAGCCAGACTGTTCGGGTCTGCCCAGATTTGCATAGAAGAGGGGGATGCATCGGAGGGCGTGGAAGATGGGGTGCCCTCAGATAAAGAGGCAGAGGGCAGTGACATGGGATAGGCTTGGGGTAGGGGAGGGAGATAAGCAATGGGGAAACGATGGACACATCAGTCAGTAAACATGAGACTTGGAATGTTTAATCAGTGTTCACTGTTTGGTTGTATATGGTTGTTTATGTTTGTTGAAATAAAAAGAAAATAATTTTTTTTTTAAAGGGAGAGGATGCAAGAGTACTTCAGGAGAGCATTGGTAAGGCACCACAGAGTGTCAAGATGGAGAAAATAATCAAATGAGACTACAGGCCTATGCTACAAGGAGCGAATATCCTCAGTTCAATGTCCAATCACCATTCTTATCCACACCCAGGAAAACATCCTTCCAAACCGCTCAGCATTAGAGAGTTTTAATTGCAGCAGCACACCTCTTGACTTGCCATTGACAGATAATCCCAGTGATGAGTAGTTATCTGAGACTCTGCATCTGTGGTGTGTTCCTGCCAAGATAAGACCAATAGTTTCCCTCTCTTTCCTTAGCACTCTCCTTAGTGGGGTTCTTGGGGCACACCTTGCGATTTTCTTTCTTTTCCAATGGAGATATTATTCAGGCTGCAGTAATAATAGACCCCAAACAACTGCACAGCCATTTGGTTGTGCACATCAAAGGCTCATTTAAGGTTCTAAAGGGCAATGCTGAGCTTCTTCAGTTGACTGTAGATTGTATTCATCGCAGATGGAGGCTTGCACCTCATCTGTACCTGCAGGAGGCACAACCAAAGCCATATTATTGGTAGTACAATGTTCCGGAAGAGTACTTCCCACACATGTAGATGTCGACGAGCTCGATGTATCCACCTTCTGGTCGTTTATGACTTCAAGAGCTAGTAGTTCAGAGTCCGTCACATACCCGCTAAATGAGGACATAATACTATTTGTTAGCTTGCGACCCAAGCATGCCAATGATGAGGTTAGGTTAAAACTCTGTGATGGGGGGATACAGTCAGATAGTTTCATGTGTGGTAAAACAATTTGTAATTTTAGAAGAGGCTCCAAATGTGTGATTTTTAAGTGCATCAACGGGGGCTTTAATTACTTTTGGAGGACATGTACAAGGATTTCTGAAATAAGAAGAGAACGTTGGATAGGATTTAGCTGTCTCTTCACTTACCCTCGACACCAACGCTATCTCCTGAGGAACGAGGGACATGGGACCAATTTGGCCGGCTTCCACCCCGTCCATTACAGCAATGCCTTCTGCCTCCATCCAGCTTCAGCATGCGGTGTAGCTCTTTAATCCCTGTGCTGGAGGCGATTTAAAGTGGGATCCCACCCCACAGTCACCGCCGTGGATAGCGGGACCCTGAAGTTCAAAGGTAAGTCGATAAGCACACGAAACAAGAAGTAAATGCCTCCAACAACGCAGTTGGCTCAAGTGACTTTACAGTTACCACCAGTATCTGTGCAAGAGCCCCCAAATAGATTGCTCTATTGCTGTATTTTCTCAAGGTGTGGCCTTTGGGTCAGGGTCTCCAGAAGTCTCCTTATACTGGTCTTTCGTGCAAGCTTTACCCTCTCTACACTGTGGCTCACATGGGCTAGCCACCACATGTTCTTCAATCGTCCATAACTCTGACCTACTTGGCTCAGTTACTCCAGGTCCCTCTGCCATCCTAACACCCGCACCACTGCCTTGTTTCTGCCTCTTTTTATATGTAGGCTGAGGTGCTAACTGTTGCTATGATCTTGTGATCAGGCATGATCTGTAAGTCTGATTTCCCACTAGCATAGTTGTCTGTGATTGGCATTTGCTAACTGGTGTCACCACTGCCATATGTTTGGATCCCTGGTTTATGAGAGGGTCTATTTATGACTCAATTCCACCCCTCACTGACCCCTTGGTCTGGGGGATGGAATACTCTGTCCGTTATCTCTTGGTCGGTCAAGCATATCTGAAATGGCACTTATTATGGCACAAAAAAGAGGGAACCAGACCTGTCATGTCATCAAGGACATTTGTGATGTCATCTTTGATGTTATGGGTGTTAGTCTTAGCAGTGACAGTGGTGGCATGAGTTATGGTTGCCTAGCTTACCATAACTGGCGAATTTCTGCAGTTTTTTGGTTTTACCTGTAACCATAACGTCCCTGTAACAATGTTTTCCCATTGAATCTTATAGGTTTTTACTAGTGCAACTTAACAATAACGTCCCCTTAACAACGTTTTTTGTCAGTGAATTTCATTGGTTTTTAGCAGGATACCCATAGTTTATAAAGAAAACTGTGCAACATATTGCAATTGCTGGCACCATGTTAATGCAGACAGCAGTGGACTATGCGTCTGTTTGCAGAGATTGTGTGGCATCCAACCGGCCGAGGAAGGCAGGTGCTCTCTTACATAGTGGTACCAATCACCAAACGCAAAGAACATAGACAAACAGCACCATGTGCAAGAATTGGCAGGGAAAATAGAGTAGATTTGCAAATTGTGCACTTATGAAGCAAACAGGACAAAGGCATAGGGAGTACACCATAACAGAATGTATCAACAACAGAAGGGACGTCTGCCTTCGCCAATCTTACGCACTGCTACTTTAAAGGGGAACAAAGAATGAACTGCCAGTGCACCTACTGGAAAATGCAAAGACCTGAATGTCAGTACAATGTAGTAAGGACCCTAAACTTTGTAAAATAATTGCACAGGTGCTGCATATGCAATAGTACGGAAGCATAACGTGTCTTGGTGTAATGCAGCAATGGAAAGCACCTTACAATGGCAGGAAGAAAATGTCCCTCATGATGCAAGTACTTTAGTAACCCCATTGGTACGTGCAGTGCTGTGACCCGTAGAATATGTAATATATATTGCTGCATGTACACCAAACACTTTTTCTTTTCAGTAAGACAACATATTGGAAAGGAAAGCAAGGGAGTACAAGCGGCAACCCTTCCACAACAGCATACGGGCATAGGCAAGGAAAGAAACTCTGTGCATAGGGAAATGTACAGCATGGAAGTCAAAGTGGAGAAATTGGTGAACAATTGTGCCGCTTTAAAGGATGCAAACAAGGATATCATTTGGACAAAATAACACAGCAATGGCACAACTGCATGTGTACTCCTTCTCCATATCGGAGCCCGCCATTCCCTCAAAAACCATTTCATGGGAGATGTTACGGTAATACATCAATCTGTTCCTCCCCTCACATTCAAGTTGTGCAAATCCCCATTTCCCCACAATAAGTACTTCTGCTACCCCTTCCTTTCCAAATGGGGTTTATGCATGTGTACAAGGAAATGATAATAATTAGAATGTTGCTGACTGTTAGAGTGGTAATCTTTTTTACCTGAAATGGGGTTCTGACTCATCGGCACACTGTCCTCGTTGCAATGACCGCAAGTAGGAAAAAGGTAGGTGTCCTAGAAGACACTGCAGCTGTCCGGCCTATCCGCGATGACAATGGAGGTATCCATATGCCGCCATCATGCTCCGCACGTCTGCATGTTGTCCACCACCAATCAATGCATGTGTGTCCGGACTTTTTTGTGTGTAGTGCAAGTACACGCATGTGTATCTGTTCCTCTGTGTCCTGTGGACATCGC
Source organism: Ambystoma mexicanum (assembly GCF_040938575.1). Classification (NCBI taxonomy): domain Eukaryota; kingdom Metazoa; phylum Chordata; class Amphibia; order Caudata; family Ambystomatidae; genus Ambystoma; species Ambystoma mexicanum. The sequence continues at coordinate 1,313,281,042 of NC_090930.1, read as the reverse complement.
CACTGTGCAGCATATGCGAAAGGAACGTTAATTAGGTTGGGGCATCCACCCACGTCCTACAGGTAGCTATGCAGATAAACAACCCACCTGCTGTACCCTATAAATACCCAATGTCTCCCTAAATTGTTGTCGCACGTGTGGCGCACTTTTAGTCAGAAGAGAAAAGGCAACGGTGTGCATAGGACACCCATGCATGTGCGTACACCGTATTCCGCCCAAAATGCGTGCAGCGTTCAGCCATCCCAAAGGAGAACAGTGGCAACGTCATAATGCGTCCGCACCAATGCTGGACTTGAGCCCTTATTTCTGGAGCAGGAGCCAGAACCTCGAACAGCAAGGAAGTATAGGGTTGACCAAACTACAGAGTGTTTTTTTCGGAAAGTACACACTTACAGACACAACACAATGTGCCGTTGCACATTTATGTATGGTTTGGAACAATGTAGGCCTGCTTTCTGGGTGAAAGTTGTCCACAGCAAACCTAAAAAAGGGCACACCCCAGAGATGCTGTTGCAGAAGAACATCCCAGCAGTGGACAAAAAAGTATTCATGCTTCTGTTGATGAGACACCTTCCTGCGTCTGGCTCGGAACAACATCCATGAACAGTGTGCCACACTCTTCGTGGTGTTATCGATGAGAACAGCACCTTTGCAGCGGGAAAAAGCCTCTTCACTAGCTTTAGCAACTTCTTCAGTCGACGGAACAAGCCTAAACAAGACATGTAATTAATATGCATGCCGCCGTAGTGGATGACAATAACATCGCCTCTCCCGAAAGTGGCCAGGTCTTTGCAAAGTGCATCCATGTCAGCTAAAACTGCGCTCGTAGACACCATTCCACAATGCTACTACTCCTTCCAACCTAAAATTGCCATAAAAACTTCTTTCCAGGGCATACTTGTGCAGATCTAGTAGAAAGGCATCACCTATAGGCAACACAATGGGTTTCGCCATGTCAGCCAGCCTCACTACGCAGGGTATAATGTACAGCAGTGTGAACGCCCCTTCCAGTGAACCACACCCAGAGTACCTGATTGGATAATCCTGAAAGTCCCATGTGCATTATACAGCAACGTAAAAAGTGCAAATTGTGGCACGTGCGGTGCACAAAGTACCGCAAGGGCCGCACCCCAGTAAAGCAGGAGCAGTCCTTCTTCCCATTCCACTACCTTTTGTCCAGCACCACCTCATTGGGTACTGGTAAATGGGCACACACAATTCCACCAATGCCATCCAAGACGTTACCATCTAACACTGTCTGTGCTGCAAAACACTTCATAGGTACTGTTAGGAAATCAGCCTGCACGTCCAGGACAAATTTCAGTCACAGATTGCAAAATGTGTGCATCCACATTCATCCACTTGCGCACCCACTACCACAAATTTAAGGTACGGAAACTTCTTCTGCACTATGCGTATTACTGTGTTACAAGTGCCGCTGCGCATGGTATCTGCCACTGAGCGGCCATTATGTTTTTTAAAAGCATACTGTTTTTTTTCCATCCCCTACCATGAAGTGGCACGTTACTGATATGTGCTTGCAACGTTCTCGTTGACCCATATCATAGAGTGTAATATAGACACAGGAACTCCCTCCTTTGCTTCCGACAAAGCTACAAAATGTTTTCCCCACTAACCCACCTCCTATATAAATCATAAAAAATTGCATCAATAGCAGCATTGAATGTATCGTACCAAGGGAAAGCAACTTTCCAAAATATCATTGTCTGCACAGCTGTACTTCTGTGTAGGCTACACTATTACAGCAGGCTCTTTTTAAGTCTGCTCTCTTCTACTCTCCGCCTTCTGGAACGCATCCAGAAGAGGAATGCGTGACTTGGGATGGTATGTCTCCTGCACTGAAATGTTGCCAATAGCTCCCAGTGGCTGCGAGGAATAAGGTGAAAAGACTCTGCATTATGCAGAAGGCCTTCTGGCCTCTGGGACCGCAATACCTTAAAATCTAACTCCTTATATATCTGCGTGCGCAAGCTCTTCCCTCATCCGTCTCCAACTCCCTCTGGGTCACGCGCTTCTGCAAAAAAACTGTTGTTGGTAGATGTGCTTTTTCGCCTCCCTCTGCAACAGGCTCCCTGCCTCCCTGACACTTGAGGGGAACCATCGCCGGTTGCCGAACCAACTCAAAGTCTTTCTATTAGCATCTGCTGTTTCTGCTCATCTCCCTGGCTAACTGCATGAGCTAAACTGTAAACTATATGTAAAACAGTATAGGGAGTTGGGTCTGTACTACTGCCTCAGAAAAGAAAGGTTTTTTGGGGGATTTTTTTGTCCTGTTTTTGTCTTGTATGTGCAAATTTTATGCAATTAACACAAACCGCACACCGAAGTCAACATTGTAAAACCTACTTCACCCCACGGCACATATTTGGCAGTGCAAGGTGGCCACCCATTCATGAAAGGGCCTACAGGCTTAGCACACGCAACACACCGTACTGCAGTGTACGTTGAAAGTTTCATGTGTTCTCCATTGTACTCCCCCTTCTGCCATTGCGCTCCCATCACTGACCGCTGGGCCTCACCACACACTGCACACCCTAGTAAAACCCATGTTTTACTTCTCATGTTATGTGTAATGCAGGCCCCATCTGCAAATGCGCCCGCCAACTTTCGCTCTGGCCATATCTTTACATACATGGCTCAATTACATTGCATTGCCTGTGCAGTACGGTATGTGAGTGGCTGAGTACATTGTCCATATTGCAGCTTTCTGATGCTGATGACTTCCTTTCATGGCGCAATGTGGTAAAACACTTCCTCAAGCAAGGGTCTTATAAGGGCCTAACCATAGCAAAGGCACATGGTGACATGTGGCTCCCTATTGTGCAACAAGGGCAATGATGTACACCATATGGTAACGTACGCATAGCAGCTCACTTCTGCTCTTCCACCAAGTGCACAATGTCCTCCGCAACCATTGTGTGCTACTCACCAACTCCAAATGCATGCACAGTAACAACTGAATCGCTGCAGTATATTGTGGAGGCTGTGATGAAGGCATAGGCTGTTGGGTGCATGGCCTACTGCCTATTGCCTTCGGCCATGCACCCAACATTCTAGGCCTAGGCCACACTCACCACAACATCACAGAGCCATGCAGGCTACCAGGTACAAATGTTCCGGAAATCACAAAGGCAACATACGCACCAGCACTTCCAGTGTACATTGCAAGTTGCATGTGGTCTAAATTGTACTCCCCTTCTGCCATTGCTCTACCATCACTGACCGCTGGGGCCTCACCACACACTGCACACCCTAGTACAACCCATGTTTTACTTCTCATGTCATGTGTAATGCAGGCCCCATCTGCAAGTGCGCCTGCCAACTTTCACCCTGACCACATCTTTACATACATGGCTCAATGACATTGCGTTGCCTGTGCTGAACGGTAGGTGAGTGGTTGTGTACATTGTCTGTATTGCAACTTCCTGATGCTGATCACTTCCTTTCATGGCACAATGTGGTAAAACACTTCCTCAAGCAAGGGTCTTATAAGGGCCAAACCATAGCAAACGCACATGGTGACATGTGGCTCCCTATTGTGCAACAGGGGCAATGATGTGCACCTTATGGTAATGTACGCATAGGAGCTCACATCTGCTGTTCCACCAAGTGCACAGGGTCCTCCACAACCATTGTGTTCTACTCACCAACTCCAAATGCATGCACAGTAACAACTGCTTCACTGTATTATATTGTGGAGGCTATGATGAAGGCCTAGGCTGTTGGGTGCATGACCTACGGCCTTCGGCCATGCACCCAACAGTCTAGGTCTAGGCCACACTCACCACAACATAAAGGAGCCATGCAGGCGACCAAGTATGCATGTGCCATGAATCACAAAGGCAACATGTGCACCAGCACTTCCACCCAACTGCCACACCATAAAGCAGGGACTCAAGGACACATGTTCCACTTATGCAATGCAGAAACATATCGCTGTGTTTGGCACCACTACCCACTTCCAATCACAAAGAATAATAAGCATGCCAACCAAACAAGACAATCTTCACAACATTGAGCCTGCTCCCAACATTCTAGTACATGCATAGAACCAATGGTGCGTACTGCACTGCAACACTTACTAATCTGCGCAATGGACACTATGCAAGCACATAGAAGAAACATTTGCACCAGGACCTCTTCCATATGTTCACCATTCCGTTAATACACCCAGTGGACACACTGCACTACTGGTCACTGCACTATCTCCACCCATACACCGACAACTGTAGGTTGTTCTACCAATCATCACACACATGCAACCAACATTGTGTGCACTGCAGCCAAACCGCACACAATAAGCAACAATGTGGCACCTACATTCAACCACTGGACATACCTTTTCAACCAGTGGACATAATTTTCTGTGCAAGGGCTGCAGCCATGCATCCAAGGAGCTACGGACTTACCTCACACAGCACACCATAGTACACGCTATGTTTAAATCCTCATTTCTCGTGGAATTGGCTCCCCTTCTGCAAATGTGCCTGCCACCACTCATGACAGAAAGACATTGCTGCTTTAGCTCGCATGCCATAACGAAGGCTGCCTACAATGACCACACAATATAGTTGCCTGTTGAGGTATCCGTGCATTGGCAGAGCATGCACGGATAGCGCTGACAGACCACCGTCTTCTTGTATAATGATATATATGTCACATGAAGCTCCTCTGACTCCCACACCCTTTCCATCCCTTCTTCCCACCTCCAGATGCCACACACTATGTTTTTCAGATCCTTTTGCCGCTGAATTATCCTCTGATACAACATACCGCCGTCATGGAACACTTTTCACACATCCCGTCACCGCACACTGCAGTGCAATCAAAGTTTTGACTGTGCTGCGAACAGGGAAATGGGACGCCGGAGCAGAGCCAGATGTGACTAATTTTAGTCCGCACACTGCTACGTACAGGAGGCCCAGCCATGCACCCAATAGCTTAGAGCTTTGCCACACACGCTGCAACCCTATCCTCTGATACACCATGGCAGTGGTTCCCAAAACCTTTTACGCACAGCACGCTTCCCTGCAGCCAACCACCGGCCGCGTCCAATATTCGCCGACATCACGGCGTACCGCAGGCAAATGAGACTTCGGTCTGCGGTAGCGAATAAGGAAATGGGTCTGCGGATCGGACCCAAATATCACTAATCTTTTGGGACGTACATTTCAGTTCTTTGCAACAAAAGTGTTGGCCGGATTTCCACCAAACCCACAAAAGCACGCTTTCTGACCCAAGCCCCCGCTCCTGCCCCAATTTGGTGAACATCCATCCAGCCATTTGGCCTGTAGCCGTGCGCAAAGTTTTTCCACAGTCTATGGAAAAAAAAATGTGGGACCCCCCTATTACAATTCTCCCCCTGCACGAAACCTCACCCAACTTGACGAAAAAATTCAAGGGGAGCAACGTTATAAGCTGCCAAAAAAGTACTCTTCCTATAAATTTAGCAACTTAACCATAAGCTACCAATACCTATATTTCTGTATGAGTAGGTTCCTGTACTAGAAGGAACACTGCAATGGAATGTTCATGGAAACTCTACATTGCGTAATGAGGTATGTAGGTCATTACACATCTCCCGATCATCCCTGATACGTTTTTGCCAACATTACATTCACAACCGCTTGTATGAAAACTAAATGCACATGTGATGTCATCAGTGATGTCATCAATGATATGTGTGATGTCACCTTTGATGGCCTGGGTGTTAGTCACAGCAGTGCACAGTGGTCGCACAAGTTATGGTTGCTTAGCTTACCATAACTGGCGAATTCCAGGGGTTTTTCGATTTTACTCGTAACCATAACGTCCTTTTAACAAAGTTTTTTTACTGAATTTAATAGGTTTTTAGTAGCACAACTTAACCATAACGTCCCGTTAACAAAGTTTTTTCACTGAATTTCATAGGTTATTAGTAATGCAACTTAACCATAACATCCCTTTAACAATGTTTTTTTCACTGAATATAGATATAGATATAATGAATTTGATAGGTTTTTACTAGGATTCCCTTAGTTTATATAGAGATACCATATAACATACTGAACCCACTGTCCCACGCTAGTGTTTGGGATGTCCGCGGACTGTGCGCACGTCCATGGACGGACTCGGTCAACATGAACACTGTCCAAAAACTCAGGGGGTATCTTACATTGTTGTATCATGCAATAAATACACTGAACATGTTCAAAGAACAGCATGTATGTATGTATGTATGTATGTATTTAATTTTTATATAGCGCCGATAGCCCGCGGACATCAGGGCGCTTGAACATAGAACACTGATACTGCAAGACCAAAGACAAACAACACATATGGAACGGACGAATGGTACAGCTAACTAATAAGCGACGAGGTCTCTAATTAGGATCCTGCGCCCACGGGTTCTTATCTGAAGAGGTATGTTTTCAGCCTCTTTCTAAAAACTGGGTGACTGAATAAGTTACATTTAAAAATAAATATGAAGTGCAAACTGTATATGTAAGACACCAACAGTCCAATTACATAGCATATGAAACATAATGGAAGATACCAAAAAAAAAATAACATATGCCTCCAACAAAATTACCTCACTGAGGCTTTATACAGAAACTGCACAACACATATCAACAGGGCACCTACATAGAGGTAACAGGAAAACAAAAAAACAAACTGGTAAGTACACTACATTAAGTACAATATTTATAAACTTTCTGTAGTAGGATACATAAAAAAATATATAGCTTTTTTTTACACAGAAATGTCTAGTACTTTGCAGTGGCTTGAAGAAAATGTTCCCCATGACGAAATGAGTGAAAACAGTGATACTAATGGCAGACACTGCAGCTTTCAAAGTAAGCCAATTAATACACAGTGGGCCTCATTACAAGTCTGGCGGTAACCGTGGCAGTAAAACCGCCTGGTTACCGCCGGACTCGTATTACCATTCCACCTCCGTGATTCCCGGAATTACCGGGGCATTACAACCCCTGTTTTCCGGGAATCACGGAGGCGGAATGGTGTTAATCCCCATTCCCATTGAGTCCTATGGGACTCGATGGGAATGGGGATCATGGAAACACCGGCAGCATCTCGTAATGCTGCCGGTGTTTCCTCGGCCACCTGCAGGTGGCCGGTGTAAAACCCGCCAGGTCAGACCTGGCGGGAACATCACCTCCCGCCTGCAGGAGTCGGGATCAGGCGGTCCAGAAACAACAATGGCGGCGGGTGTACCGCCACTGTTATTTCCGGACCGCCTGAGTTATGATGAGGCCCATTATTTTATATGTACCTAACACATTTTTATTTACCAGAACATACAGAAAATCAGAATAATACTGAAACAGATACTGTGGAAAATCATCTACAGCATTTAGAACAAAAAATTGATCAATTAATGACCAATTTCATTATTTTAGAGAACTTTGTAGAAAATCATATCATGGAAAAAATAAAATATCACTGTCCCATGTGCACATGTACCCCTTCTCCATGTCCCAGTCAACCATCCCAAAAAAAGTCCCATCAACAAAAACGTTATGATGAGATCTCAAACTCTTCCTCTCCTACCATCCAACATGTAGAAACCCCTAAATCCCCTGTATATGTTTAAATTTCTGCATCCCCCTTTCTTGCATAATTTCTATATTTGTGTACAATAATAAAATATTATGTATACTGTTCCTATATTTGTCTGTGTTTTTTTTTTTAAATCGTTAGGGTGTCCGCGGACAGCGCGGTTGTCCGGGATGTCCGCAATAAACCAAAATGGGGGGTGTCCTAAGGACATTATTTCACAAATTGAGGGTTTGTCAGTAATGTCCAAATCACTTTCAAGTTCTGTTACCTCCCTCTCCTCCTCACCTGAAGAGATATCTTTGGAAGTCTTCTTTCTTCTTTCTTTGGCTGACAATTTCTTTTTTTGAAGATACGGTCTACCACGGAACGACGCCACATTGGTTGCGGAGGATTTCCGGAAACCAGGGGCCCCGGGACCGTGATAGCCAGAAAAGGGGAAAAAGCCACTTAGGCAAAAAAAAACGAAACCTCCTGCAGCAGAGATGTACTCGGAAAGGACCCTGATGATCAAAACGAGACACGGAAATCGAGCAGGTAAGAAAGTGTCCGTCGCGGTCCAGAAGTAGAGGAGAAAGTCCTTGTGGACGTGGGGGAACTCTGGCGAAGGAGAAACAGAGAGCAAAGACAGGAGAGAGGAGCGAGAAGCAGAGGAGAAACACTGAAGCCTCTCGGAAAGAGGAGAGGAGAGAAGGCGAGCGATTACAGACAGAACCGCGGGGTGGTCCAGATGAAAAGCGAGCAGAAAGGGAAGGCGAAAAAGAAGGAACTGAGAGAGCGGGGGAAAGGACCCAAGGAAAGGCAGGGCTCAGCAAAGCCAAGGGAAATAACCAGGAGCGTGGCAACAGCAAGAGAGAGAAACAAACATAGTTGCAACGCGGCGAGCCGGCGGCAACTGTGCACAGATAAACTGTGGCCGGCCATGTTGAAAAAGACTAGACCGCAGCCCAGGTACGCGTCAAACGTAACGGGACAAGTAATGGCGGCTCAATTTCCATCGGTCCCAATGCTTGACGAAAAAAGGGCACATGACACATTATGCCTGTTCGCACTGTCCGCAATTAAAATGGAGGTGTCCGTAGGACACATAATATGTCCGCAATTAACCAAAATGGGGGTGTCCTAAAGACACTATACCTGTTGCACTGTCCGCAATTAAAATGGGGGTGTTCGTAGTACAGATAGGGCCTGATTCATGGAAGTATTTTATTATGGTGCAGTCCCATAGGAAAACGTTCCATGAATCAGGCCCATAATGTCTCTGCATGTCCGTTATTAGTCAAAATAGCATGTCTAAAGAACATCCCTCCTTTTCGTATTGTCCGCAATCAGAGTAAATGTGTCCGTAGAACACATAATCCGTCTGCATGTCAACAAAGTTATGGTGCACCTTTAATTAGTTCGGGGACCCAAACCCTGTCCGGTGGACACCTGTATGCATGCGCATCCCACACTCGGGTCCTACGAACATCGTGCCTGTTCGTAACTGTCCACCGCACGTGTGTCGCACTTTTAATTCATTCGGGGACCCACACACTGTCCGTAGAACACCCATGCGCATGCGTACAACTGACCCCACACATTTGGTGTCCCATTCGCGAACATGTCCGCGACGTCATCATGTGACCGCACCCATGCTAAGCGTGGGTCCTTGTTCGCGAACACATTCCGGGCTCCCGGACACACAAAAAGTGCTTTTTGAGCAATCTAAACTGTTTTACTGTGAAACCTCACCCTTGTACATGTCCCAGACCATGCACCTGGCGATCTGGATACATTTTGAACCTTTTTTGGTGTTCGAGGTGTTCGGGGACAGCGTGGCTGTCCGTGAAGCACGCACCAGCACCCCTATAAAAGGCCACACCCCAGAGCTTCTCATTGTGTTTCTGGCTACCAGAGAAAGCATTGCTCAATACTGGTGTGCTGTGCTATCTGATCTGCATTGACTGCATTGGGTGCTGACCTCTGCCCGCTGTGTCTGCTGTGCCATTCCTCTGCCTGCTGTGATACACTCCACATGGCAACCATGGCTGCTTCAACTTCAGCACCACCCCCTCCACCAAAACGACCTTCCCAAGGGCCTGGAGAGGGGAACAGGTGTGAGGATGCAGAGATGGATGAAGAGGATGATGAGGATGAGGTAGTGGAGGTCCCTACTACAAGCAGCACCTGTGAATCCTGGGTGTGCAGGTTGTTTGCCACTCTTGAAGGGGTACCCAATGCTCGTGCAAACAAGTTGCGCTGCACTGAGTGCCAGATGGTGCTCAGTCGTGGCAAACCAGGTTTGTACAGTTATGGTACTACCTCCATGAAGCCATACCTAAGGTCTTTCTATGCTGGGGCAATTCAGAGGGTTGTTCCCTGCGATAAAAGTAGTAAGTTGAGTTCCTCTGCAGCATCCTCTGTTTCTACGCCTGCCACCAGAAGATATACTCCTGTGCGGCAGAGCATCCCTCAAACTGCCTCACAGGCCATATGCGACACAGTAGACCCTTTCCTTTCGAGGGTCACAGTATTGGGTATGTACTGCGACACAGTACTCTGCAGGGGGGAAGACTCTTCAAAGTGCTTTTGAGGCTGCCTGATTAAGGCCCACCCTACATCTTCCTCTCTCCACCTGCTCTTTCTTATCCCTGAGGTTGGTGTCCCTTCCTTACCCCCCCCTTCCCTTCCTTTCCTTTTGTGTCTTGTTAAAAAATAAATAAATACATTACAACAAAAAACAAAACAAAGGCTCTTTTCAGAGCCGCCTTTCAAAGTTTCAAAATAGAAGTGCCAATGAAATGCTGCAGGCCCCTGTGCATTTTCAAAGGTCCGCGGACATTCACCTGTTTGGGGTGCTGCAATATGGAAACCATTGCACTCTTTTCCGGGTGGAAGTGGTGGCTCTGAAAATTTCAAGTGGTCAACACCTACTGTAAAAAGGATTGCTATAATTCCAAAAAGGGTCACAATGCATTTTGTATATTTCGCAGAAAAATCTGATTCCAAGCATAAGTAAGATGTACTCCATCTCTGCGAAAAATGTGTGTACTATGAATCATAATATTTTCATTGTGAAAAGAGGACATATCAACATCTCTCAAAAAGGCGCAAACAGCCTTGTTGACATTGCACCTCGCTTTCTCCATTTGTGGACCACATGAAGAAGAATGCAGCCACATTTGTCTTTGCGCAATACAAGAAATAATTACTCAGGAGTTTGGAAACAAGTCCATCACTTTCCCAAGTCCTTCTTTCATTGCAAGGAGATTCCATAGACATGTCCTAAACTGTTCCCTCCACAATTAATAATAATAATGTCTGGATGTCGCTGTGTCACCAAAGTAGGACAAAGAGGAACCAAATCCAGCCACTGCATTCCACGCACTCCAGTGCCAGTGCACATCTACATGAGGGAATCCAAGATGTGCAGCCACTCCACTGCGATCTGCATGCACCTCCAACCAATGTATCCATGAGTCACCCAAAATCCAGACAATCTGCCTTCTAAAAGACACAGCCATAGCTATCTGCTCTCCCCTCAGAAACATACTTTCTGCCAAAGTCTCTTCTTACACATCACACCCAGTAAACCTTATTGACCAATCCCTTGCCCTGCACAGTCTCATTTGCATGTATCTGCCTCAAAATCCCTGTATGTAACACACGCATTCCGCGAACAACTGCAGTGTCTGCGGACAAATCCTTTAGGGTGGCTCTGTAAAGAGCCTTTTTTTTTGTTATTTTGGAAAGTGCTTATAAAAAAACACCTTTCATTTAGTTATTTTATTTCCACTTATTTTCTTCCTGATGTCTTCACTTTATCCTCTGTAAAGCATTCCTTATATTTTGAAATAACATAGCATTTCCCAATATCGATAAAGAAATGCCATCTGCTTTAAAACAGTCACTATTAACAAAATCAATATTGTCATTGTTACAAGACAACATTCCACTTCTACACAAGAAAGCAGACATCCCTCTGTTCACCAAACACTGTGCGCCATTTGGCTGGGGACAAAAAACATTAGAATTGTCCCATAGTACCCTAGGCAATATTTCAGAAAAAATCACCTTGCAATTTGGAACAACCTCCATCACTGCCTGAACCAAGTTTTCAAAAGTACTCAACAAACTAGGAGCACTGATGTATCCCAAATGGACACCACCCCAATTCAGTACCACTACATCGGGAATCTCCCACATTCAGAAAGTCTTACAAGCTCCAACCACTGCCTGCATATTGGAACCAGGCACAGTTGACCAGAAAACCTCCACTCCTTCAAAACCAAAACTGGTAGCCTTATGTTTAAATATAGCATACCTCTCCAAACCATCTACAAATAAATCTCCAACAACCAACACCCTCACTTTCTTCACCTCTGCCATCTTCACTACACACACACACTCTCTCTTCCTGCAAAGAACAACTTCAACAACTGATTGGCTAATCCCTACAGTCCCTTTTCCATGCTGGATTTGCTGAGAAACCACGGATGTGGCACGCCCTGTCCACGAACAGTCACGGTGTCTGCGGAGCGCGTACCACTGGGGCAGCCCTTCTACCCTTTCCACGTCACTCTCTGTACCATTCCCTCATTGGCTACTGTTAAGCAGTCACAAAACCATCCACCAATCACATTCAATAACTCTACATCTAACTCCATCATCACAGTTCAGCACTGTTGATCACTCTGAGTACAATTCTACTGTGATTGCAAAGCACCTACAGCAATAACTTGTAACGCTCACCTGACTCCCACGGAGACGCTGACCAGGTCTGGACTGCTGCGGCCACTTCTAAGGTGATGCGCAGAACTCGGAAGACCGACTGGACAGGACCCCCAAATCTCGCTTGTCTGACTCGCAGGAGAATCCTTCTGCAGATGGAGAAAGGGGATTAACTACCTGCGGAGTAGCGCGTCGGCCTTCCACTTCCCTCTTTCACTCTCCTCAGACCACCTCCGAAATTCCCCGTTAACTCTCACCTTAAGGTTTGAAAGGACGAGCTCTCCATCCTGCTTCTGGTGCAAGGGTGCGATTATATCCAGTTACTTCACTGGTGTTCGGATTGGTGAGGATCCAAGCTTACTTGACTTTCCTGGCAAGGTGCCGTAAGTATACGGTTGTAAATTTTCAAAAGTTGGTCTCCTTTTCTATTTGCCTTTATATTCAGTAGTCCGTCTCTTATCCCTTTTATCACAGGTGCTGAGTGACGATTTCTCGTAGAGGAAACAATTCACCGAAGGTAAACTCAGGTGAGTTTATGATGGGTGGTTCCTTTAATGTCCTTATATTCACCCAGTAATGCGTGTGTCTTTTTTCCCCATAGGGGCCGGGGTACGGTACTGCCGAAGAAGCGGCGCCGACCCGAGATGAGGAAAGATTCTCCCAACAATAATCAGGTAAGTCTTATGGCGAAAATCTGGCTTTCCTCAATATGTTCCTTTTGCTCACCTTTTGTTCTTCTCTTCCCCCTTAGGCGCAGGTATGCGGCGGATCGTGCAGATGGTCGCTAAGGAGCACAGAGATGTCTCGTGAACAGGTGAGTGGAACGCGGCGTGCAGCGAGCAACGCGATGCGTTTTTAAAATAAATGTCTTCCCTTAGGATCGCCGGCGTGATGACTCCGGACTCCGGGTAGAAGCAGGTAATGTTCTTCTGTTCACCTTTTCCCTTCTCTTCTTTCCTTTCAGGTGTTCCAGGATGGAAGCGGGCGTGGCTGGAGTCAGGATGCAGGAGCAGACACGGTGAGCGTCCAGCTGCTAGGTGCAGAACAACGCGAAGCGTGAGCTGCTGTCTGGGCGTGGCTTAAAAAGCTCCCAATGTAGTTCCAGGTACGTATTCTTCCCCGGCCACGCCCGAGTGGCAAAATAGTCCCACAGGTAAAATAGTCCCTTCAGGCCTCAAAGAGGTCTGGATCTGGCAGCACGGTCTGCATCAGGTAAGTTCACATAAACACTCCCTTTATGAGCCTGGCGCCTATGGCGCTAGGACTGAGGTCCAAAATGAGCCTGGCGCCAAAGGCGCCAGGACAGTGTCCAAAGGGCCCCTACTAGGGGTTGCTGGCCTTTTCCCCGGGAACATGATGTCTGCTTCCGGGGACGCTGGTCCTGGACTGGTTCTACGGGAGTAGGCATCATGACAGCACCCCCCCCCAAGGCCCCTCCCAAGATTGTTCTCTCCGGGGTTTTCGGTTTGTTTGGGAAATTCCGGTGGAATTTTTTTATTAACCGAGGTGCATGTACATTGTCACTAGGTTCCCAAGACCTTTCCTGAGGCCCGTATCCTTTCCAATCTATTAGATAGAAAAGTTTTGACTTTGACACCTTGGAATCTAAAATGTTCTTCACCTCGAATTCAGGTTCTCCATTTATTTGGATAGGTTCTGGTGGCTTGATTAATCGGGTTCCAGGTTGTACTGGTTTCAAAAGTGATACATGAAAAACAGGGTGAATCCGCATATTAGCTGGTAGGTCGAGTTTGACGGCCACCGGGTTGATTATGGCTGTAATTGAGTAAGCCCCCAAATATTTTGGGTTAAAAGTTCGAGGTCCTTTGAGCAATAAGTGTCTGGTAGCCAGCCATACTTGGTCTCCTATTTGGTATAAAGGTGCCTCACTTCGATGGAGATCAGCATTCTTCTTGTATTTTCTCTTGGCTTGCTGTAAATGTGTAGTTGCTTCTTTGAAAGCTAGAGTTATTGTAGAATGCAGATGGTCTACTGCGGGCATTTCGACGCTTTGAGGCGAGTCAAGATCTGAGGTTCGAGGGTGATGCCCATATAAGGTATAAAAAGGACTTTGCCCAGTTCCAGAATGTACCGAATTATTGTATGCATATTCGGCAATCCAAAGAATATCCTTCCAATTACTTTCAGATTGATGCAACATACACCGTAAATATTGTTCAAGGGTCTGGTTAGTCCTCTCTGTTTGACCATCGGTCTGGGGGTGGTGGCTGGTTGATAATCTTACGTCGATTTGTGCCAGCTGACAACACTTTCTCCAAAAATGGGAAATGAATTGGCTTCCCCGGTCAGAGACTAGTATGGACGGGAATCCATGTAAACGAACGATATTTTCAAGGAATTCCTTGGCTAGGACGGAAGCTGAAGGTAAACCTTTTAATGGAATGAAGTGGGCCATTTTGGAAAATAAATCCACAATAACAAGAATAGTGTTATATCCATAACAAGGAGGCAGGTCCGTAATAAAATCCAGCGACAAGGTTTGCCAAGGTGCGGGTGCAATGTCTAAGGGTTGAAGAAGGCCGGCTGGTCTTTTTTTTAACCTTTATTTTGGGCACAAACACCACAGGACATCACAAAGGATTTAATGTCCTTTCGCCAAGAGGGCCACCAGAACTGTCGTTTAACCTTTTCTTCCGTCTTGGCAATACCTGGGTGCCCCTCTATTAGAGTATCATGATAACGAGAAATAACCAGTTCTTGTAATTCTTTGTGTGGTAGAAATAAGCGCCCTTGGAAGTAAGGTAGATCATCATTGACAGTAAAGTAAGACCCCTTTTGAATCCAATCCTGCAAGGCTGTAGAGTCCAGGAGTTGTTTAACTCTAGCTTGAATGTCTTCCAGTGTTTGTAAAGAGGTCATGCCCAGAATTCTTTGCTCGGGAATTATCTGTACAGGTTCTGAGTTTGTATCTGTTTCTCCCATTCCTATTCGGGATAGAGCGTCCGCTTTGCCATTCTTGCTGCCAGGACGGTAGGTAATTACAAAATCGAATTCAGCAAAAAACAAAGCCCATCGGAGCTGACGTGATGATTGAGCTTTGGCAGTTTTCAAATATTGTAAGTTCCGGTGGTCAGTGATCACCGTGACGGTATGTCTAGCGCCAAGAAGATAATGCCTCCAAGCCTTAAAAGCGGATTTAATGGCTAATAACTCTTTGTCGATGATTGCATAATTGACCTCAGGTGCCGAGAATTTTCTGGACCAAAATGCTACGGGGTGCAGTTGGTTAGTTCGGGATCTCTTTGAGACAGGACAGCTCCCATGGCTAAGCTGGATGCGTCGGTTTCGACTATGTATGGGAGATATGGATGTGGGTGTTTCAATACAGGTGCAGAGGTAAATTTAGCTTTTAATTCCTGAAAGGCCTCTTCGGCTTCCTCAGACCATTCAAAGCGTTTATTTTTCCTCAAGAGTGCAGTGATGGGTTGTACAATACGTGAAAATTCCGGGATAAATCTGCGATAGAAATTGGCAAAGCCAAGCATGCTTTGAACGCCTTTCACAGAGCTAGGCGATGGCCATTTGATGATGGCATCCACTTTTCGTGAGTCCATTCGGACTCCTTTAGGTGTCAGGATGAAACCAAGAAACTCGACTTCTGTGGTATGGAAAACACACTTTTCAAGTTTTGCAAACAGTTTGTGTTGGCGCAATTTCTCAAGAACTGCCCTGACATGCTTTTTGTGATCAGATTCCGAAGAGGAGTACACAAGAATGTCATCGATATATACGACAACACAAACATCGATGAGTTCCCGAAGGACATCGTTCATGAAGTTTTGGAAGGCAGCAGGTGCGTTGCACAATCCGAAAGGCATCACCTGGTACTCGAATAGTCCATATTTGGTGCGGAAGGCAGTTTTCCATTCGTCGCCTTCCTTTACTCGCACCAGATGGTAAGCCCCCCGGAGATCTAACTTGGTGTATATGCAGGCATCCTTCACCTGGTCAAGAAGTTCAGGGATCAGAGGCAAAGGGTAACGGTTTTTAACAGTTATCTGGTTCAATGCACGGTAGTCGATACAAGTTCTGAGGTCGCCTTCTTTTTTTGGCATGAAGAACAAAGCCGAGGATGCAGGAGACTTTGACGGGCGAATGAAACCATTGGCTAGGTACTGATCTAAATATTGTCGCAAATGAAGATTCTCGGGTTCAGTAAGAGCATAAATCCTGCTACAAGGGGGTTGTGCACCGGGCATCAGATCGATTTGGCAATCGTACGACCTGTGAGGGGGTAACGTGTTGGCCTGTTCCTTTTGGAAGACGTCTTGAAATTCTTGGTATTCCGGCGGTATTTGCAAAGTGGCAGGGGTTACTGTAGCCAGGCCTATATTTGGATTTCCTGGATAACAGGTTTGTGCACAATCCGGAAAGGTTATCCTCTTCGCTCGCCAGTCAATTCGAGGATTATGTGTTTCTAACCAAGGGATTCCTATAATTACCTGAAACTGTGGAGCCATGATTACGTCAAACACAACAGCCTCCCGATGCCCGTCCTGACTCTGCAGTGGAATGTGTTACCGGCCCAGAGGCGATTTCGGTTCCATCTACTGTGGTGATGACCTCTTTACTGGTTTTAGGACGAAGAGGGAGGTTGATCCTGGAAGCCAATTCACGATCCACATAGTTTCCTATAGCCCCACTATCGATGTATGCCTTTATTGCATGCAACCGCCCAGGCTGTTCCGGATCTACGAGGACCATTGGCATGATGAAGTGCGAGGTCTGAGAGTTAGTTTTCAGGCTCGGCCAGCGGACCCCTACGCTTGTCGGGCGTGGTCGTTTCCCGAATCAGGTTCCATATGGTTCTTATCCGCGGCTCCTACCGCCTTCTTGGGCGGTTTTACTGGGCAATCTCGTAAAAAGTGTCCAGAAGCCCCACAATAAAGACATAATCGGATCTGCCGTCTTCTTTCATGTTCTTTTTGAGTTAAAGGTCCTTTAACCCCTCCAATTTGCATAGGTTCAGAAACATCGGCACCCCTGGGGCTAACCTGAGTCTTGACCAACACCCGTGTCTCAAACTTGGACCGATCTGCCTTTCTGTTTTGAAGCCTGTGATCTAATTGGACCACTAAGTCTATATATTCCATGCAGTCTTGGGGCGGATTTACAACTTGGGCCCGGACATCCGTAAGTTCTCCACGTAGACCTCGATGAAATAACGTGATTCTTTTATCCTCTGGCCACCCAGTCTCCACAACCAACCTATTGAAGGTTGCGATATAGGCTAAGAGATCCTGGTTACCCTGTCGTAGGGACAGAAGATCGTTGTCCAGGGCCTGTCCCTGAGAATGCCGAGCAAATAATCTTTCCATGCGTGTCTGAAAGCCTTGAAAACCCCGGAGTATTGGGTCATCTTGAGTAACCAGTGGAACTGACCAATCGGCAGCACAGCTGCTGAGATATGATAATACAAAAGCTACTTTGGTTTGGTCGTTAGGAAAGGCCCCAGGTCTGCAGAGGAAGTGCAATCAGCATTGATTCATGAATACGGCGAATCTTTTGGGGTCCCCGGCAAAACGTTCAGGTGGGGCCAACGGCATATTTCCAGGTAGATTAATTTGCACTGGGTTACTTGAAACCACTGGGGCGGGAATACCCCCTGAACCTGGTAGGGGAGTTTGTCCAGCCTGTCCTTGCAATAGCTGCCTGGCAAGGTCATCAGTTTGTTCCTTATATACAATTAGTTCTCTCCTGAGAGCGTTAGTCACCTGACGAGCGGAATGCACTTCGGCCCGTAATTCCCCCAATAGGTGGGCCAACTGATCAGTCTCGGAAGTCTCCATAGCGCCTGGGTGGGAAATTGTAGGAAGGCTTCGCGTTCTGTAACGCTCACCTGACTCCCACGGAGACGCTGACCAGGTCTGGACTGCTGCGGCCTCTTCTAAGGTGATGCGCAGAACTCGGAAGACCGACTGGACAGGACCCCCAAATCTCGCTTGTCTGACTCGCAGGAGAATCCTTCTGCAGATGGAGAAAGGGGATTAACTACCTGCGAAGTAGCGCGTCGGCTTTCCACTTCCCTCTTTCACTCTCCTCAGACCACCTCCGAAATTCCCCGTTAACTCTCACCTTAAGGTTTGAAAGGACGAGCTCTCCATCCTGCTTCTGGTGCAGGGGTGCGATTATATCCAGTTACTTCACTGGTGTTCGGATTGGTGAGGATCCAAGCTTACTTGACTTTCCTGGCAAGGTGCCGTAAGTATACTGTTGTAAAAGTTCAAGAGTTGGCCTCCTTTTCTATTTGCCTTTATATTCAGTAGTCCGTCTCTTATCCCTTTTATCACAGGTGCTGAGTGAAGATTTTGCGTAGAGGAAACAATTCGCCGAAGGTAAACTCAGGTGAGTTTATGATGGGTGGTTCCTTTAATGTCCTTATATTCACCCACTAATGCGTGTGTCTTTTTTCCCCATAGGGGCCGGGGTACGGCACTGCCGAAGAAGCGGCGCCGACCCGAGATGAGGAAAGATTCTCCCAACAATAATCAGGTAAGTCTTATGGCGAAAATCTGGCTTTCCTCAATATGTTCCTTTTGCTCACCTTTTGTTCTTCTCTTCCCCCTTAGGCGCAGGTATGCAGCTGATCGTGCAGATGGTCGCTAAGGAGCACGGAGATGCCTCGTGAACAGGTGAGTGGAACGCGGCGCTGCAGCGAGCAACGCAATGCGTTTTTAAAATAAATGGCTTCCCTTAGGATCGCCGGCGTGATGACTCCGGACTCCGGGTAGAAGCAGGTAATGTTCTTCTATTCACCTTTTCCCTTCTCTTCTTTCCTTTCAGGTGTTCCAGGATGGAGGCGGGCGTGGCTGGAGTCAGGATGCAGGAGCAGACACGGTGAGCGTCCAGCTGCTAGGTGCAGAACAACGCGAAGCGTGAGCTGCTGTCTGGGCGTGGCTTAAATAGCCCCCAAAGTAGTTCCAGGTACGTATTCTTCCCTGGCCACGCCCGAGTGGCAAAATAGTCCCACAGGTAAAATAGTCCCTTCAGGCCTCAAAGAGGTCTGGATCTGGCAGCACGGTCTGCATCAGGTAAGTTCACATAAACACTACCTTTATGAGCCTGGCGCCTATGGCGCCAGGACTGAGGTCCAAAATGAGCCTGGCGCCAAAGGCGCCAGGACAGTGTCCAAAGGGCCCCTACTAGGGGTTGCTGGCCTTTTCCCCGGGAACATCATGTCTGCTTCCGGGGACGCTGGTCCTGGACTCGTTCTCCGGGAGTAGGCATCATGACATAACTACTGGAAAACTCTCCAATATGTCTGCTTGCAGATTCATGCACATCCACATGCATGAACACAAACTACAGGTATGGATATTTTGTGCACAGTACATTTATAGCTCTTGTATAAATGCATCTGAACAGGGTAACTGTATAACCTGCAAAAAACGCTTACTGTCATTTCTCCCATCTGCTATGACCAAGTGTCACTTGCAAAGCTGTGTGCTTTCCAAATTTTCATGTACCCATATTACTAATTGTAATGTGCAAACTGTTATTCTTTTCATTGATTCTGTCATTTTTGTAACCAGTGCCACCTATTTATCCACATTTCAATCACAGTACCATTTCATGCATTATAGTGCATAGGATGTACATACAATTTAATTTGCGTACATTCTGGGAATTTTACATAGAATCTATCATTTGAACTTCCTTTAGAAATAATTACAACAGTAATCAGGCACAACACACACAGCTGTCTAACAAAGTGTCATTTCATGTTAAAAGATGGGAGAAATACCAGTATGATTGTAAATGGCAAGAACCATATTCAAATGCATGCAATATAAGGTTTCCTGTTCTGTGTTGTGATATGGGTAAATGAAAACTTGTAACAAACACACCATTAAAGTGGCACTTGATCATAGCAGAGGAGAGAAATTACAGCATGTCATGTTTACTACTTATCTATGGTAAGTAGCAGGCACCCTCCATTGTAAATACATACATTGCATGTTTTTCATCAAACTTCCTGCCATTTACCCTGTATAAGTAGCAAGAAAAACATAATGTTATTTCTCCTATCTCCTAACATCAAATAACACTGCCTTAAAAAGCCAAGTGTGCTCTGTTGTGCTGTAATCATTTCTAAGGCAAGTTCAACTGACAGATTATAAGTAAAATATCCAGAATGCACATAGACAAAGGAAACTGTATATACATGCTATGCACAATTAACAGAAAGCAGTATTGCTGTAAAAACAAAGAAATACATGTCTACATTAACAACAGTGATATTAACACATGTCAACTAACTTCTTTCTTTCACAATTGCAGTGAAGACCACTCTCCTGAAAACCAGCAGCGTCTGAAGTACAAAACAGAACTCAGAAGAAATCTTTGCATCCAAAAAAGTAAGTGCAATACTGCCATAATGTTGTAACTGTTACTCAAACACTGTAGAATTATGGTATTGTAAAACAAACAATTGTATTAACCCTGCAGCATTAGATTCAGTATTACTGATTGCACCTCAGCAGGTGTACACTTTGTATTGTCATCTGAACACCAGTATAGTAACACACAAATACGAGAATAGCCTTCCCAACCTGAAGTAACAGCCCATTCCACAATCACAAACCTCTACATACATGCCTACAATCATACTCAGACACTCATGCACAATGCACACATACATTGCACAACGTCCCAACCCACACTTTCTTTTTTTCTCCAACAGACCCCAAAGAATGCCTACCAAAAAGCAACTGCGTAGAAAGCAACGCAGAAGTAGAGCAAATCAAAATAAAAGTGTACAAAATAAGCATCCACTTCTAGCAGAATTTATGCAAAAAAGTCAAACAAAACAGCTAATCCAGTCACTAAGCGAAACAAAAGCAGCTTCCAGTAAAGAAACTTTGACTCGTCTTTCAATATGTAACACTAAACAGAAAGTTATTAAAAAGACTGCAGCTACCACTAGTGCTAACAATGCACCTACAAATATTGATGTAGCCATAAGTAAGCATGCCAAAATATTATTTTACAAAAAATGTTCCGCACAGAGTCCTTCAGAACCTTATAAAAACAGGATAGAAATCACAACCCTTAAAACCTACCATAGAAAATTAATCTTGGAAGCTCTCATAGACAGTGCAATCCTTCTCAAAATGAAATTATTTATTTTAGTTTTAAATAGAATGAAACCACTAACAAAACTAACTACTAAACTACAAAAAAGACTTCTCAATAAAAACATCAACAGAGATAGCTTGGCAAACATCTGTGGAGCTGAGTGGAGTCACACCACTAGAACAGAATCATATTTCAATGAAGGAACATACAAACAAAAGCAAAAAAAAAAATTGCCATACATAGCAGTGGACGAGGGTATGAAAAACTTAATAATACTATTATGGAACAAGAAACGCTGCTCACAAAAATATCCCCAGTATCAACTCTCCATTCCACTGAACCAATACGTCCAGTCTACAAATAGCCGTGCAAATCAATGTCTAACAGAGAAAAAAATCTTTCACATCTTTATGCCACTTGCTCAATCAGTGTGTGAAAGGCAAAGACAAATTGAAAATAAAACAATTACAAACTATGGACTCTTGTCCAGTGCGAAAATACACAGGCCTACAAGGACATTCATTAGCCTGCATTTCTGGACCTATTTGCAAAAGCACCTTCCACAAAATCAAAATGATTGGAATCACCATTTAACTGTAAGAAATCTTGTTCATGAACTCTACTATGCCAAAAGTCCTGCTTTTGCACTGTCCAATTTAAATAACATTCTTCTACATGGTACAGCCAAAGAACTACTTGAAGAAGTAGACCACATCCCGAAAAAATATTTTGAAATTGAAAGCCACTTACAAAATTCAATGGGCCTTAGGACCCTGCCAGCCGCGGAATGAGTGGTGCCGGTAAGGGACCGGCACTGTTCATTCCGGGCCACCTCATTACGAGGTCTGCTGCGGGTCCCGCTCAGGACACCTGGCCAGACCTATGGGGCTCAAATGGGATGGGGATTAATTTTTACCGGAGCCCAGAAAAGGGCAATTACCTGGTCCGCCAAGGTAGGCATGGCCCGGTTATTGCCCTTTTCTGGGCCCCAGTAAAAAATTATTACCGGCGGCAGCCGTCCCTTAATAAGGGCACGGGTACCGCTAGGGTCGTAATGAGGCCCAATATCTTTAGAACAAACTAGCGACAACTTTACAGATGACAAACTTCTACTACACACATACAAAAAAGAAATACTAAAGGTTAAAAGCACATCTGCTGAAGTTCCAAACCATGTGTGTGTGTTGCTGCAGGACTTTTTTATAAGAATAGCACAAAAACTGTAGACATGGGGCCTCATTCCGAGTATGGCGGTAAGGGATAGCGGCCACCGGTAACGAGACCGGTGGCGGTAATCCCTTACCGCCATACTCCGAGTTCCCTTTGCACCCTCGCCCTTAACGCCTGCTTTGAGCAGGTGTTAAAGCGAGGGCGCAAAGGGGCCTCCAAGCCAATAACGGTGACCGTAATGAACGGTCACCGTTATTTGCATCTTCCCCATTCCCATTGAGCCCTATGGGGGCTCATTTGGGAATGGGGAAGAGCCTTGGTGAATGGGGAATTACCGCCCCGCCAACCTTGGAATGGGGCGGTGATTCCGCCATCCACCAAGGCGCTGCCGGTCCGGGTACGGCGTCAACCAAGGCGTTATTAGCGCCATTGGTTAGCGCCGTACTCGGAATGAGGCCCATAATGTACTAAATAGAAGACAATGAAGATTGCACGTGGTTCCAATTAGCTCTTTATCTTATAGCAGAAAACAAATACAAAATTACTAACCCCTCACTACTTTACAGATACTGCACTGCAAAACTTGACAACAACCAAATACCTTCACGTGCTATCACTAATAACTTGGAATTATTCCCACTACCAAAACAACTGCAACAGCTTAACTTGTATGAGAACATCATAATTCAAACAGTGCACCCATTTCAAGCAATAATACGCCTTGAAACAAAAACAGCAAAACTACCTCCCTCTGAATTAATGAAAGGTATTTGTGGCAAATTAGTTTATTTGCCATTAGATATCAAAGAAAATGTACACCCTCTGGGAGTGCAACGTCCAATAGATCAATCTTTGATTATCCTAGTAAATGGCGTACCTACAAAAGACAAAAAAATGTGGCGTTAATAGCGCCATTGGTTAGCGCCATACTCGGAATGAGGCCCATAATGTACTAAATAGAAGACAATGAAGATTGCACGTGGTTCCAATTAGCTCTTTATCTTATAGCAGAAAACAAATACAAAATTACTAACCCCTCACTACTTTACAGATACTGCACTGCAAAACTTGACAACAACCGAATACCTTCACGTGCTATCACTAATAACTTGGAATTGTTCCCACTACCAAAACAACTGCAACAGCTTAACTTGTATGAGAACATCATAATTCAAACAGTGCACCCATTTCAAGCAATAATACGCCTTGAAACAAAAACAGCAAAACTACCTCCCTCTGAATTAATGAAAGGTATTTGTGGCAAATTAGTTTATTTGCCATTAGATATCAAAGAAAATGTACACCCTCTGGGAGTGCAACGTCCAATAGATCAATCTTTGATTATCCTAGTAAATGGCGTACCTACAAAAGACAAAAAAATGTGGCAGCAACTAGTGGACTTACATAAAGTTAGAGAAGCCCTGCAATATCTAAAAGATAACAATGAATACTACAAAGAAATAAACATCGAAGAAAACCTGAGGGAAACCACCAAAAAAATTCAAGACTCGTCAGGAACTGGCCAATTTCAACTTCTAGATCCTACTACAGAATCCAATATTTTAGACCATTATACAATTCACCCATTGCACTCTAAAGACACCATCAATGATGCACTGGAAACTTACCAAATGCGACAAGCCAAAGGATCTCCAATCAGCATATGGGAAAAAAGTGTAGAAGCACAAGCCTTTCCTCCACACTTTCCTAATGAAAAAGGAGGAAGGTACGATGAAAGACCTACACAAATAACAGCATCAGAATACCGCTCTTTACGAATGTATTCTGAAGACCGCAGATTCAGACAAAACGTGGAATACATATTCCACCTTCTCTTTGAAAGTGAACTAGCAACACTATGCTAGAGAGTTGCACACACATTGAAATCAGGTACCAATTTTCAACATATATCAGCTAAGCAATTACTACAAAAAGTGCAAGAAAAAGATGAAGTTTTACAATCAAACATTACAAATCTTTTAGCAAACATGCGTGGTAAAAAAGAATACTGATTTGGACGTCACGCGGATGTACACTGTATGATAAGAAACCTTAGTCCACCCACTTGGCATGTGACATTAAGTTGTGCATAATATGCATGGGAATATTTTCACGATTTCCTACGCACAGCAAACAAAAATTAAACTAATTTAGATATGAAAACACCAGGAGATCCTTTAAATGTATCAAGATATTTCCATCATCGCGTCATTGCTATTCTACACTTCACTTGTAATAAAACAATGCCTCCCCTTGGAGAAATGCAACACTTTTTTTGGAGAAAAGAATACCAAGCTAGAGGAGAACCACACATCCACATGCTTTTGTGGATTAAAGATGCTCCTAAATTTGGTCAGGACAGTGATGCCACTGTTTTACAGTTCATTCAGAAATATGTCCCTTGTGAAATCCCTTCACAAATTACACATAGTGACCTACATGCACACATTTTACAATTTCAAAGACACAAATGTGGAAAGCATTGTCATCGCAAATATTAAAAAAAGGGAAGTACTACACCAAGTGCCGCTTTGGTTTCCCTAGACCAGTTTCAACAACCGGTCAAGTGGACAACTTCAGTTAGACATAGGGCCTCATTACGAGTCACCCGGTATGGAAATAACTGTGCGGTAAACCCGCCGCCACTGTTGTTTCCATACCGAGTGATCTCGAGTCCTGCAGGCAGAGGTGCCATTCCCTCCAGGTCTGACCTGGCGGGTTTAACACCGCCCGCCTGCAGGTGGACGTGGAAACACCGGCACCATCACGAGATGGTGCCGGTGTTTCCATGGTCCCCATTCCCATTGAGTCCTGTAGGACTCAATGGGAATGGGGATTCACCGAATTCCGCCTCTGGAATTCCCGGGTCACCGGGGTTGTAATGCCCCGGTAATTCCGGGAATCACGGAGGCGGAATGGTAATACGAGTCCAGGGGTAACCAAGCCGGAAAAACCGTCAGGTTACCGCCGGACTCGTAATGAAGCCCATAGTGTCAAAGGTAAATCACCTAAGAACACATATTGCATTAAAAGAACAGAATGATCAAAATACATCAATGATTACAATGCAATCATTGCCCTCCTATGGAATGCAAATATAGATGTGCAATACATTGCAGACAATTCCACTGCAGTTGCACAATATGTTACAGCCTACTTAACCGAAGCAGAAAAAACAGAGCTCAAAGACCTCTGTGATGATATATCATCTGACAAAACACTGTCACAAAAATTGTACAGCTTAGGCATAAACATGCTCTCCTATAGAGAATGTGGATGCTACGAAGCCACAGACCGTTTAACCGGTTCTGCCTTGTATGGGAAATCTGAAAACATAGTATGGTTAAACCTTGGTCCTGCTAAATACAGAAAAAGAGTTCTCAAATCATATGAAGACATAGAAACAACAGCCAAAAATGATCCCAACAGCCAAGACATTTTGAAAAACAACTTACTGAACACATACTACCCAAACAGAAGTACCACTTTGTAAACCATGTGTCTATTTAACGTAGCCCAAACCGTCACATACAAAAATAATATTAAACCAGATGAGAAGAATGGTAGATACAGATTCGAAAATTGTGAAGGCAGGCTAGTGAAACTTACCAAACAAAGCTTAATTAATCATATGAAATTGTCATTAAAAACACCACAACATAAAGAACTTTATTACATGTCCCAACTACAACTTTTTAAACCATGGAGAAAAGAAGAATATTTACTAGATACCCATGACAGCTATGAAGATGCTTTCAAAGCAAATGAAAGCACTATAACAGATGAAAACTTTACGAAGTACAGAACAATGTTACACAATGAACAGCAACAAGAAGAAGAACTCCAGGTGCAACTAAATGTAGACACTCCTGACAGTCAACCTTCTGTAACAGGAAGCCAAGAACAACTTGGACAGCCACTAATAGCAAAAGAGGCAGAATTAGCTATGACTAAAGTAGAAAACACCATGGGGCCGATTCATGGAACAAATGTGCACCGTAATTTGTGGTGCAAGCGTGAAAAAGTAAGCGCACGCGCACGCGTGCAATTCATGGAAGGCCCTGCGCATGTTTTCCCCGGGATGTGCGCAAAATCCGCGGGTGGCACACACAGGCGCACCCGTCACTGCAACATCCCGAACGCCAGCGAAATCCCACAATGTTAGCGCACACACCAAAAAGGGGGCGGAACACGGGGTGGAACACACAGAATGGGGAACAATGGATGAAAATAAGGGCGTAACTGGGGAAGTACTGCTGGGAAGTACACAGAACGCCCACACACACGCAAACTACACATATTCATGGAATCGAATAGGGGAAACCCACACACGCCAAAAGACACGCACAGGCCTAAACACGTCTGCCACATGAAGGCAGGCAGAAGCTTCCCCGCACAGTATAAAAATGCACACAAACAACAAACACATACATACAGCTACGCTGAATGTCCCATTTCTCGCAGCACTGATCATGGGACACCGCAGTAGGAGAATAGCCAGGCCCCGCATTTATTTTTCCAGGACCAGCCTTTTTGGGACCAGGTCTCTGGCAGGTATAGGTTTCCACCTCATTTCATCCTATACCTGGTCCAGGAGTGGGAGGATGACCTCACATCACCCACCTTTTGCTCCCAAGCACTGAGCCCCTTGGCCCCTTGGAAAGGGTGCTCAATGTACTGCATGTCTTGGCCATTGGGTCATTTCAGCAGACCACTGCCATGGGGGGGGGTCTCACAGCCCCCACCGTCACGCTGCCAGGTGTTGGCAATCATGACTGCGCGACCCTCAGTCCATGCCCAGAACACCCTCAGAAAGGCAGGGTGGCACACTTCTCCAAAGTGCCCGGTGACCTAGATTGCGCTACATCCACCTAGGGTCGCGGAAAATATCCACCGCAACCGCAAGCACTGGCATACCATCAACATGCAGGTAGTATGCGATGCACAGGGGATCATCACCTCTTTCAATGCTAACTATCTTCGGTCCACCCATGACAATTTCATATACAGAATGTCCACCCTGAGCCGGGACCTGGAAGCTGTGAAGCATGGTGACACATGGCTCATTGGAGAGTACAAATGCCTGTGCACAAGCATGCATGTCACACACAGACAAATACACAACCCAAACTAATGACAACCATTATCACCTCCCCACAGTGCCTACCCCCTGAGCACCCACATGATGATGCCAATATGGAACCCCCCCACCCCACCCCAGGTAAGATACAACGCAGCCCATATTGCAACATGGGCCATAGTGGAGCGCACTTTTGGAGTGCTCAAGTCACACTTCTGCTCCCTTGACCGCACTGGCGGCAGCTACTCTATGCAATCCCAGTAGTGTGCACAATGATTGTGGCCGCATGTGTCCTGCACAATGTTGCAACACGGCGGGGTGTACCGGTGGAGATGGTGGTGCCCTCACATCCCCAACCACACGAACAGGCGCACAGCACATGGAAGGGGAAAGGGCACGTGGAGGCCGTCCAACTGAGGCGCCCCTCACCTTTTGTGGCCTCCCAACCATGGCACAGATGTACTAGTACCAATGGGAGGTGCACACAACAATTGTCCTGGGCAACTTGGGTGAGGGGGGCAAGGTACGTGATACAAACAGCACCCCTGTGCTCCTGCAAGGCTGCCTGTGGCCCCTTAGGAAAAATGATGGGTCACGTAACGCTCAGGGATCCCAAAAAAAGCATGAAAAAGAGATACACGACCCCTGTAGCCCACGTGCTTGTAAAAAAACACACGCAGTACGCTGTGGCAGCCAGGAACACAATAAATGCGTGTGTGATCAACACGCGGGCTAGTATGACCGAAAAAAGGGGTACGCGACAAACAGGGACACCCGCTGTGGGAAAAATAGCATGCGCGACTCACCGTCTGCCTTGCGTGTAGAAGAAGAATGCATAGGCAACACCCCCGGCAAAAGAAGATTTACGCACTGTAGCCGCTGTGAAGTAATCGCATGTGAACCCCAACATCTGGAAAACACATGCACCGCTCTCCACGAAAAGCACATACAGAGCGATGGAAACCCACATGGGACCTTTAACCTGTGCCGAGGGAAATGCCTGTGCGCATGTTACGTCACCTATGCGCTTACGCGCTAAGGGCCTTTCCTCGGAATTCACGCAAACGTACTGTTTTTCATGTGCCAAATCACTCCGTATCAAGCTGGCCACGTGACAACACACGGAAGACCACGCTCCTGCCCAGAAGGCCAAATTACTGCCCCCCAGAGCCCTGAGCAGCCTCCCACGAGCCATCTGCTGCTGCCTGCCTGCTGCCACCGTGCCCTGCCATTTGGTGCCTGCACATCTGCCATGTGCAGGGGTCCAGTTGCTGTGACCACCCCTGCTGGAACGGAGGACTCACGACTGGTGTTCCATCACTCCACATCCCAGCCCCAGGACCCAGTTGCCCACCCACACCTGCCACGGGGGTTGCCATGTCCGACACAACACCATCCGGCACCAGTGGCAACCCCCCAGCAGAGAGGCAGAGGGTTACCAGCTTCAGTGAAAAGGAAGTTGGTATCCTGGTGGAGCAAGTTCTGGGGCATTATGATGCCCTCTTTACACCATTGCGCGCCAACAAGGAAGGACGGAAGAGGATCTGGAAGAACATAGTGGGTGCCATCAACGTGGAGGGGGTGGCATCCCGTGACATCAAACACGTCCAGAAGCATTGGGAGGAATACAAGTCCAGGACCATCAAGAAGGCCCAGTGCCTCATGGATGCAGCTGATGCAGTGGGGCGCCGGGTCCAGCTTACCACCCAGCAGATGAGGGTCCTGGAGCACATTCGCCCATGCTTCACCACAAGATCCTCAGGATGCAGGCCCGTCTGGAGTCGAGCGCTAAGTGCCCATGCATTCACGTTTAAAATAGTGCCTGTTGCAGTGTGGTGGTAGTTAGCTACTTAGCTGCATGTGTGACATGGGTCATGTATGGATGTGTGTGTGCAGGTACATGATGGTGCTGCATGTGAGTCCAGTCAGGCATGACCCACATGGATGGTGTATGTGCTACAATGCATCATGCGGTGCAGCATGCGGAATGCACACATGTATGCATGCCTGTGTCTGTACTTTGACATGCTTGCGGTTTGAGAGATGTGTGCTGATGTCATGGACATGCATGGTGTACATGTCTGTGTGTCTGAGTTATGTGTGCGCCATGGATGCATGACACATGTCTGTGACGATGTGTTGATTCACTGATACAGCCTAGTCATCCTTGTATCCACTGTGTCTGTAGGTATACGGGGCCAGATGCATGACCCTCCGGTGATGCATGTGCATTTGATCAGCATGTCCCATGATGCATGTGAGTTTCAGCCCACCATTGGATGTTTCTACGGTGCCTTGGACATGGATGCAAATGTTTGTTGCATATGCCATGCCTGTTCGGGCATGTGTGTTTCCTGCACTGACCCATGTGTTGTGGAGGGACATGATGGAAGTGATGTTTGACAGTGCCACTCATGTGCTATTGCTTTCTGTCTAGGGGGCTATTGTACAGTACCCTGATGCTTGTGTTCAATGTCTGCCAGGTTGGTGGTGTGTGCGGAGGAGGAGGAAGCCGCTACAGAGCCGCACATGGGGCCTGGTGGGGTGGTACCACTGGTGCAAGTGGTGCAGGGCAGGGGCAGGAGGCAGCACAGGTCGCGCGGAGGGGCCTGTGCATGTCACTGTACCTGACACTGTGACTGCATCACCATGCACCAGCAGGGATGCCCCGTCCCAGGCCCGTTCGTAGGTAGGGGGGAGGTCCACGTCATCTGGCACTCCTCTACCCGACAGCCCGATTTCTTCTTTTCAAATACATGTATTTACACAGAGAATGATTTTCTCTATTTCTAGCATACACTGTCACCATTCCTAAATCACAAGGTCTTACCCTAGATAAAGCATTGATAGATATTGGTAGCACAGTGTTTAAAGAAGGCATGAGCTATGTAGCACTATCATGCTTACGTACACTTGATGGACTATTTCTAGTCAACTTTGATGCAAGTAAAGTAAACAGTGACATTCCTTGCATTCTAGAATACAATAGACTGCGTGCACTCTACGCCCCCATCTCAAAACCTATATTGTTTTTCAAAAAGCAAAAGTTTGTAAAAGAAAACTATTTCAGACTCAAATTATGCAGGGTCTCAGAGCAATACCTCCAAAGAAATTAAAAGAAGCTAATACTTCATCAATGACCACAACCAAAGAAGGATCTAGTGCACAAACAAAACCAACTACCTCTTCAAAGAAGCAACGCACACTCTGAACAAATGACTTCGACACAGAATTGTCAGGTCCATTCAAATTTCCAAATACAACTGGTGTAAATTGCTACGCAAATGTAACAATACATATTGTATTCCAATTGCCACCAATTATTGACAACATTTATTTACACAGTACAGACCAATTGTGTTTGCAAATGTTAGTCCTTCACAGAAATGCAACCAACAATCCTGACAACACTTACAGTGTTTCTGGAATAAGGCAGGAATTGGACTACTGTGCTGGATCGGTCAAATTCACTATAAACTCACAAGAAGATTCACGAGAATTTCTAATGTACTTACTATTAGTACTGGAAAACAAAAACATACCTATAAATTAAATCTTCCAGATTTCATACATGTGGAACATACATGCACTCTCTGCAGCCATGTGGCACAGGAACAAGTCCCTAATGAACGCTTCGTGTATGTATCCATACCTAAATGTGAATCCATTCCATTTCAGCAACTTGTACAAAATGCAAACCATGGCAGATTATGTACTTCCTGCAATTCAGATAATCGGTCCACCTTACAAATACAGACACATAGTAAATATGTAATAGTAATGCTTTTACATTACAATGCAGATGGTACCAAAAAAGACCTGCAAGCTAACTGGATTCACACATGGTCAATTATCACTTGGTACGAAAACCTTCAAAACAATAGGAATAATCTACCATGCAGGAGCCAGAACCAATGCAGGCCACTACACTGCATATATAAAAAAGAAATGTGGATGGTTTGAATGTAATGATACTACCATTACTCTAAAACAAAGATTACCAGAAAATCTTGTTACCGCTTATTTAATATTCTTAAAACCAAAATTTTATAGCTAATCTGTGCATAAACATTAACACAACTTCAATTTCAAAACTATAAACAGTTAGAATACGCCAACAGGTATCTAACTGCCCCAAGATTGTGCAACAAGCAAACAGATAAATGAATACCACTAAAATGTAACAAGAAATAAACAGTTAGAATACGCCAATAGGTATCTAACTGCCCCAAAATTCAGCAACAAGCAAACCTATAAATAAATACCACTAACATCAAACAAAAAATATACAGTTAGAATATAACTGCCCCAAAAATCTACAACAACCCAACAGATAGATGAATAGCATGAAACTAGATATAAGCAATTAGAATACGCCGACAGGTATCTAACTGCCCCAAAAATCTGCAAAAAGCCAACAGATAGAAGATTAGCAAGAATCAAGAAATACCCACTGAAAACAATGAAATAAATATATTGTACCACAACATAAAAAGTTTTTTTTTTTATCCAGCATGGACTTCTTTCCCACAGACACAATTATTTAATAAACAAACACAGAAACTGAGCAAATTGCACAGTACACTGGTTTGAACTATAGTACTTCTAAAGTACTAAATATGAGCGTCGAAAAAATACAGACATGTCTATAATGCAATGCAATAACTCATTATGAACTACCTACACTAACATATGATCTTTTCTTTTATCACAGAAATTGAAAAGGAATGTCTGCTCCAATTACCCATGTCATGAAAAACCTGCATACAACCACAAAAAGTCAAACAGTAAGTATATAATAAATGGACTCACAAACACTGCGGCATAACACACCAATTCAAGCAAACATCTAACCATAGACCACAATCCAAAATGTTTACTTCCATGGGTATCTCATTCTGCAGTGCTTGTTACCAAACTCTACAATCTTAACTGCATAGCCTAGCCAAAACTTTACATACAGTCTCTATAAATGAAACAGTACACAAACCTTTGGGTTTTGGATATTTGATGGGTGTTTGATTCTATGAGTGTGTTATGCTGCGGTGGTTGTGGCCAGGGCCTAGAGTGTTGGGTGCATGGCCGAAGCACCCAAGACTCTAGGCCCTGGCCACAACCACCGCAGCATAACACACCAATGCTACCAAACATTTTCACTGTGGCATGTGGAGTGCTTATAGGGGATATTAATTACAATCAATGTTCTACTAACAACTCAAAACCAACATGATACTAAAGTAAAATAACTAGTTGTGAGCCCAGTGTTTGGTATGTCCGTGGACAGCCGCGATGACCGCGGACGCCGCAAACACATCAAGAGCTCCTGCCACCTAAATAAGGACAGCATTTGACCCATCTCTTAAACATCCCTTTAACAATGTTTTTTCATTGAATTTCATAGGTTTTTAGTAGTGCAACTTAACCATAACGTCCCCTTAACAAAGTGTTTTCATTGAATTTCATAGGTTTTTATGAGTCCAATTTAACCATAACGTCCCTTTAACAACGTTTTTTCAGTCAATTTCATAGGTTTTTATTAGTGCAGCTTAACCATAACATCCCCTTAACAAAGTTTTTTCATTTAATTTCATAGGTTTTATGAGTGCAACTTAACCATAACGTCCCCTTAACCAAGTTTTTTTCATTGAATATATATATATTCAATAATAAAAAACTTTGTTAAGGGGACGTTATGGTTAAGTTGCCCTACCAAAAACCTGTGCACTTCACTAAAAAAACTTTTCAAACGTGCCATTATGGTTCAAAGTAAAACTGAAAAACCCCTGAAATTCGCCAGTAATGGTAGGCTAAGCGACCATAACTGCCTGCAGCACTGTCCTCTGCTAACACTAACACCCAGGACATGAAAGATGGCATCACAAATGCCATTAATAACATCACTGATGACATCACATGTTATGGTAAGCTAAGCAACCATAACTCGCGCCACCACCGTGCACTGCGAAGACTAACACCCAGGAAATCAAAGATGACATCACAAATGTCATTGATGACATCACTGGGGTCTGTATATGTAACCCTACAGTCCCTCGCCCCTTTTTTTCTGCACATAGCACTTGCTGGCTGCACCACCTATCTTGGTTGCTTTTATTATTTATTTATTTATTATTTATTTTTATTCCTTTGCTCAGCACTTTCCACATCTCCAGCCCTCCCATGCACATTCCCCTTTCCCTCTCCCATGAACTTGAGCGTTCTCAATGTCGCTGGGCTCAGTAAGAGCGTTGTTTTTGTTCTCCCTTGTTCCCCTCCCTTGCCTCTTCGCGCTCTGAAACACTTGTGTACTAGCGCGATACGAATAAAATATCTATATATATATATATATATATATTCACTGACAAAAACCTTTTTAAAGGGACGTTATGGTTAAGTTGCACTAGTAAACACCTATGCAATTCACGCACAAAAACATTGTTAAAGGGACGTTATGGGTAAGTTCCACTACTAAAGCCCTATGCAATTCACTGAGAAAACACCTTCTTAAAGGGACGCTATGTTTCAGTTGCCCTCGGGAAAACCTATCAAATTCAGTGCAACAAGTCCTTGGTAGGAACATTACACTTTCTTTGTACTAATAACAACCTATCCATATTATGGTTACAAGTAAAACCAAAAAAACCCAGAAATTCACCAGTTATGGTAACCTAAGCAACCCTAACTTGCGCCGCCATTGTGCACTGCTAAGACTAACACCAATGAGATCAAAGATGACATTACAAATATCATTGATGACATCACTGATGACATCAGATCTGCATTTAGTTTTCATGAAAATCCTCCAGTGGAACTTACCCATAATGTCCCTTTAACAATGTTTTTTGTGCATGAATTGCATAGGTGTGTAATAATGCAACTTAACCATAGCGTCCGTTTATCAAGGTTGTTAGTCAGTGAATTTCATAGGTTTTTATTAGTGATACTAAAGCATAATGTTCCTTCAGCAACATTTTTTCAGTGAATTGCATAGGTGCTTTGCAGGATACCCTTACTTTTTGACGATGTACTGTGCAAGATACTGAACCTGTGGACACCATGTTACTGCACACAGCCGTCTCAGAGTATGTGTCCAGTCGTGGACATCGGTTGGTATCCAACCTGTTCAGAAAGGCAGGGCCTCTCCTACATATTTATTTATTTATTTATTCACATTTATAAAGCGTGCAGCAGCCCAAAGGCATTGTGGCGCTTGTTACAAACAGAATGCTTAGTTACAAGGCACAATGAATATTTACAATAGGAAAATAAAAACAAGTGGAGAGTGAAGGGGAGAGGGGAAGTGGGAAAGAAGGAGGAAGTGTTTTCAGTTAAAGAGTGGGGTTTTTAGCATTTTCCCGGAAGGCTGTGAGGGAGGTATCAGCTCTGAGAGCAATGGGTAGGACGTTCCAGAGTTTGGGGGCTATATAAGGGAATCCAATCCCACCTGCTTTAGCCCTATTAATGTGGGGAATGTGTAGTTGGCTAGAGTAGCAGGTTCTTGTGGGCCGTGTGGAGGTAGTTCTTCAGATGGTTTCTGATAAGTATGAAGGGGCTGAGAGGGTTAGACACTTGTGTGTGAGGATTTTGAAGATTATACAATCTCTTACAAGAAGCCAGTGTGCTGCCTGCCTAGCTTGTGTGATGTGGTCTCTTTTGGGAAAACTTAGAGCAGCTCTAAGAGCATTATTTTGTGCGATTTGGAATCTGCTTATGTTTTTTGCCGAAGTGCCAACTAGGAGGGCATTACAATAGTCTAGTTTAGCCCCGATGGTGGCTCTGGCTATTGATAGGCAGTTAGGGTTGGACAAGTAGGGTTTTACTGCATTTATAAGTTTGGTGGTGTGAGCGGAGGCTGAGGCGATGGCGCTGACTTGCCTGGTCAAAAGGGCTTTGGCGTCTTGGTCAAAGGAGCCGGAGAGTGGTAGGAGTACTTGTGTATCGTCTGCATAATTTGTGTAGGATATGCCAAGTGCATCCAGTTTGTCAAAGAGCGATTTGGTGAACAGGTTGTAGAGCATGGGGGCTGTGCAGGAGCCCTGGGGGACTCCACAGTGGATAGTGGTGGGAGCCGCACTGGCCTGGTTAGAGAAGACCTTCATAGCTCTATCTTCCAGAAATGATGTAATCCATGAGGAAGCTGCTTTGGAGAACTTTGCGGCGTGGGAGAGATGTGATGTGAGGACCTTGTGATGCACGAGAGCAAAGGCAGCCGAGAGGTCCAGGAGTAAAAGGAGTGCTGGCTTACCTTTGTCCATGATATGTGTGATTTGATTTTTAAGGTCTACAAAGGCAGTTTCTGTGCTGTGGCCTTTACGGAATCATGATTGTCGTTTCCCTAGGATAGAGGTAGATTCAAGGAAGTGTTGAATCTGGTTGTGGGCCGCTTTATTCAAGATTTTTAAGAGGAACGGGACGGTGGTTATGGGCTGGTAGTTATTGAGCGAGGCAGGGTCTAGTGTGTGTGTTTTTTAAGAGGGGGCGTATCCATGCTTCTTTGAGGCTAGCCGGGACAGTGCCTGTTTTGAATGAGGCATTGATGAAGGCTGTTATGAGAGGGTCAAGGGAGTCGGCACATTCTTTGATGATATTAGGTGGACAAATGTCACCTTTGCACAAAGAGGGTTTGAGGTGTGTAGGAGGTTGACGACTTCTGGCTCTGTGACATCACGGAATGAGAATAACAAATCCTTAGAGTCCCTGGTGTCAGGTACTGGCTGTGGAGGCAGGTTTTGGTGAGGTAAGGCTTTATAGTGCTTCTGAATTTTAGTTTGGAGTAGGTAAATTTTGCTGAGCATTGCAGTTTGTATACTTGAACACCAAGCTTCATCTTTAAGGATTTCCTCTGGGTTAGTGGGCGGGGAGATGAGTTGATTAAAAAAAGGGAACATTTCTTTGGTTTGGGAGTTAGCTTTAGCGATTCATGAGTTGAAGGAGTTTGATTTGGCTTTAGTAATGGCTTCCTTGTATTGGGCAGAGATCTGTTTGAAGCTTTCCTTGGTCTGGTCAACTGGGTTGGCTTGCCAGTTGTTTAATGCATCTCGTTTGCTCGTGCAAAGAGCCTGTAGTTCCTGAGTCAACCATGAGTTCGAATGTAGAGAGTTTTTTTCATTTTTGCATTCGATCAGGGCTATGGCGTCAATAGCTTTAGTGAGGGTGTCTGTGTAAATGGCCGCCAATGTGTTAGGGTCATTGGAGAAGGGGGGTGAAAGTTCTGGGACTTCCAGGTGGGGACAGAGGTTTTCCTTGTTAAGTTTTTTGGAGCTTCTTACCTGAGCAGGAGGCGCATAGTTGAGGGCTTTTGTAGGTGCGATAGTGGGGATAGTGAATTGGATACAGTTGTGGCCAGTCCACGGGTAGGCAACGTTGGAAGTTATGGTGGAAGAACAGTTGTGATCAGCAACCCAATCCAGTGTGTAGCCTTTGCCGTATGTTGGGCTAGTGACTTTCTGTGTGAACCCTGGGTCGTTCAGTTCATGGCAGAGGCGGCTTTATCTTTGGGATCGTTGAGACCCAAGTTCAAGTCAGCAAGGAGAACGGTTTTAGTGGAGAGTTTGATATTGTCGCTAAGTAGGTGGATAAGGTGTCCTTGGAAATCTGAGGGTAGGCCAGGGGGCCAATATATAATGTGTATGTTAATGGTGCAGTTGGGGGACATGGATAATTTGGCAGATATAATGTCAGCGTTGCCATCCCTGGCCGATTATTTAATCTCAGAGATAGAGCATCTTTAGTGATTAGAGCAACTCCTCCTCCTAACCGAAGTGGTCTATCCTGTCTGAGGATGGAGTATCCAGGTGATAGGGCTAGTGCAATGGCTGGGCCCAATGCCTCGTGCAGCCAGGTTTCGGTGATGGCCAATAAGTCAAGGTCATGGCTAGTTAGGAGATCGTTGATTTCAAAGGCATGAGCGGGAAGGGAGCGAGCATTTAGCAGTGCACATTTGAGAGGGGAGGTGATGTACTTTTCTTCGCATGGTGTGTAGATGGCGGGGCTGTGGTAGGAATGATAGTGCGTATATTGGTAGGTTTGGTGGTTGGGGTGGCAGACAGAAAAGGGGGTTGTGATTCCAGGAAGGCAGTGCCAGTGTAGTGAGAGGTGTGTGCGGGAGATGAGTGAGTGCCCAACCTAATGTTCCTGATAGCTGTGAGTGTGGGAAGGCTACGGTGCTAAAGAGGTATGGTGCGGGCCCTAAGTCTCATAAGTTGAGCGACTGGGTCGGCTGGATGAGCCAAGGGGGATGAGGCAGTCACTGTCGAAACAGTGAGGTGCCTGAGGGGGGTCATATGTGTATCAGTGTCATGTGATAAGTAGGACTCAGTAATGATGCTGCAGTGCCGAGGCAGAGTCCAAAAGGGGAGGGTTGGGTTAGCGGTCAATAGCTTTGGTAGGGCTATGGGGAGGAGGGTGGTGAAGGCGGTCACTATGGCTACAGTGAGGTGCCAAGTTAGTGTGGTGAGGCGTGTGCTCATGTGTGTAGAGAGGTGAGCGGCCAGTATATGTGGGGAAGGGTGCCTGTGAGCCTTGGGCAGCATGGTCGGAGGGTGATCAGAATGTAGTCAGTTGCACTTGCAGCATGCAGATGCAATAGCAGTGGCAGGTACAGTAGCAGTGGGCATAAGCAAAATTAGAGCAGTCAAGATAGTAGTAGGCAGATACAATAATAATGACAGTCACAGTAGCAGTATGGAGGTGTAGTATTAGTGCAGTGACTATAGAGGTGGGCAGATACAGTGTTAATACAGAATTAAAGGCAATAACGCTCCAAATGGCCTCGGTACTTAGTACTGGTGTAACAATGGTTGTAATTTAAACATTCAGATAACCTGGGTACCTGGTACCGGCGTACCAATAGTAGCAATTTAATCATTCAGATGACCTGGGTACCTGGTACCGGCGTAACAATGGTAGCAATTTAAACATGCAAGATGACATGGGTACATAGTACTGGCGTAGTAAATATAATTTATAACATGTGTACCTGATACCTGAGTGGCGAGGGTATAGCGAAAAGCACTCAGAAAGTCATAGGCAAGGTGTACCAGGTAATGGAGTAGCTGGGCAGCAGAGTAGTGGAGGCCAGCATCAGGATGTTAGAGAAAATAGAAGTTTGTGGTGGTGGCTGGTATCAGCGAGGCCATGACAGATACAAGCAGCTACAGGGTTAATGGGCCACACCTAGTGATGTTCAAGCAGCATTGTGTAAATGTTAGTAGGTGCCGGGCGTGAGCCCATGGTGTGTGGTATCCGGCACCACTAGATGCGGAATGAAACCAAGGATGGCAGCGGGCTTGATGGAGGCCAAGTATGTGAATTTGCAGCAGTCAGAGCAAATAGCAGCACAACTGCGAGTTGGCGGTATCGCAAGTTAGGAAGGCGGCCGAGGAGTAGCTGTACATTTGCAAAGTTAGATAGGCTATAAGTAGAGCAGGATTTGCGAGATCCTGTATGCTGGTGAGAGTATGAGCAGAAATCAATCAATGTGCTATAGAAAAACAGACGTATCGTACTCACATATGTAGGCGAGTGTTAGAGACAGCAGCGTGTCCTGCCGACGGCCACGCACGACAGGCACAGACAGGCTCCAGCCTTTTGAGGTGGGCCTTCTGAGGGAGGTTCCGGCTCGCGCCTTCCGGTGCTTCTGGGTGGTACCATTCAGCAAACACAAGGAAAATAAGGAAGCAGCAGCATGTACATGCATTGCAAGGTAAAATAGAGTAGGACTACAAACTGTGTACTTATGAAGCAAACAGCACATAGGCATAGGGACTGCACCATAACGGTTTACACCAACAACAGAAGTGACGTCTCCCTTCAACAATCTTACTGCACTGCTACTGTGCATGGGAACAAAGAACGAATGCCCAGAGTAAGGACGGGAAAGTACTAAGACCAGAACATCACTGCAACGTAGCAAGCACAGTACATTTTGTCTGATAATTGCGCAGGTGGTGCAGTATACAATGGTACAGAGCCAGAACATTTTGTTTTTTGTACGGCGCAATGGCAAGCACCTTACAGCGAGTATGCAGTGACTTATGATAGTAACCCCATTGGTACGCACAGTAGTGTGAAATGTAATTTATGCAGTACATATTGCTTCATGTACACCTAACACATTTTCCTTTCTGTAAGAGAACATATTGGAAAGGAAAGCAAGGCAGCACAAGCGGCACCCCTTGCACAACAGCATACGGGCATAAAAAGGGAAAGAAAATCTGTAAATAGCTAAATGGACAGCCTGGAAGCCAAAGTGGAAAAATTGGGGAACAATTGTGCCGCCTGAAGAGATTGCGTACAAGGGTATATTATGGACCAAGTAAAACAGCACTGGCAGACCTGCATGTGTACCCCTTTCACATGGCTCAGCCCGCCATCCCCTCAAAATCTGTGTGATGGGAGATGTTACAGTGATACCTCCATCTCTTCCTCACCTCACAACCAACTTGTGCAAATCCCCAATTCCCCACTATAAGTATCCACTTGTGCTACCCCTTCCCCACCCCTTCCCTTTCCTAATGGTGTGTATGAATGTGTGCAAGTAAACGTTGATAATGAAATTGTTGTTGAGTGTATATGTGGTATTGGCTTTTTTTTTTAAATGCCGTTATGACTAAGCGGTGCACAGTCCTAGTAGGAATGCACGGAATTAAGCAAGAGGGAGGTGTCCTACGCACATCGCACCTGCCCGGCCTATCCGCAATGAAAATAGAGGCATCCGTACAATGCCACTACGATCTGCAAGTTGGCATCTTGTACTCCACCAACAATTACGTGTGGGAGCGGAAGTTTCGTTGTTGTGCAAGTGCATGCATGTGTATCTGTGCCTCTGTGTTCTGGTAACACCACCACTTTTCAGCATATGCAAATGAACTTTAATGTGTTTAAGCCACCCACCCACATCCTACAGGTAGCTATACACATAAACATCCCACCTGCTTCACCTTGTAAATACCCATCGTCTCCCAAAATGGTCGGCGCACGTGTGTCGCACTATTAATCAGTACAGAAGTGGCATCGGTGTGCATTGGAAACCTTCTGCCCCAAAACCCATCCTGCGGACAGCCATCCCAAGGGAGAACAGTGGTGACATCACAAGGCTACCGCACCCACGCTGCGAGTGGGCCCTTATTTAGGGGACACAATCAGGACCCTCGGACAGCGGAATAGTAGTGTTGTACAATGAACAGAGTATTTTTCGGAATGTACACACTTATAATCATGCCACAATGTGCCATTACACATTTATATATGTTTTTGAACAATGCAGGCCTGTCGGGGGCAAGGTCTCCACAGCAGCCCTACAAAAGGCTGCACCCCAAAGCTGCTCCGCAATCTGTTTGTAGCTTTTCAGAACAGAGTAGTAGGCCACATAGGTTTGACCTGTAATTGATGTTGGACGGAATCTGCTGTGCTACACTGCCTTTGCAAGTACTGGGACCAAGTCAGCCCGGCTCTAGGCACAGTAATGGAGAAAAGTATTAATGGGCCTTCCTGTGAACCACACCCTCAGGTGTGATAGTCCTCTCTGTCCCATTCCCATGGGTAGCATGCTGGAAACGGTACTATGTGGCACGTGCGTTTCCCCAAGTAAGGCGAGGGCTGTGCCCCAATAAAGCAGAAACATTCCTTCTTCCCTTTCCACTTCCTTCTTTGCAGCATGCCGTCATTGGGTACTGTTAGAATATTCCACATGCATCCACCAATCACATTGAAGAGCTCTCCATGTAACAGTATCAGTTCTGTACAGCAGTCCTCTGCGTACACACCACACCCAGAAACGGTATTGTGCAATACCTCAGCCGGCACAGTTCTGTTTCCATGGCCATCCTCAAAATCCCCAGATGTAGATTTCGTGCTGCGTGCGGGTGTGGGGGAATAAATTACAACCAGTTTAGGGGATTTCGTTTTTCGGGGCGGCTCTGAAAAGAGCCTTTTTTTTTGCAGCTGCCTCTAGTGAAACACCTTCTTTTCAGTTTTTATTTGATTTGGTGTTTTCGTGTGCTCACAATGTTACAGTAAACTCTTCACCGTATCCTGTAGACGGGCAAACAAAACAGCATTACCAAGGGGCGACAACGAAATGCCATTTGGTTGAAAAAACTCTGCATTTCCACACCTAATGAGGTAATTGTTGCAGAAGAACATCCCACGAGCAGACAAAAAAGTATACACGCTTATGTTGATGAGACACCTTCCAACCTCTGGCTCGGAACAACTTCCAGGAGCATTGTCCCATACTCTTCTTGGTGTTATGGATGAGAAAAGCACCTTGGCAGTGGGAAAAAGCCTCTTCACTACATTGAGCAACCTCTTCAGTCGATGTTACAAACCTAAACAAGCCACGTAACCCATATGCATGCTGCCGTAGTGGATGACGATAACATCAGCAGTAGCAAAAGTGGCCAGGTCTTTGCAAAGTGCATGCATATCGGAGAAACTGCGCTCATAGACAGTGTTCCACAATGCGGTCACTCCTTCCAAACCGAAATTGCCATCAAAGTGTCTTTCCAGGGCATACTTGTGCAGATCTATCACAAAGGCATTACCCAAAGTCAACACAATACGTTTCGCCATGTCAGCCAGCCTCACTATGCAGAGTAATGTAGAACAGTATGAGCACCCGCTCCTGCGAACCACACCCACATTACCTGATTGGATAATCCCCACAGTCCCATGTCCATTGGCCAGCATGGAAAGAAGTGCAGAATGTGGCACGTGCGCTTCCCAGAGTACTGCGCGGGCCACGCCACACTAAAGCAGGAGCAGTCCTTCTTCCCTTTCCACAATTATTTCTCCACCACTACCTCACTGGGCACGAGTAAATAGTCACACACACATCCACCAATGCCATCTAAGACATTAGCATCTAACACTGGTAGTTCTGCGCAGCACTTCATATGTACCATTACAAATTTAGCCTGCAAGTGACCTGTCATTCGAAAGCACGTCTAGTAGAAAGTTCTGTAAAAGATTGCAAGATGTGTGCATCCACATTCATCCACATGAGCACCCATCGCCACAAAATGGAGGTATGAAAACCTTTTCTGCAGTATGTTTACAACTGTGTTATACGTGCCTCTGCACAAGGTATCTGGCAGTGAGCGTCCATTACGTTCTTTAAAAGCATACTGTTTTTTTACCATCCCCTGCCATCAAGTGGCACTTCAGTGTTATGTGCTTGCAACGTTTTCATTTACCCATATCATACATTGTAATAGCGAAACAGGAACTGTCTGCTTTCCATCCTACAATGCTAACAACTGTTTTCCCCACTAACTCATCTTCTACATAAATTGTAAAAATATGCCACCAAATGCAGCACTGCATCTATCTTACCAGCCTAAGGCAAGGTCCCAAAAGGTCACTGTCTGTATAGCTGTGCTTCTGTCTAGTCTGGACTATTGAAACAGGCTCTTTTTAAATCTGGCCGCTTCTACTCTCCGCCCTCTGCAACGCATCCAGAAGAGGACTACGCAACTTGACCTTGGCCTCAAGCCCATGGATGGTATGTCTCCTACACTGAAATGTCTGCAATAGCTCCCAGTGGCTGCAAGGAAAAGGTGAAAACCCTCTGCATTATGCACAAGGCCTTCTGGGCCATTGGACCTCAATACCTTCAACTGTCACTTCCTATATATCTCCCTGCTCGACCTCTTCCCTCATCCGCCTCCAACTCCCTCAGGGTAAGTCGCTTCTGCAAGCAACCAGTTGGTGATAGATGTCTTTTTTCGGCTGAGGCCTCCCTCTGCAACAGCCTCCTCGCTCCCTGAAACTTGAGGAGAATCATCTCTGGGTCCGGAAGCACCTCAAGGTCTTTCTCTTTGCGTCTGCTTTTTCTCT
The DNA here is from genome assembly GCF_040938575.1 of Ambystoma mexicanum. Taxonomy (NCBI): domain Eukaryota; kingdom Metazoa; phylum Chordata; class Amphibia; order Caudata; family Ambystomatidae; genus Ambystoma; species Ambystoma mexicanum. The sequence continues at coordinate 1,313,237,565 of NC_090930.1, read as the reverse complement.
GTGTGATGCAGGCCTTGGCATTTGGGCGCATGGCCTACGGGCTACGGCCTACACCCTTTGGCAATGCCCCGAATAGTCTAGGCCTTGGCCACATCCACCGCCACATTACAGTTTTGACTGCATCTCAGCCTTCAAAATCATCCAGACCGGCACCCGTCACGCCTTTGACCATGCACGCAAGAGTCTACTGCTTGCCCACACCCATCATAACATAATGGAGCCATGCGTGCAAACATGTGCCCAGAAACTACAATCCACAAACGTAACATAGGCAGCAGCACTTATACCCAACCCCAGAACCATAACACAACAATGCATGCAAATATGTAACAGTTAGCAGATTCCACAAACATACCACTGCCTCTGCCCCCCCTACCCACTTCCATTCACAATGCATTATGTCACGGACAACCGAACCACACAATCTTCACAACATTGGGCCTACTCCCAGAAAGCTACAGAAACCAGAATATCCAAGCGCATAGAAGATTCACTTCAACCATACCCTCTTCTATACTGACAGTGTTCCAACGCGGCACCCAGTGGGCACACTGCAAGACTTTTCACTGCACAATCTCCAGCCGTACACCGAAAAGCATAGGATGTTCTATCAATGACTGCACCCATGGAACCAGCAATATTTGCATGTCAGCGCACTTGCTCCACAACCATTCTGTAAAGGTGACCACCCTCTGACAGATGCAGTGAAAACTGCATTGCTGCAGTGGTTGGACTGAAGGCCTTGCCTTTTGGGTACATGGCCTACGGCCTATGGCCTTTGGCCATGCACCCAATAGTCTAGGCCTTGCCCACACCCACCGTAACATAATCCAGCCATGCATGGCAACATGTCACCAAGTACCACAATCCACACACATACCACAGCCACCGGCACTCCTACCCAACCTCTGCATCGTTATACAGGTATGCATAGAAAGATGCACCTTTTAGCAGAACCTACAAACTTAACACAACCTCTGGCACCCCTACCTACTTTCATTCACATACGATGGTGTTACTGGCAACTGAACCAACCAACAGTATATGCACGGCAGCTGACTTCTGGTGCTCTATCAAGTCTAAAATGTGCTCCACAACCATTCTGTAAAGGTGAGCACCCTCTGACAGATCGAGTCTAAACTTAATTGATGCGGGCAGTGTGGGCAAGGCCTAGACTTTTGGGTGCATGGTCTATGGCGTATGGCCTTTGGCCTTGCACCCATTAGTCTAGGCCTTGCCCACACCCACCACAATGTAATGCAGGCATGCATGGCAACCTGTGCCCAAGTACCACACTCCACACACGTACCACCGCCACCGCCAGTGCTACCCAACCTCCGCACCATAATATAGCTATGCATGGAAACATGCAACAGTTAGCAGAATTCACAAACATAACACAGCATCCGGCACTCATACCCACTGTCATGCGCATAGTATAGCTCCCAGCACTCTATTCAGTACACAAAAGCGATACCTGATACAGCAGTACAGTAGTCAGCATTCCACGCAATGGACACTACGCAATCCTATGCGATATGCAGTTTAACCCGTATCCACTTCTATGCACACACTATTAAAGAATTGCCCCCACTTCACACACTGCAGTATCCATGCACATAGAAGATGCACTTCAACCCTATCCTCTTCTATGCTGACAGTATGACAACATTGCACTCACCATAGACCTGTTCACTCCAGTAGCTGCAGCCGTGGAGTGAACACTGTAGGATGTTCTAATAAGCACCATACCCATGGAAATGGAATGAACAATGTATGCAATGCTGACGAACCACACACAGAAGGCAACAATGTGAAACCTAATTGCAACCACGCCACATAGTTGTCGGTGCAAGGCCTCCATCCGTGCATGGAATGGGCTACGGGCTTACCACACTCAACACACCAGAATACACGCTATCTTACAATGTGCATGTCATGTGCAATACACTCCACTTCAGCAAATGAGCTCCCACCAGTCACCACGGAGACAGGTCTCTGCACCAGCTATCGTGCCGTAACGAGGCCTGCCTGCATGCAGCACACATGGTAGTTGGCTGTGCAGGGACCCGTGCATTGGCGCTGTATGTACAGATACTGCAGCCACATCAACGTCTTCATCCACCTATTGACATCTCAGATGATTCACTTCTCACTCCCCCACCCTTTCCATCCTTCCTTCCCACCGCCACATGGCATAATATAAGTGTTGCAATGCACTCCCTGTCTGCTAGTTAGCTACCACCAGTCATCACAGTAAGAGGTCGCGGCATGACCTATCGTGCCCTAACGAAGGCTGCCTGCATTCACCACACATGGCAGTCGCCTGAGCAGGGACCGGCGAATTGGCGCAGTATGCACAGATATTGCAGGCACACGACCGTCTTCGTCCACCTAATAATCACACAACTCAGATGAACTACTTTTCTCTCCCCACCCTTTCCCTCTCCTCTTCCCACCGCCACATGGCGTACATTCTGGTGGTTGTCAGTCTCTTTCGGCGCAGCACTGTCCTCCGATACACCATGGCGCCGTTTCCCAAAAACTTTGACGCACAGCACGCTTCCCTCCAGCCAACCAGCGGCCGCGTCCAGAGTTCGCTGACAGCACGGCATACTGCAAGCCAAAAAGCATTCGGTCCATGGAGCGAACAGGGAAATGGGTCAGAGGAGCGGAGCCAGATAACACTAATTTTTTGAGACATACATTTCAGTTCTTTGCAACAAAAGTACTGGTCGGAACAAAAGGGGTCTGAACAAAAAATGTTGGGACCCCCTCCTATAACTTTCCCCCTGCACAAAAATTCACCAAACTTGCCGATATAATTCAGAGCGGGCCACATACCTTTTTTGCATAGTTTGGTGAGGATTCCTCCAGGGGGAGCAAAGTTATAAGCTGCCAAAAAAGTGGTCTTCCTATGGGTTTAACAAGTTAACAATAACTACACCCCGCTACCGCGGGCCGTGTAATATATATATATATATATATATATATATATTAATTACACAGCCCACGGTAGCAGGCCCTGTAGTTATGATTAAGTTGCTTATCTCATAGGAAGACCACTTTTTGGCCGGCTTATATCTTCTCTCCCTGTGGACGAATTGGCATAAAACTTTGCAAAGTATATGTCCCGATCTGAATTTTTTTTTTAAGCTAGGTTCGGGTTCGTGGATGGGGGCAAAGGTATAGGGGGGGGTCCCAATTATTTTTTTTTTTCCATAGACTCAATGAACAAAAATTTTGTGGACGCCTACAGGCCAAACCGCTGGATGGATGTTCACCAAATGTGTGGCAGGAGCAGCAGCTTGGTTCGGAAAGCGTGCTTTTGTAATTTTGGTGAAAATCCGTCCAGTCCTTTTTTAGAAACAACTAAAATGTACGACTCAAAAAAATTGTGATATCTGGCTCCGCTCCGTGGTCCCATTTTCCTGTTTGCTCTGCGGTCAAAAGTCTCATTGGCCTGGAGTGTGGCGTGATGTCGGCGAACATTGGACGCGCCCAGTGGTTGGCTGGAGGGAAGTGTGATGTGCATCACAATTTTGGGAAACGCTGCAATGTTGTATCAGAGGATAGTGCAGCGCCGAAAGGGGCTGAAAAACATGGTTTACGGCATCTGGTGGGTGGAAGATGGGATGGAAAGGGTGGTTGAGTGAAAAGCGGTTCATATGATATATTTGTTTAGGTGGAAGAAGATGGTGGTGTGCGAGCGATGTCAGCGACAACTGTGGCAATTCGCAGGCGACTAGCTTCTGTGGTGACTGCAGGGAGGCTCAATTGGGGATGGGGAGTGCATTGCAGATGATATCAATATATTCCCATTGTGTTTTGGGGTTGGGTAGGGGTGTCGGTGGCTGTGTTACGTTTTTGGGTTGCGGAAAGTAGCCACATGTTCCCATGCATGGCTGCATTGCGTTGCAGTGGTTGTGGCCAAGGTCTAGCCTCTTGGGTGCATGGCTGGAGACCATAGGCCTCTGCATGCACCCAAGAGGCTAGGCCTTGGCCACAACCACCACACTGCAATACAGCCATGCATGGGAACAGTGTGATACTGGTATGTGGATTGCACAAATATGTATAAGGAGTGCATTTTCTTTTCCTTCGCTCATTTGGGTAAGTTATTATAACCATACATATACTTGATTCTCAGGTAGCTCCACAGGCGACTGCCTTCTGTAGTGAGTACAGGCAGACTCCATTGGGGGTGGGGAGTGGATTGCAGATGATATGAGGATATTTGCATTTGGTGCACTATGCTGTGTTGTGTGTGCCAAGCCCCTAGTGCCTTGTGTGCATGGCTAGAGGACTTGGACTGAAGAGTCTGCCCACTGGTTGCAAGTAGGTTTCATACTGTTGACTTGTGTGTGTGGTTTGTGCGCAGTGTACACATTGTTGGTTGCATGGGTGTGGTGATTGTTAGCACGTCTTACAGTTTTCCGTCCATGCCTGGAGGTGATGGAGTCAATAGTCCCGCAGAGTGTCCACTGGATGAAGTGTTGCAATACTGTGTGTATAAAAGTGGATAGGGTTCCATTGGATAGTTTATGTGTGTTACGTTGTGCCCATTCGCCAGATGATTGAGAACTTTACTGTATTATGATGTATTGGTTGTCAGTACTTAATACAGTCTTGGGTGCAGGGCCAATGCTCTGAAGATTTTGTGCTTTAGTGAGAAGAAGTACAATAGTATGTGAACGGAAGTGGGTAGGGTGCCGGAGGCTGTGTTATGTTTGCGGGTTCTGGTAACTGGTTATATGTTTGTATGCATGTGTCTATTATGTTGCAGAGGTTCGGTTTGGGTGCCAGTGGCTGTGTTACGTTTGTGGGTTGTAACTGGCCAGATGTTCCCATGCATGGCTGCATTACGATGGGGTGGTTATGGCCAAGGCCTAGCCACTTGGGTGCATGGCTGTAGGCTGTAGGCCTCTGAATGCACCCAAGAGTCTAGGCCTTGGCCACACCCACCCCAATGTAATGCAGCCATGCATGTGAACACTGTGATACTGGTATATGGATTTCCTTTTATTTTTCCTTTGCTCGTTTGGGTAAGTTGTTATAACCATACGTTGCTCCATCGTACACCCTTTCAAATACGCATCTCTCCTGTGGGTGGTCACCATTACAGAATGGTTGTGGAGGACATTTTAGACTTGGTAGAGCACCAGATGTGACCTGAAATGCATGGAATTGCATATGGTGTACGTCATTTGACTTGTTGCCCTTTACGGAGTGACATGCTACCATTTGCGTTTGGTATGGTTTGCCCCTGATCACACCCTTTGCTTTGGGAGTGAAGTAAGATATTGCGACATGACACAAGTTCCTTAGCATCACACATTTAAAATGTGGATAATGTACACAGATACCCACATATATTTGAATGTCTACTTCACATATATGTGTACAAAATGGTTGCCTTATAGAAATGCTTTGAAAGAAAACATATCCCATTACAAAAAAAGGAGCACTTCACAATGACATAACCTTGCGCTATATAATTGGTCATCGACATATGTTCAGAGAAATCAGTATGTTGTTATTCTTTTCCCCCCATCCAGCATGGAAGGTACAGCAGTACTAGAGACACTACTGTGGGAGAAAAATGTTACACTTCACTCTGAAATTTACACTCATAGTTGCCAGACAACATGCTTCACTGCCGCTTCTATTCACTCCGAGTGCACATTTCTTAAAGAACAACAGTGCTTGCTATTATCCCCCTCTGGCCTCTATTGATGGTTATCTGCTGCCATTGCAGAGCAACATCTTCAAATGCTGCACATCCTGGAAGAACTCTGCTACCGCCTTTCTGCTTTAGCGTTCAATTTTCACACAGAAGTGTGAGCTCAGGCCACAAAAGCTTTTAAGCAGGCAGGGGGAGAAGGCAAATTCGGTACGTTTAGAGATCCGCAGAGAATGCCAGAAAATCACCAGACAGAACCATCTATGTGGGTAAGTCCCGCAAAATAGAGGGCGGGTGGCCAACTCAGTATTAGCTTTCTTTTGTGTACTTTTTGAGATGCACAAAGAACACGGTCGGCATTGCCATTCTGTGCTACTGTTATGTATGTAAGTCCCGCAAAATAGAGGGTGGGTTGCCAACTCACTATTAGCTTTCTTTTGTGTACTTTTTGAGATGTGCAAAGAACGCAGTCGGAAATTGCCATTCTGTGCTACTGTTAGGTGTGCATCGCTTGCACTAACTTTACTTGTGGGCGCGGCACAACATCACAACACTCACCTCCATAGCTGGCATTAGTTGTTGACAGTAGTTGCTCAAGCCGTGCACGCCAGATATTTTCATAACGTGCGTGCCCAGCGTAGCCCACCCTGTCATGTGAGGAGCTAGGTCTAGAAACCTGCAACATAAACAGAAGCTCAAGCAGACATGCGCAAACAGAGCGTACAGTAGCGGTCTTGTTGTACACAGTAGTTGCTCAGAGAACATGTGAATAATTTACGAAAAATACTGTGTGATGTTGCAAGTGGTTTTATTTTTTGTACAATGTTCACAAGAAAGTGTAAGCTGCCTGCAACCACTGCTTTTTTCATTTTGCAGATACATTCCAGCGTATAATGCCGTCTGTGCCTTTCTGTACTTTGTCTGGCAAAGTAGCAAAAGGATTAATTTGTGGTCCCTGGTGGTCCGTGTGGGAGAACACGTTTTCTTTGTAAGTTAGGAAAGGTACCAGCTGTTGTCTCTGTGATGTCTTACATCATAAAGGTTTGCAGGTTGCTTCTTATTGCCGGAAACGCAAATGGACATACAGGCACATAGCGGTTGTCCCAGATAATAATGAGCGAAAACACACCGCTTATGCTAATCTTGCAATGATTGCTCCACTACCCGTCTGTTGGGATGTGGAAATGGTGACATGGGCAGTAAGGTGCAAGGTATCTGCGAACAAACAGGAATAAGAATACATTTAAGTAGCCGTTATTAGTGGCAGCGTACAGGACAAGGGTGTCATGCCCCGGCCCTGGAGATACTGGCAGAGATGGAAGTACATGTAGAACTGTATTCTATGGTCTAGTCTTCTTCCAAGATGGCCACCGCCTCTATAAGGGTGGGCGAAGCCATCCTCCCATTGCATTGTACCCGTTTCTCTAGGAGGACGCTCCCTAATTCTCTGTGCTACAGTTTTCTGCCTTTTTGATCTTGCCTAGTATTTTGCCTTTTTCCTATACTCCTTGTGTTCTTGCCTGCTTAACTGTTACGATTCTGCCTTGTTTCCTGTATTCGCGGTTTTGGTCTCTGTGTATACTTCTGTCTCCTGTAAGCCTCTTTACCTTACTGTGCTCCGTTTCTGCCTTGTTAAACTCTTTTTCCGTCCCGCTATACTTCGGTATTGCCCATCTTTGCTCTGCTGTGGACGGTGTTCTGACTATCCTTTTCTAAGTGTCTCACCGCGCTTACGGTGTTCACTCTGCCGTTATACTGCACGATGGCAGTGTCATGTCTCGCATGACGCGGTTTGACTTTTCCCTTAATAGCTGCTACACTCGCGGTTCTACTCTACTGGGTTACAGTTCGCTGGTAATTATCACGCTCTTTCACTATAACCTTCTTGTTTTCTTTACTGTGTGATTCCTTTCTGTCTGTTCGGTTTCCTCGCTGGAAGGCTCTGTTGGTTATCCTGTTTTCCTGCAAGGAGATCTTCACCCCATTCTTGCTTTCCATTGGGAGCTTATCTCTAATAGTTCCCATACT